>NC_041394.2:288546563-288889063 GCF_900747795.2 Erpetoichthys calabaricus | reverse complement strand
ATCAATTATGGAGAATCCACTGCATCCACTTAATAGTATTATCTCCAGACAGAAGAGCAGCTTCAGCGACAGACTGCTGTCACTGTCCTGCTCCACTGACAGATTGAGGAGATCGTTCCTCCCCCAAACTATGCGACTCTTTAATTCCAATCGGGGGGGGGGTAAACGTTAACATTTAACATTATACATAGTTATTGTCTGTTTTTCACCTGTATTATTATCATTCTTTAATTTAATATTATTTATTGTATCAGTATGCTGCTGCTGAAGAATGTGAATTTCCCATTGGGATTAATAAAGTATCTATCTATCTATCTATCTATCTATCTATCTATCTATCTATCTACTCTCCTATACACAGACACAGCAGTCAGGCAGGATTGTGGTTAGGTTAGTGGCCAAGTAATACTATTCCCTGCATCACCCATCAAGATCTGAACACTGAACAATATACAGTGCATCCGGAAAGTATTCACAGCGCATCACTTTTTCCACATTTTGTTATGTTACAGCCTTATTCCAAAATGGATTAAATTCATTTTTTTCCTCAGAATTCTACACACAACACCCCATAATGACAACATGAAAAAAGTTTACTTGAGATCTTAATTTTGAGAACAACAATGCCAGTATTCTCCTACTGGACATCAAAACACCAAACATAACCTTTCAACAAATTTAACACTTTTCATGATTAAACTCTGAAAACGAGTTTACTCGAAAAGGCCATCACTAGTTTTGCATTAAGTAACTGTTCTTAACAACGCATCCATAGAATTAAGTATATTTACAGAAGATTTGTATCAGAAATAAAAAATTGTAAAGCTTTAGGAGAAATGCAGAATATTACGGTGTTTTAATGGTCAATGTACCAAATTTTACAGATGTATTTACAGTTTTATTTGTAATAATGAATCAATGAAAAAACCTACCATCATAGTTCAGAGATGAAGTCTTGGTGATAACGGCAAAAAAGATGATGCCAGACAGCAAAAATCCCATAAAAAACAGCTCTTTAAAAAAAAAAAAAAATACTGTTTAAAATTTGCCCAGATATTTTGTTTTTTGTTTAGAGTACATTGACTTTAATAAGATATAACTTTGTATAACTGGATACTTATCTCTGCACAAGAATATCTAAAGGAAGAACAATAAGAAGCGAGGTAAAAATGGATAACATAGTACATCAATCTTTGTGTGTGAGCACAGTGCACAATTGGGTTATAATATGAAGATATAATGAAAGAAAAAAAAAAAGAGAGCTAGCTGATTTGTTGAACTGGTTCCTTATTTTAAGTACAATGAAAATTAACTAGTAATACAATATATCTGGTTCACAGGTTCCAGATTCAACCAGATTCCTGATAAGAAATTAACAGAATGTAACTGTAAATATGTTCTTGCAAACACAACCAAACAATTTAATTTTAAGTTAAGATATTTACATGTTCTCCCCGTGTCTGCGTGGGTTTCCTCCGGGCGCTCCGGTTTCCTCCCACAGTCCAAAGACATGCAGGTTAGGTGGACTGGCGTTTCTAAATTGGCCCTAGAGTGTGCTTGGTGTGTGGGTGTGTTTGTGTGTGTCCTGCGCTGGGTTGGCACCCTGCCCAGGATTGGTTCCTGCCTTGTGCCCTGTGTTGGCTGGGATTGGCTCCAGCGGACCCCCGTGACCCTGTGTTCGGATTCAGCGGGTTGGAAAATGGATGGATGGTTGGCTGTTTGGTTGTTGAAAGAGTGATCTAACTGTATTGACACTGTCTATTTTTTAAAACCAGCATAGTTATCGTGAAGCAAAATAAAAGAACTTAAAAACTGTTTGCTTGTGGGCATTTTAAATTAAAAATACAAATCCTTTAGGTTAAAAAGGACAAAAAATTGTTCAATTACATATTTTCCACAAAAAGGTCAGAATGTAAAAAGACAGCCTTCAAATATCACAGCGATATCCATTTCTCCTCCCACCATGCCTAAAACTCCCATCCCATCAATCATAGTATAATAAATGTCTGTCAGCAAACTGGCATCTTGAGCACATCAGTCTGCTAGACATCTTGATGCCATCCAACTTCATGAAGTATACTGTGTTAATAAGAGAAATAGAACAGTCAAGTTGTATCCCTTTTGAGTTCGTGCTGAAAAATAAGATATGGTGTATACAAAGATTTGACAGTTAATTTAAATTTTTTATCGTAATAAAATACGACCTCTCTGAAGTCAAGCAGGACAGCACAGAATCAAAGCAACAGAGAAGGCAACGGCCCACCTTTTTTCAAACTCAAAATGCACTATATTTTTTGTGTTAAGTATTCAGTTAAAATATCACATTTTAATATCTGCAAAGAGAATAACTGAAAATGCTGATCTTTAGTTTCCCTTGAGACAAAACGTCATACAATTCACCAAATTGGTCAAACTCAAAGCCAACTAAGAAAAGTTAATTGGAAGCGTCAAGGTCACTTAAAATTAAAATGAAAAAATTAGCTAAAAAGTTATATAATTGCTCAACTTAACAAATAGAAAATGATACTAAATAAGCTTAACCATATGTATATACAAAATACACATTGATATAAAGCCATTGAAACAGAATGATGTAATTTACTGGTAAAAATAAGGTGACAATATAAATCATCATTTAGTAAAGCTGACAACAGGAAACAGAGGCACAAGGTACTCTATAACAGAGATGAAGGAACACATTAAACCTCATGGAGCAGGTGGAGAGGGAATGATTCTAAAGAATAAACATCAGACATTAACTCTACAAACACTTTACTACAGATGTGGTATGTGACTATTAAGTTATTCTAAAAGTATTGGCACTTACCACATTTGAAGTATCTGTGACCAAAGAAGCAAATAAACAATCCAGCAATACCAGTAAAGATGAAAAAAACCTTTGTAGAAATCTTTCCTAAAAAAATAAATGCATATTTATTAGAAAACCATAATATTCAACAAGTTTTTAACAGTGTTTTAAGATGCATTTATGAGTACATCAGATAGATGTGACATTTTAAAATAAGCACAGGAAATACAATTTTGAACACTCATCTTTTAGAGATGTGAGATAAGCTAAGGAAGCCATACTGACATACATAAACATTAGCACAAAAGAAAAAAAAGGTAGCATTCTATAAGCAATTTCTATTTAATACTCAGAAGTGATGACCAATGGTGCAGTTTCTAATTGCATCTTATGCTTCAGTGTGAACAAAACCACATTCTTCATTTGTTAGTGTTTCCACATTTGCCCTACTGACTCATTTTGAGTTAAATACCATTTAAGGAAATAACTAAACTGACAAATCACCGCCTAGAAAGGTTTGAGACTGATTTTTACCTTTAAAAAACCACAGACACTCTGTAGTGACCTACAATATGACCAATTTTTGTACCGATATAAAACAAAAAAATTATACTACCAAACAGTGTTGGTTCAGTATATTTTATTTGATAGACAACAGATTCCTGGCACAGCTGGAATATCCCTGGATTAGTAAAAGAGGTCTTGTAATGTAAGCAACTGAAAAAAAACAATTCACTGAATCACAATTGCACTCTCTCTTTCAGCTTTGATTTAATATATTTCCTTTTATGGTCCTGGGAATCTGAAGTACCTTGTAACATATATATTCTCCGAATTGTAAAAAATGGTTCCTTTTTAATTAAAAAATAAACCAATTGTGTGATTTTCATCTGCATCTTTGTGGTTTCAAAATACAAGTGCCTCAACTTACTGCTGCTGAAAATGTGTAACACTAGCAGTTTCATTCTAACAAACAGAAATCAAAAATATAACATGTCTGAGAAAATAAATGTTTCAGTAGGGATGCTAAGTAAATTGCATTTCCCACAAACAATTCAATCAATATAATCCATTTCAGTACATCAATACATTTAATCCAGGTAGAATGGTTTATACTTTAGTCAGTTATTGTTCACCACGAGTACTCGGTATGTTGAAAAAGAAATGTAAAACCACTATGGGTATGGGTAACCGAGATGGATGTTTTTGGAAAGAGTTAGCCATAAAACTCCAAACTGCCATCAGAGAGGCAAAACTGATCGTAACACTGAAAAACTGCTCTTAAGGCTCAAAGTAAAGCTCACTGGGGTTGATGATTTGAACTGTCAGACCAGAGTTCATAGACCAGTTTGTCTGAACAGAGTAGAAATGTCTTTTTTTGCTTAGGAAATTAAATGTAATTAAAGTAGTTATAAAATTTTAACTTGACTGAATTTCATAAAAATAAAAAAGACAAAGTCAAATCAGTCTCACCCAATGTGTAACAGTTGTCCACAATTAAAGCAAAATCACAGGCATAGGTATGAGCAGGAAGGTACAAAGATGATGTGTTCAAAAGATTATCTTTCACAATCACTAAGAAGATGACTCCTTGGCCAGGAACAGAGTTGAAAGACACTCTGGTTTCTTCGTTGGCATTTAGAGATTTAATCTATGTATATAGAAAAAGGAAAAAAAAAAGTTCTTATTAAATTAAGTTGGAAATTACTCTTATAACAGATGCTGTGTCCACCCTATAAATGACTATACTTCACTGGTTTACTTAAATATAAAAAATATGATGGGGGTCTCAAGGAGGTCAGTAAATCCCATGAAATTCTAGTCTTCTCAACAAAGGGTTGATGCCCTTGTGCTAGATGGTATAAAGGAAGGTTACAGAAGGATTGTTAGTCAGTAAAGGGATAACACTCTTTTGCTTCTGCCTGGTTGTGCTAATAAGCCAACTCTGCTTTTAGCTAGGAGATATTTTCAATGTACCTGGGGGTTTAAGTTTTAATTTTTGGTTGGTGTGATGCAAGGTTTCAAAACTTTGTGTGGTCCATGCATGCATGTCAGTGATATCACTGGATCAAAGGTGCACAGTTTTAGCATCATTTTATTTAGGATTGAGGTGTCTACTCTCTCTTTGTTCAAACTTTGATTACAAAGTAAATACATTTTGTTAACTTAAAACAAATTCTCTCAAAGTTTCTCAAAACTTTCAAGTTTTGGTTTTGATTTCAACTTCAACCTTAGTGAAATGAGCATATTTCTGCCCATATAACTGTTCTTGAATAGCTCCAAAATAAGACCTCCACCTCACTCATGCAATCATTCTGGCCTTTCAGACCCAATAATAAAATAATCAAGTGAGTTACTACTGACATGATTTCACGGTTTTATTTTCTGGGGATCATAAGGTAGGGTGAGGAAAACTGGTCGTTTCAGTCTGTTCATTAGCTTCAATGCAGTTCCTTCATGGACTCGGAATGAAGCAGAAAGCAAGTACCACAAGGTAAGTCCTAAAGCATATTAAAAAAAAATCAGTCACCTTCCAATCATGTCATACCACCTTGGGACACCAGGGGGCATTATCACAGACTCTCTTGTCTCTTTTGTCACCCACAGCTCAGAGAAGACGCTCACTGAGGGCAACTGACCCCATCCCTTCCGGTCCAGGAGCTATGAAATCAATTTGCTACAGAGCTCTGACTCTGAAGCCTGACTGCTCTCCAGAGACTTTAGAACCACAGCCAATGGTTAAATTTTGCTTTTCTCTCTTTATTATGCCATCAAGTGCCTATTATTTTCAGGTATTTTACTGTTTGAGTTACTGGGGTGGCTTCTTTGCCACCCCTTTACTCTTGACTCCTGTCATACCCTTGACCAATGACACCATGATTTTTATTATTACAATTAGATCAATACAAGCACCAAAGGCATAACACACTGTAAGAGTATCACAATTACATAATCCAATTCATCTTCACAAGGAGCACAGAACCTACCCAGATTTCTTAAATATTTAAGAAAAGCATACAATTAAAGGTTATTATATATAATAATAATAATAATGATAATAATCATTATCATTTTCTTTTTAATTAATCACTGAAATGACCAATAATGATCCAGTCACTGTGACATGAAACACAAATACAATACCTGATATAAAACTATAAAGGGTTCTGTTTTCATGTTTTATGTTGGTGAATGTCAGTCACTTATATAATATTAAATTCATCCATCCATCCATCCATTTTCCAACCCGCTGAATCCGAACACAGGGTCACGGGGGTCTGCTGGAGCCAATCCCAGCCAACACAGGGCACAAGGCAGGAACCAATCCCGGGCAGGGTGCCAACCCACCGCAGGACACACACAAACACATCCACACACCATGCATACACTAGGGCCAATTTAGAATCGCCAATCCACCTAACCTGCATGTCTTTGGACTGTGGGAGGAAACCGGAGCGCCCGGAGGAAACCCACGCAGACACGGGGAGAACATGCAAACTCCACACAGGGAGGACCCGGGAAGCAAACCCGGGTCCCCAGGTCTCCCAACTGCGAGGCAGCAGCGCTACCCCCACTGCGCCACTGTGCCGCATATTAAATTCATTTTATTCTTATTCAACACACCTTCCAGCATAGTAAACAACACTGTCTTACACTTTGAAAAAAAGGGGATTTCAACCCAAACATAATGTTGAAACAAATAATAATAATAAAAAAATCTGTTTATTCTTTAATTTTTTTTCCACAGTAACGAGTAACAGGTAACAATGATCAAAACTTTCAATGCACAATTTCAATAAAAATGACATTTATTCAAAAACCATTTACAGTATAAGTACCAAGTTAAAGCAGGAAGTGTCTGTTTTTTGGCAACTAACATAAAAACATTTTTATAGACTTTGCAGTGCTGGCTAACTGACTTCCTAAAGAGGTTCCTTCTTCTCTTATCATTCTGTATAATGAACTTACAGTTTCCCTAAGCAATCAGAACCTGCTGCTTCACTATTAACACAAATGATTATCCTAAGAATCTCATTTTAAATGTTTAATGATAATGTAAATTTATACACCTACTGTTAACATGAGTATTATGACTAATACTGCCCTAAATGTACACTATCATAGAATATGCTGCACATCAGAACATATATTGTTCACAAAAGACAATACCACTCAGTCTGTTAGCTTCACTTTGTTAGTTAAGACCTAAGCTTTATTGAAGAAAAGACCCATCGAGTTTTTTGTAATCCATCAACTACATGTGTCAATAATTATTTCAACAATCCTACTACCTCTCTTATGAAGAAATACTTCTAGGTTTTCCTCAGAATTTTCACCATCATTCTCAGCAACATAATTTCAAAAGTACTGCTCATGCATCTATAAAATATTTGTCTGGAGCTGTACCAAAGTAATTTTAAAAATTGAAAATAGTATTTGGTAAGCTTGCTTTGCTTTCATCTGCTACTGAAGAGGTCTGTTTAACAGTGGTTCAGCATATACTGCACTCTGTTATGCCCAGGTGCCTTTGCTAGCTTTGCCATTAAACTACATCTGGCCATTATGCAAAACCCACTTTTCTGACTAAAAGTAGAATATTAAAAGTTCACTGGCATTCAGACTTATTTTAATTTGAACTTTATACCCCAACTAGGGGGTTCCCCCTGCTTGCTTCACTTGCCGACCCCTCCGGCCTGCGCTATACACCAGCCGCCACCACCGCCATGACAAACATCACATAAAATCATTGCACTTTTAGGCTTAGGATTTTATACATATAGGGTAGATTACTCATTTTTGAGACATGTAGAAATTTAATATCCCTTCAATAATTTTAATGAAAGTCTCCACTAGTGTTAAGTATCTCCTAGGGAAACCTAAAGCCTTGTGTTATTTGGTTATACTATTTCAGCATTTATTAGGCCTTTAAAAATGTGTGATATTACTGCAATATAGTAACCAAAATGCCATAAAGATGCCTCAGTCTGCCTTGATACTTCTAAAATGTACAGTATGCCTGTTAGATAGGAAAATATTACAGCTACCAGTAAAATACATTATTTGAGGCTATAAGCACAAGGGGACCAGATGGGCACTAGAGAGGGGAGAGTCAACAGACGAATTAGTGCAGAGTTCTAACAGTGAGGAAGATCTGTTCTTTGAGAGGGAGGTTAGTGGACACCCAAACTATGGTCCTTACCTCAGGAAAAGAGAAGAAAGTGATGGTGGTATCAGTTGTCAGGATGGAGTAGAACCAGTATGAAATAACGGCGATTAGGCAGAGATAGTCTGGAAGTGTGTAATCAAGTTTTATGTTGGAATGATGTCTGGGAGAAACCACAAGCCAGCCTCTATTTCATCATTCAGTGTCACCACTGAAATGCTTCAAAATGCATACCTCCAGCATATCCAGTCGAGCTTCTGGAATGCACTGTCACAAAGTAGATATGGCTAGCGACACAACCAAATGTTGCAAAGGCTTGTGGTGGTACTAGAAATAAGCAGAATGGAGGCACCAGAAAAATGGTTAACTAACTTTGTCAAGCAAGTAGGGGCAGTCTAGGGTAACATAAGGAGGAGGAAACAGTCCTTGTTTCTGCCAAGAGCAGATCTGCAGGAGTAAATATGAATCCATAGCTTCAGTTTCCCACCAAAATTACCGTAACCATGCTAAGGTCTGTGTTACACCTGAAATCATAGTGTGGTCTGCAACAGCTAGAATGGTCATTATGATCGAAATGACTATCCCATGGGAGGATGGGCTGGAGCAGACCCAGGAAAGGAAAAAACAGCTAAACTCAGAACTGGTGACTGAATGTAGGGAGGGAGGACGGAAGGTGGCCATCTACATACTGGAGGTAGGAACATCAATTCAGCACTTACTGGGTGGTGTTGCAGCAGCAGGAACTAAAGGAAGACACTGAAGGAGCTGGCTGAGAAGCAAGAAAATGCAAGTTTATAGCTGTGGCTAAGAGGTGGGTAACATATGGTTTATGACAACAGGGATAATATTTCATAAGTGGAGTTAGAGAGCGCACTACATTGATCGTGGAGTAGAAATAATATCAGGAAGGAAAAAAAAAAAAAAAATCAGATCCTGAAGTCAGCCACAGGGGGTGCCAGAGAGGCATCCCTGCATTGCCTCACCACCAGAAGATGTTCTAGGATTAACTGGGCAAAACTTCAATGAGGATTGGCTCCTGGCTGATGATATGGCAGAGGTTCAACAGGCAACAGTGCCCAGTGAGCAACTAATCTACACACATACTAAATAAGTATGTCTGAGTTACTAGTGACTACTGGGAACAGAGCAGTTGGAGTGCAGATCAGACTGGCAGACTGCTGAAAAGACAGTGTGTTTGGTTTAGTTACCCTTTTATACATGTATAACCGTGGGATAATTTATATGCTTTTAAGACTGGGATGTAATTAGCACAAAATCACCAGCTAATTATTAAGAAGGATAACAACAATCTATTATTGCAATTCACTTAAATTAAAATTTTAGCATTCTTAGAGACAATCTTCAGGGCTATAAATAAAACACACATACACACACACACACAAATACATACATATACATATATATCTATACAGATAAAAGGCAAAGCCCTCACTGACTCATCACTAATTCTCCCACTTTCCATATTGGCAGGAAGCTGAAATTTCGCGTGGTCATTCCATGCAGTGTACTTACACAAGCTAGGTATGTTTCATGTCCTATTGCAACACCCAAGGGGAGGAAAATGGGTGTACCCCCTAAACTGTATATATAGATGGGGGAAACCCCTCCTTACTATTTCTGCGACTTCCAATATACATAGGAAGCCCAAATATCCTATGCTCATCCTTTACACTGTACTTACAAACGAAAAGTATGTTTTGTTTCGCGCCATGCCCCGTAACGAACTTTCGAAAATAACGTCTTCTTTTTGGTGGTTCTCACCATTATGGCATAAGGAACTATCAGAACTGACCTCTCTTTTTGGCGGTTTCATTCCTTATTTCCGTTAACAGAGGATTTATTTCACGGCAGAGACACACAAGGGCCGCCCCCAGTCCCTCTTCCTTTACATATATATACACACACATGCATATAATACAGGTAAAATTCCGTTACAACGAAATGCCAGGGACTTAAAAAATATTTCTTTGTAATGAAAATTTCGTAGTAATGAGATTCTGTATTTGTCCCTATAGTGCTTTCTTTAACTTGCATTCAGGCGTTTGCAATCATTTCAATAGCTTCTTTCACATTAATTTTCATCTCCTCCTGTCTACACGTTATGCTGACGAGAATTTTTCTTGCGATAACACACAAATCCAATGGATGAAGCACCGCTGTGCAATTAGGTGGGAGGAATTCAACGCAAACATTATCTAAATATGAAAGCATGCTGTGGACAGCACAGTTATCAATCAGAAGCAGAATCTTCCTTTTCTTCTTCATATTTCGTATTGTGTTCTGAACTCTTTTGGGACTCCACCCCCATCCAACGGGACACCACGGCAAAGTGCATCCTGAAGCGCGATTGCCGTGTCTGTGGAAGATTGTTTGCCCGTTGCCGGGGCAGGGCAACCACAGGCTCACAATGCTTCCACTCTACTATACACAGACACAGCAGTCAGGCAGGATTGTGGCTAGGTTAGTGGCCAAGTAATACTGTTCCCTGCATTTACAATATTCCTTGCATCACCCATCAAGATCTTTTTGGAGTTGCTACGGCAGTGAGCTGTAGCAGCGCTGTGAGCCTGCTGTTGCCCCGACAAAGGAATAAAGAGTCTTCCACAGACACGATGATCGCACTTTGGGATGCTCTTTGGCATGTTGTCCCATTATGGGAGGTCCAAAAGAGTTTAGAAACCTCACAACAGTGACTTTGCTTTTTCTTGAATGAGTGGCTCACTAACAGGAATATTTCTTGAATGAGCATCACTGAACTACATAAAAACTGCCTTTTTGACATCTTCAAATGCAGCAGTTTGCATACATTTGCGCTGAGGCTCAAGATTTGCAACCCAAGATTTTTCTTCTTTTTTTGCTTGGTCTTTCAAAAAAGTTGACTGTGTCGATGGCGAAATTCCGAATTCACTGGCAACGTCTTTTTTTCTTTTTGCCGGAATCAAGAGCCACAAAAATGTTTTTTTTTTCCTAATGTGAACTGTTGTTGTTTTTTCGTATCCGTCATTTCTATAGGAGGATGACAATGAGTTAAATTCCAATGGATGTTTTTTCAAAAGCAATAAGCAAAAGGTATCACTGAAAACCACAGAAAACAAAAACAGCAAAAAAAAAAAAAAAAAAATGGTCCGAGGAAAGTTCGAAGAAAGAAAAAATTTCCAATGTTTCTGTTTGGGGATCATTGTGCATAACTGAGCTGCGACCACAGAACTAACTGCTCTGTGATTATTCATTCAGGCATTTCAAGGTCTTTTGGGGACTTTGTTGTAATGAAATTATCAGGTGAATGTATTTCGTAGTAACATGACTTCTATAGACTCGTGTCATATGGGGAAACTGTCGGGACCATAAAAATACTTTGTTGTATTGAAAATTTCGTTAAAAAGATATTCACTGTAATGGAATTTTACCTGTATATACTATATACATTTTACAGTGTACGTTTTTTGTGTGTGTGTGAGAATACAGCAGGTTTTTGTGAAACTATAACACGAGAGGGTAGTTATCTTACATAAAGCTGAAACTTACAATGGAGACTCTTAATTAAGACAAATGAAGATGCCTTGCACCCAAGTCTTCTACATATCTACAGATGTTAGCATTATAGATAACATCATGAACGAACAATAGAAAGCAACATGTTTATGTCCCGTTGAGCTTGGAGTGAAGAGAGACATGACATGAGTTCTTGGGCACTGAGCTAAAACCTTTTAAAAAAAAAAAAAAGAAAAAAAAAACTAACTAGCATCAAGAGTAAAGGTGTATTATTTTAAAGACACTACAGTATTTTTTTCAATTTTCTATAAAGAATTCAAAGTAGACCCCATCATTTGATTTGACAAATTCTTTATTTTGTTTTCCACTAACCTATTGTCAGCTGGTCTTAGGTTGGTTTTACTTATATTTACATTGCATTGCCATGGATTTATAATTGATCTGTTCTAGGGATCTTAACAACCTAAATACAATACATTCAGGAAGTATTCTGACCCCTTCACTTTTTGCACACTTTATTTATTGTGTTGTAGTTTTAATTTTTAACTGGATACATTTATAATTTTTACCCACCAACACACACTCGATAACTCCAAAGTGAAAACATGTTTTTCATAAAGAATTGCAACTTTATTAAAAATCAAAAACTGAAATCTCTCATTTATAGAAGTATTCAGGTGCAACCTGTTTGCTTTAATTATCCTTGAGAAGTATCTGGAACTTGAATGGAGTCAATCTGAGGCAAAATTAATTAAGTAGTTTAGAAAGGCACACACCTGTTTATACACAATACACACTGCATGTCTGGACAAAAACCAAGCCATGAAGTTCAAGGAATTATCTGTAACCCTCTGTAAAAAAACTATGGTGAGCATAAATCAGGGTAAAGGTATGCCAAAGAGTTTCCATGTTCTCACCACATTTATGTAAGTTTCCTCCAGGTTCTCCGGTTTCCTCCCTCAGTCCAAAGACATACATGTTACGTGCTTTGGCGATAATAAATTGTCCCTATGTGTGGTTGGTGTGTGTGTGTATGTTCACCCTGTGATGATCTGGTACCCTGTCCAAGGAATTGTTTCTACCTTGCCCCTATGCTAGCTGGGATAGGCTCCAGCAACCTCCAAAACCCTGTTCAGGAAAAAGCAGGTTAGAAGATGTCTACGTAGATGGAAAACACTCTTAAGTAAAAAGCATGACAGTTTAAAGATTCGCTCATCTAATGAGACAAGAACTAAACTCTTTGAATAGAGCTCTGAGCACTATGTCTTCAAAGAAAAGGCACTGCTCATCGACTGCCTCTTACCATCCCTATGAGGAAGCATTGTGGTGACCCTCCTTCTCAGAGACAGGGATAGGGAGATAGATTAGAACTGTGGTCAGAATGAATGCTAGCAGATACAAAGAGGTTCTTCACCAAAACCTGCTGAAGAGCGCATGCAGCCTCAGACTGGGGCAATGGTTCACAACAATGACCTGAAGAATATGGTCAAGACAACACTGGAGTGGTTTATGGACAAGTCTCTGGCCGTTCTTGAGTGGCCCAGCCAAAGCCCAGACTTATACCCCATAGAACATATGTTGAGAGACCTGAACATGGCAGTTAAACAGATGATTCCCACCTAATGTAATCGAGCTTGAGAGGTTCTACCAGGAAGAATGGGATAAACTGCCCAAATCCAGATTTGAAGAAGACTCAAAACTGCCATTGCTGCCAAAGGGTCTTCTACAAAGTACTGAATTATGGGTCTGGATACTTATATGAATGAGAGATTTCAGTTTTGATTTTTACTAAATTAGCAAACCTAAGATGTTTTCACTTTGTCATTATGTGTTAGTGAGTGGAGATTGATAGGCAAATATGGCAAATGTATCAATTTAAAATAAGATCTTCAACACAATAAAGTGTGCAGAAAGGGTTTGAATTTCTTCTGAATCCACTGTAAATCAGGTCTGTCATCTACATCAATAATTGAAATTAATGTGAAATATTTTCTTGCATGAATCTCTTTGAAAATGGCTTAAAAACTGTAATAGCTACAGGATGGACATTCTTTTCATTTATGAATAAAGAAACTATTTAATAAACTAGTAAAATATATAATTACATGAAAAAACCAATTTGCAGAAAGGGGTCCACTGTCACTAATGATTTGAATTGTGCATAGGCATTTCCTGTTATATCTGTCACTTAACCTTTACAGATGCTAATCAGCAAAGTATGTTTTGCCTGTGCTACAGGAAATAAATATGGTGGTTGGCAACATGTTCTCTGCCGTTTTCAACTGAGTTAAACCTAAACCACAGTTTCCACAGATTGAGAGATGCTCTGGGGATTTACAGGCTCTGCATTTTTGACAAGATGCTAAAAGGGGCAGATGAATAGAACAATCTCATAGTTAACTTGTACCCTATTCAAAGAGTGCCCCACTTGAAAGCACAATGGGCAGGCATGATTTTTCATAGACTTGAACAAATATATGTATGCAAATATTGTGAAAAGGCGTCCCTGTCGTCTCTTTATTTTTTCTAACATACTGTATTTAGGAAGATTAATGAATTTCCAATAACATACTTGCTGTTGACAAGTTTAGAGTACCACAGATATTCATAAATTTAATTTGTTTTTGTCTTAAAGGAACACTCCACCAAAAATTATATTTCTTTAATATGTTAATTTACCCCATTTAGTCTTTAACCAAGGAAACATTTTAATCTCAAGTATTTATGCAGAATGGAGAAAACAAAGTGTTTGATCTACAGGAGACATGGTTGCCAACACTGAAGAACAGCAAACAGTAAAATGTTCATGAAATAAATCTTGTATTACTCATGTTGCATAAGCCACATGCAAACTCATCCAGTTGTGTGCTCATAATGTACCGAAAACATGTATTTAAACTAAAAGAGTGTTAAATAAAACATCCATCCATTTTCCAAACCTGCTTATCCTGATAAGGGTCAGGGGAAGCTGAACTAAAACTAAACTGGAGTATCCATTTAATGTCAGCAAAACAAAAGAGCTTGTCACACACTTCAAAGAGTAGATTACACTCCCATCTAAATCAGAAGGAATGCTGTGGCAAATATCAGCAACTTTAAGGTTCTTGGAGTTGCCATTTCTAAACATCTAAAATGTGCACCACATGTCTTAGCTTTTGTCAAAATGCATTTACTTCCATTGAAGAGAGCCTAGGTGGATAGGACTATCCTCATTAATATCAACATGTGCACAGTTGAGTCCATCCTCATTGGCCACATAACATCATGGTACAGCACCTGCTCAGTGCTGGGCCACTACAGAAGATGGTGAAGTCAGCTATAAATGTTACTGCTACACATCTCCATTTTTTAAGAACATACATTATATAAAACTTGCTGCATCATAAAGGCAAATCTTTTCATTAAGCATTGTTCTTCCTTACAATCACTTTTCATCCTCTTCAGTTATATCAAAAGCTATAGGACCATTATTAGCACTAACAGTACAGGGTACAGGGACTGTTTTTATATACACACACACATACTTACATGCATGCCAGTTATATATCAGGAACACTTGTTGCATTCAGGGACTGACCAAAGGGTTACCAACAAACAAGACAACAAACTAACAATTCTCTACGTTTGCCTTTAGCCAATAAGACACAAACCAAAACAAGGAACCACAGCAGTCATGCCCAATTTCTCTGACCACATCTCACATTCCAGCAACTGTATAAATAGAGAGAAGATGCACCACAGTCTGTTGGACCAGCAAGGGACCCTGACATACTCTTTTCTCGAGCAACTTTAGTATCTTTGCCTTTAACCGTAGTAGCCCTTGTCACCCTAACACTTCTTTACATCTTTCTCTTTTTCTTAAAGGTGTCAACAAATATATAGTTTCAAGGCATATAATACAATAAATTTTAGAAGAAAATGAAAATTGGCAATCCATATTATGGACCACCAGGGGGCTCACCACTACCCAAACCCGACACTGACAGACGTGGGACACAAATGCAAACATACGCTTTATTTTCTCTTATCCCCATGGGAACCTCCAAGCACAGTCATAGTACACAAAACACACTTCTTTTCTTTCTCTCCTCCTGGCAAGCTTTGTCTTCTCCCACCCGACTCTGACTCCCAGAGTAGTGGCTGCTGGCTCCTTTTATAAGGCACCCAGGTGTGGCAGAAATGCTGCAATCAAGAGCTCAGCAGCAGCTAAAGCACACCCTGCCGGTGCCCATGGAACCCATCAGGGCTGCACCAAACTCCAGTACCCATAGAGCCCTGCGGGATTTCAAGGCACCACTACAACCGAGGGGTGCTGCCACCCAGTATTCCGGGGGAGGTAATGCTCTAGACACACTCCCTCCTCCGGTCTTTCCAGCGCAGAGGCATCCCGGCCGGGGTATGTTACAATATTGAAAAACTGAAACCAGAATAGATGGTGAGTCACAAAAGTCTGCACAACTGACTACTAAAATGACAAGAATCACTGTAATGTTAATTTTTTCTCACTAATAAAGGGTGTGTAATAGGTGTCATGTATATAAAACTAGAATAACATGAGCAAAGTCACTACAATGACATACATGACAGCTTTAATGAAAGATATTTGTCATCAAGTGTCCTCCATGGCCCAGAATTAAAACTGATCAGAAGAAAACTGTTGATTTTTCAACTATGTATGTTTGAGCAACAAAACCTCTCTCATTTGCTGTTCGGGGCCAGCAAGAGTTTTCTCTGACAAAGCAAGGATTATTAAGGTGACTTTTCAGATCCTTGTTGACCAATTAAAATCTTGGTGTCTTCACAACAGTTCTGTAAGCAGAAGTTCTTTTTTTTTTTGTTTCATAAGAGATTCGTCATAACGCGGTTGGGTGAGTGGCAATACACAGATGGGAGAATTTAGTGTGAATCTCAGGCTAAAATAAAAAAATAATAATTTGGCATGCTAAATTGAAGATGACAATACCAAATAGGCCATATAATGAAAAGAACCCAAAATATTTCAAAGTCAAAGTATATGCACACACACACACGCACACACACACACACACACACACACACACACACACACACACACACACACACACACACACACACACACATGAAAAAGCACACATACTTAATTACACAGTAAAAATAATCTGTAATAAGTACTAGGCTAAAATATTACAGTTACAACGGATAGCCTGTTCTCTGCTTTACATTCATAACAGCTCAAGAGTCGCTTCTAGTGTCAAAAAGCATTCATATAAAACCTGAAAGCCAGAAGCTAACAAACCAGGTTCCTTGGCTGATTGTCTTTCAGAAGAGAAAAAAAGGGAATTATTTTTCCATTGTTTGGATTCAAAAGTCCATTAAGGGGGCTAGGAAAAACAGAACTACACCATAGCAGTCGCAATGGTACTTTCTAAATTGGGTTTCCATGGGAGCTCCTTTTTAGTATACTGATTACACGTAAAGGTACCGTCCTTTCCTTGCCTTGCACCTGCCTGATGTTGGCTTTTCCCTGGCACAATTTTGCTTTACACCAGAAATGGTTCCTTTAAATATAAAAAGCTCACATGTCCTGTGAGTAGGACAGCAGAATTAGTACAACAAATCTGTAACTTAAGGTAAAGTTGCAACTGAATAACTGATAATTAAGCAAGTTATTATTCTACTTCTAGCCTTTGTAAATTTTATATGCAGTACTTTCATGATAATCACTTAAAGGTTTTTGAGATTTTTTTTTAGACAACGCTTCTTCAAATAAGTCACTTCATCTCTCTATTTAACCTTCTTACTTACTGGTTTTCCATTTGCCGTCCCTTGATCAACCACCACTCTCTGAAGATGGTAAATCAAAACTTCTTCAGATAAATTATTTTCAGGAAGGAGATACTGGTAAACTTCATACTGGAACTGCCTGCCAAGGGTACTGCAAGGTGAAGTGGTCTGTCCCCTGTAACAAAGATTTATCTTACAAGTTTCCCGGTATTTATATGAACAGTACATGCATATGAGTCATAACATGTTTAACAGTTTATAGATTCATGAAATTAATGTACAGTATATTGCTTGTATAAAAGTACTACCTCAGATGTCAATGAAATCAAACGCATTTAACCATATCAGAAAAAAGAATTATTCTCTAATGCTGGTAAATTTGCAAACTAAATAATTTTCATAACTTCAAAACATTACAAGTTTCTTACTCATTTAAATAATTTGCATTTAACTTTATTACTCATAGAAAAGGGAAACCTATGTTACGATTGTCTACTTTCTTTCTAGTAAAAGAAATATAAGATTGATAAAATCCAAACCATAAAAATGAAATACCCTATTCCTTATAAAAAGAAACATTCCATGATTGATGCCTACTTTCTACTCTGCAGCACCATATACAGTAACACCAATTTAAAAGGTAAGTTTAACATTTTTCAAATCCGCCACATGGAATTGCATTTTAAAGTGAAGCATATTTTATGAATTAAAAAAAAATAACTAGCTTGGTCTTTTCTTTATAATGGAATTAATGGGTACAGGAGTCCTAATGTGAAAAGTAAAAAGTCCTTTAAACATACCAAATACATTCAGTTTTAACTAGCAAAGGTTAACAAAAGATGCCTTGTGTGTTTCTGAGGAATGTCTGTGACAACAAAAGTAAACAAGAAAAAAATCAATTTCAGCTAAGATTCTTGGTACTGTTTTCTCGAGGTACGTACTCATTTCTTTCTTGCATGTCCTGGGCAGAGTTATGACAATTCCCCTTTTCTCCAAGGTACTGTATATTCTGCTTAATGTCTTCCTTTTGCTTCTGTAATTCTGTTTCTTCTGCTGTTATGCTTATAATATTATAATATATATTATATTATCTCCATGGCTTATAATAACAGACAGATAAGTGTTCATATGTGAAATCATATGATTTTTTTTTCCTGCTTTTTGCCCATTACATTCTGTGTTATTTTATAATGCTTATGGAGCGAGATTCGTGCCAAATGGTCATAAAGAACAATACACGTTAAGAGCTTCACTGTACTTTCTACACACAGCAGTAAAACTAAACAGAACTGATTACACTGCATTATGTTTTTAATAAAAGCCTTAGATTTTCAAAAGAGCCAAGACACCTGCACGTTACACTGTTATGGTGTGCTGTATGCCTTCACGATTTACATAAAAAAAAAAAAAAAAACTCAGAAAATGAAAATGGCAGTGTCTTCGACTGAGCAAATTCTTCTTCTTTTTCTTCTTCTTTTGGCTGCTCCCGTTAGGGGTTGCCACAGCAGATCATCTTCTTCTATATCTTTCTGTCCTCTGCATCTTGTTCTGTTACACCCCCAACCTGCATGTCCTCTCTCACCACATCCATAAACCTTCTCTTAGGCCTTCCTCTTTTTCTCTTGCCTCAAAGCTCTATCCTTAGCATCCTTCTCCCAATATACCCAGCATCTCTCTTCTGCACATGTCCAAACCAACGCAATCTTGCCTCTCTGACTTTGTCTCCCAACCGTCCAACTTGAGCTGACCCTCTAATGTACTCATTTCTAATCCTATCCATCCTCGTCACACCCAGTGCAAGTCTTAACATCTTTAACTCTGCCACCTCCAGCTCTGTCTCCTGCTTTCTGGTCAGTGCCACTGTCTCCAACCCATATAACATAGCTGGTCTCACTACCGTCCTGTAGACCGTCCCTTTCATTCTTGCTGATATCTGTCTGTCAAAAATCACTCCTGACACTCTTCTCCACCCATTCCACCCTGCCTGCACTCTTCTTTTTCATCTCTCTTCCACAATCCCCATTACTCTGTACTGATGATCCCAAGTATTTAAACTCAACCACCTTCGCCAACTCTACTCCTTGCATCCTCACCATTCCATTGACCTCCCTCTCATTCACACACATGTATTCTGTCTTGTTCCTACTGACCTTCATTCTTCTCTTCTCTAGAGCATATCTCCACCTCTCCAGGGTCTCCTCAACCTGTTCCCTACTATCACTACAGATCACAATGTCATCAGCAAACATCATAGTCCACGGGGACTCCTGTCTAATCTCGTCTGTCAACCTGTCCATCACCATTGCAAATAAGAAAGGGCTCAGAGCCAATCCCTGAAGTAATCCCACCTCCACCTTGAATGCATCCGTCACTTCTACCGCAGACCTCACCATGTATGTCTATTATATCTGTTCTATGGAAGCTTACTGTTCACTAGATCACTGAAGTACTGTACATGCTTGCATTATCATTTTAGCAGGCAATATCTTTGTGAAAAGACAAAATAACCTTTGTTACAGTGAAAGAATACAAGCAATTATGTGACTTTTTTCAGTTATTACTGCCTAATTTTCTACAGAATGGAGACAGCAATTCACGTGTAGTCATCAGCATTCAATGTCAATAAAGTCCTTGTTGATTACGTTCCAAGGTGAATCCACACCTCTGCTGTTTGTCTTTCTCTGTGGCACCTTTCAGGGTCAAAGTTAACTTTTAAAATAACTAAATGTCTTATACACATTTTGCTTTTTTCTTTCTTAAAACTACATGAACATGCTGTTTTGAAATATGTGTGCAGTCTCAATGTACAGATCAATACTCAACAACATTTTTGGCTTGAAAAATTGACAGTTTCTGTAAGTTTTAACGCTTTTCATGTTGGTACCCCAGTATCCATTAACTCCATTGTAAAACACAATGGCAGACTAGTTATAAATTTACACAATATGCTTCACTTTAGAATGTAATCTCATATAACAAATTAATACATACCATGACTGTGATGAAGTAACTGACTTGAAAAATACCAGATCTAACCTTTAAGACTGCCTTACAAATATTTTAATTTGTATCTTTCACTGAAACAAAGTCAAAGTATAATCAATTTGCATGATTCAGTACAAGACGTGCATCTTTTTTTCCTGTTAGAAGCACTACTTTCTTTTACTTTTATTTGGAGTGGGAATAACATTTAACTTTTTTTCTTTTGGAGGTGCATGCAAACACATCCTTTAACTAACTGTACTTTTTGTTACACATAAGTATTATAGACTCCAAAGAACATTCCACACTAATTATTATGATGTCTCTAACAAGTAGAAAAATAGTGCTGTTAATAAATTATGCCTGTAATCAAAGTTTTTGAACAATAAGCGGCAGTAAAAGCACATATAAAATTATTTTAAATCCAGTATAATCTTAACATCAGTATTTACAGTACTTTAAGAGTGACTGAATGCTCACTTTCAGATGCCTTTTGTTTGCAAATTAGTATTTTCATACCTTGCATATCCAGTACTGGCAGGTTCAAAAGAAATGGTCGTCTCAAACAAATTATAGCTTACATAAATATTGGGATCACTTATTTTACTCCCATTATTACAGCCTCCTGGAATAGGATCTACAAAAAAAAAAAAAAAAAAAAGTATGTTTATTTTTGACATTTCTATAAATAGAAATTTTTAATCTGGCAAAGGCAGCCAGAGGTTAAATAATTTCCTATATTCCATTATGAATAATCAGTTATTGATTTCTAAATCAGAAAATGGTCTGTAACAAAATCAGAATTGTGGAGGACCTCTGAGAAATTAGATTTAGGCTCCTGATCTAAGGTCAACATATAATTATCACCTCTCTGATCCCGAGTGGTGAATGGTCTTGGGCTGCCATCTAATCCATGTGCACCTTAGGACTGACCAGCCCATAAAATGTAAGTTTGCAATAATTGCAGTATTGTAAGTGGGTGAAAACTATGCATACCATCCCTAAGCTATATAAAAAAAAAAAAAATAGTAAAATCATTGACTTTTTTTCAAGCATACAAATCAGTATCAGAATAAGAAATATCATTTCTTTATATTACAGAATCTTAACATGTGAGAAAGCATTTTTGCAGATTACAAAAAGGATAGAAATTATACTTTTTCCTTATCTCTTAATGAATAAATTTCAAAACAACTCATAATCGTTCTAAGATTATAAAGACAGACCAGTACGCAATCATTTAGTCCTTTTCACAATTCTGTATTTTTTCATCTTAGGCGTCCACCATGGGTAAGCTCTCTTCTGGTTATCCAAAACAATGCCAGAATCATGAACAAGAGTTTGCATAGTGTCTATGTTCAAATTCTAAATAAAAATACTCTCAACCGAGTCACTACAGGTTTCCCACTGATAAAACACCGAGAAGGAAATTGATCCAAGCCATGATAAGATATAATAGGGCCAAATTTTGTTACACGCTGTGGCAGCATGTTCCTGGCACTTAAAATCTGATGACTACACTACCTTAAGACTGATGTTGTGCTGAGCTTCAGAAATGGCAAATGCTCGTCTTGGAGTTATTATGAGAATCTGTGCTGCCAGAAAACAGCAAGCCAGGTGCCTTCTCAGCAGAACATGCCTATGCAATAACACCTGCTCCTAGTTAATATACACAACATATCTGTGATGTAATTAAATGATTTTTTTCCTTAACAGCAATACACACTGTAAGCTTAAAATCACATATAATGCTCTATGTTTGTGCATTTCATGGCAGCAACTTTATATATAATCAACAATAAAAACTTGAAATATTATGAAGATAAATGGCTGTTGGCTAAACATGGATCAAAATAAGGGCTAATTTATAAGATTGCAGCTTATTTCCTTCATTTATTCTATATATTGATATCTGACAAAGCAAGCTGGCTTGCTGAACCTTAGCAAACTGAAATAACGAAGTTAACAAATTTATGTTGGTAACCATAAAGAAATACCCCCCTAAAACGTCTTAATTTTGATGCTTTCAATGTGTAGTGTGTTTCAACAAACTGAAATTGAAAATGATTTTTAGAAGTGAATCATGAAAGATGGAATAAATATGATCTATTGCTGGATAACTAACAAGAATTTTATTCCGCATTTTGTGAAAAAAGACTAATTGCTGGTATCTAAGAAAGCAATTTTTTTTTCAGTACGCTGCAGTGGGGTGCTAAATTCAACATAAATTGCTTGGATAGCAAGAATACTAATGAAAGATCAACCATAGTTTTTGTTAACTTTAGAAATGCATGCCATGGTCCAGCTTAAGCAAAATTCCAGCAATAGTTACTGCATGGTAATACAAGCTTCATCATTTGTTATCTATAAATACCACAGCATACTATTTCTCACACAATGCTTGCAGCCCTCTTATTATCAACTAAAATGCAAATACACAAAAAAATGAATTTATCTATACACATTAGCAAAAAATCATGTTTGATTTAAAAAGAATTGACAGTAACTTCCCCTTCACAGTAATACATTGCAGAATATTAGAATATAACAATGGTCAGGCCTTTTATGATCAAAACTTTCCATTGATTATTTAAACTATTTCAAGATGTGAACAAGAATAACCAAATAAATATAACCATATTGCCTTGCTGGTTAAAGTAAATTTTACATAATAATTTGTGAGCATTCTGTGGATTATTAAATGGCACGTCATCATGTTGCAGTGTTTGACAATGTCAATCTGTGCCAGCAAAATGCATATGCATATTAGCAAATCCCAGCCATACCAAAATGGCTAACATTCCCAAATCCACTTAATCCAGTTCATGTTCAAAGTGATTAAACCTGTCTTGGCAGCATGGGGTGCAAAGCAAAAGATTAGTAAGCCTCCAGTCCATCACAAGGCCCATTCTCACACACCAACACTAGCATGGAGCCAAATAGAATACCTAATGAACCTAACACACATTTTTGGGGATAAGGAAGGAAAACAGGAATACCTAGAAGAAAATCCATGCAGGCATGAGGGAGAAGGTGCAAAATCCACACAGCCAGCCAGGGAAGGGATTCAACCCTAGAACACTGGATATGTAATATAAGTTATCTTGTTCTAGTTTACATAATTTAAACAACAGTTATTCTCCCACAACATCTCACCCTACAAAAAGTTGGGAACTTGGGAAAGTTCAGTATCCTGTTAAACTGCCAAGCAGTGCGATACAGGGGTTAAGAGTTTGGACTTAAAACCCTAAGGCTGTGGGTTCAAATCCTGCTACTGACACAGTGTGACTGTGAACAAGTCACTTTACCTGCCAAGATCCAACTGGGGGGGGGGGGGGGGGGGGGGGGGGGGAGACAACTGTATTTCAAATTTTATAAGTCAGCTGGGATAAAGTTCTTAGTCAAATAATAATAACAACAAACTGATTTTTATAAATAAAGCCAGCTCAAAAATGAAATTCTATAACACAATAACTGAATGCAGAAAAAAATGTATCATTTTAAGAGTAATGATTCCATCAGTTTGTAGAGATCTTTATTATACCCATATCATATTACTGCATTCCCTGTATAATTTTATTAATTTACTATATTGACATAAGGTTACCCTCACCTCTGCTTCTGTAGGGCAGAATCACTGCAGTACAGTTTATTGGCTTGTTTTCTGCTGAAGTTAAGTACCAAACTGTTGAGTTCTGCAGTGGTTGCAGAGGAAAAAAAAGTCCTACATCACTGCCTTTCTGAGTTGAGTTTACTTCATAATCCTGAGGAAGAAATAACAATTTTTTATGTATACTTAATATCTTATAGCCTTCACACCAAAAGAAAAAAATAATGTCTTACCATCCTTTCTTTAATTGGCATTCAATTTCTAGTTTATTATATTTTCCATCTTTACATTCCTAAATTCACTTGCTATAAATGGCTCAGCCATTGGGGTGAAAGAATCATTTAAGTTTCTGGCACAGTGCTGTCACAAAACCTTATGTGGGACAATATCACCACATGTATTATTAAGAAAACCTATCAGAAAATGTTCTTTTTTTGTCAGCTGAGGAAATTCAATCTCCTTTCAACCAATATTGGTCTAATTCTACACCGCCATCATCTCACATTCTGACCTCATCTATAAAAGTCTGGTTTATTGCTACCTCTGTTCAGGTTAAAGCCAATCTACAATGCATCATCAAAGCCTGTGATGGGATCACGTGCAGTTATTTTTGCTATTCAAGTCTGAGCTTCTTCTCGGTATCTATGTATACCCGTACCTGGACATTTTAATCCTACTCTCTCTCTATTTTTTGTATTGTCCTTGTATGCTGCATTATATTTCATCATTTTATATTTTATCTTCTTATACAGGTATTTTATCTTTTGTATTCTGTGTTGTTCTTCTATGTTGCACCAATACTGTCAAGACATATTCCTAGTACAAATTAGAGTACCTGGTCAATAAAGTGAATTCTGATTCCGATTACCAAAAGCATTACACAATCACTAAGTATAACAGTTGACCTGAATATTTTCTGTTAAATGAACAAGATTCAGTGGAAGACAGTTAACAAATAAACTTTATATATAAAATCCTAAGCCTAAAAGTGCAACGATTTTATGTGACTTTTTTGTCACGCTTTAAATCAGACTTATTTTAAAACCTACAAAAATATGTTAGATATCATTCTTTCAGAATTTATCAAACTTTAATGTGATGTTGTTAGATTTTCAGATTCTTATTCCGTTTTTAAATCATAAACTAAAAAATATCAAGAACTCATGTCCCGAGAGAAGAGACTTTGTGCCAAGAGATTTAACCATGCCCGGGGCCGAAAATAAATGTCAAAGACTAGGACAACTGCTGTACAGGCTTTTAAAGGTTTGAAGCGCAGCACGAGATGCAGATCATGTGGCACAGCAGCAGCAGCAAGCCAGCAGCTGATCAAGCAAAGAGGAGATAAAAAAAAATACTGTATTTGTTTCCCATTGTATCACCATTTAAGAGTGGGTTGCGGAGTAGCGACTGCATCTCCTTGGGGTGCATTCAGCCTGCCTTTTCACAACACAAGTGGCAGAGACGTGAAGTGGCTTGCACGTAGCACATGCCGGAAAGGGTTGGCGAGCGAAGCAAACAGGTGGGGAAAAAAAACCCTATAAAGATATACATGGATAAAAACAAACAGTAAAATAATCACAATAAGTTAATACACATTTAGATTTTCAAGAAAAGTTCCGTTCAATGTTGGGTTGTACAGTATATTGCTAAACTAAGAACCTTTTTAACACAATTAATTTAAGGCATGGACAAGGATTCTCTGAAGAAGAAGTCCAGTGACTGGCTCATCATTTTGAAGAAAAGTAACGTTACATCAAGGTGAATGTAGTGCTCAACTGAAGAACTGATTTTTTTTTTTTTTTGGCTTTCACACAAAAGCCTAAGATGTATACTCAGCATTGCAATTATAAATATGATGCATATGTCCGTCCCAAAAACAGCATGTGTTACTAAGCACCTATAGTAACATTTGCTTTGAGATTATCATGTGGATCTAAAATGGAAAAGCAACAATGATTAGTTTAGGCACAAAATGACAGACACTTGTTGAACCTTCAGATGGAATAGCTGAAATGAAAGACACAGAGAGTGATTACTTTCAGTTTCTTTTAAATTTCTGCATACTGAATGAACGAACAGGAACTGGTATACAGTGGTGTACAGAAGTATTCAGTCCCTTTGAAAGTCATCATAATTTTCTGCATGACAAAGGATTTATAAGTATTTATCCATTCAATACTTTTAATGTGAACTCTTATGCTATTAGAATATATTTTCAAAGTCAAAATAAACAATTTTCTGTAGATGTTTAACTGAAGAAGAAAAACTCAAAAGTCAGTGTTTGCATAAGTATTTAAGCCCTACACATTAATATTTTGTCGAGAATCCTTTTGCTGCAATAACAGCCTTAATTCTTTTAGGGTTAGTATGTACCCATTTTGCACATTGTTCAGGAGTGATTTTCCACATTCTCCTTGGCAGAATTCGGAGATCCTCCAGGTTGGTGGAATGGTGCGTCAGGACAGCAGTGCCACAGATTCTCAATAGGGTTAAGATCAGGACTTTAACTTGGTTATTTCAGAATATTCACCATACTGTTTTTGAGCCATTCCAGTGTCCCTTTGGCCTTATATTTTGGGTCATTGTCAAACTGAAAGTTGAATCTTCTCCCGAGCCATAGGTTCATAGCAGACTGGGACAAGTTCTCCTGCAGTATTGTGCATGTGGTATTTGTGTCCATGAAAAGCATCCCCATAGCATGACACTGCCGCCACCATATTTCACCGTAGGTATGGTGTTTCTTGAGGCATGGCCAGTGTTAGTGTTACCTCTTTGAAGTCTGGCCAAAAGTTCAATTTTAGTCTCATCTGACCATAAAACCTTCTCTCACATCTTAACTGGGTCTTTCTCATTCTTTGTAGCAAATGCCATATGTGCTTTTATGTGGAACTTCTTAAGAAATAGCTTGTTTCTTGCTACTCTCCTGTATAGGTCTGTTTTATGGAGAGCTCTTGAAATTGTGGACCCATGCACCTTCACTCCCAGTTTCAGCCAAAGAACATTGCAGACTTCTGAGAGTGACAGTTGGAGTTTTAGTAGCCTCTCTCACCAGTCAATGTCTTGCTCTGATATTTTGTTCTAGTAAGAGTCTGGGGGCTGTGATGAACCTTCAGCTTTCTGATGATGGATCCAACAGTGTTTAACGAGACATTCAGACTCTTCGATTTTTTTTCTTTGTTGTCATTTCTTGCCTGTGCATTTCAATGACTTTGTTTCTCACATTAGCAGAATGCTCCTTTGTTTTCATTTTTGCAGTGATTGTCCAACAAAGACTATGGTCCTTACGATGGGTGCTTTTTATATCTAGCGAGAGATATAAAGGACTAAGAAGTAGTACATACTGTATTTATGTTTAATTATGGAATTACATTCAGTTTTTGTTATTTTTCAACATTAATAAGCATTCCTGGTTTATATACAAAAGTTTCATTTTTTATGTAAACTAGAATCACTGCACTCTTCACTTTCTAATTTCAGAGCAGTATTTAACAAAGGCAAATACACCCAAAGTATTCATTGTTCAATATAAGTATGGATCTAAAGAAGCAGCTCTGCATTGTCTGCAAGTAGTCATGATGGGGCCCCTTCTCAACAAAATAGCAGAGCCTTTGGGACCTTCTTCTAAACTACATACAAATGAAGTGCATGGGAGAAAAAAAAAAACAGTTTCTATGTTTAATAAGGGGTGGCACAGTGATACAGTGGTTAACACTGCCATCTCAAAGCTTTAAAGACTTGAGTTTAATTCCAGTCCTGTTCAACATTTGTGTGATGTTTTCTTGCTTTTTCTGAGGTACATTTACATTTTTTTGCTTAATAGACACTTTTATCCAAAGCAATTTACAAAAGAGGTCAACATAATCAAGTAAACATCAGTCAGGGGAACTGTTTGTGAACAAGTGTTATCAGACAATGTTACAAAATTGACCATCACAAGTGAAGACCTCAAAACATAACCCAACAAAACCTAACAACTAATATCAGTTAGACAGAAATTCACAAAACAAGCCAGTTTTCAAAAGCTTCTTAAAGACACTGAGGAAGTCAGAATTTCTAATGGAGATGGGCAGCTCGTCCCACCTGTTTAGAGCTACCCATGAAACGTCTGGATTATGATTTGATGCCACACTGTTCATCAGCAGACCAATATGGCCAAGAAGGAGCATGGGACATCACAAGTGTCTCATATTGACTATTGACCACTCTGTAGGCAAATGTCAAAGATTTGAACCTACAGTAATATATGCAGCTACAGGGAGCCAATGTAGCGATTTAAAAAGAGGAGTGACATGTACCTACCTCGGCTGGTTGAACACCTGACATGCCGCTGCATTATGAATCATCATTTGAGTAGTCTGGTTTCCTTACATATCTTAAAGATGTGAGCATTAAGTTATTTAGCAACTCTGAACTGACTGGGTATGAATGAATGCAGCTGTTTTTGAGTATGTCTTTCAATGGGCTATTATCAAATCCAGAACTAGTTCCTACATGTACCTTGCATCCAGTGTTACTGGGATAGGCTTTTGAATCCCTGCCAACCCAAAATGAAAAATGCGGGTTCTAAAAATTAATGTGTGGATAGACGGCTATATGAGAAATTAAAGTCTGAAAATTGATGGACTGTAAATGAATATGAGCATACAGTATTTTACAGTATTTATTTCAGATACTGTAAATCTCACTGTGAATTTAACCACTTATATATGGTAATGTAGGTTGTTGAAGTTGCTACTTTAATGTCTGTAAGGACATCCAGACTAAAGAACACCTACTTTTCACTGCAATCAGATGACAATACTTGTGAGATTTTCAGCTATAATTTTTTTCCCCACTTTTAAAATAGTTTTAAAACATTTTCAAATTATTGTGAACACCTTTAAGGGAGGAAATTGAACTGTTTGAACCTCTGTGCCCCAGTAACTAATGCAGTAAAAAGTGATAAAATGAGGGAGCTTTAATAGCTACTAAGAGTTGCTTCCAAACATGACATGACGTACAATGTATGGTATTTCACTATATTCACTCCAAATCAAATTCACAACACATGTCATGTACCGAGCCAAACAAACAAAAAAATGTTTTTCAAGGCTTTTGGAACTGCGTAATTGTGCATATGAGACTGTGGACTTGAACTAGTTTTTTTTGTAGTTGCAATGAGGGCTGCAAATACTTAATTGCTCATTCTGAAATTTTATAATGAACAGAGAACAAAATTTCTTGCATATATTTGCCAGGCCTGTACCTACTACATGTGTCAGGTGTCTATCTCAATGTTTGTGTTTAGACAATATAACAGTGAGCTTTGGGGCTTCAAGTAACAACTATGACTTAACATGTTCAGGTTTGTGTTAACAAATGTAATGATCTAAAAATAACCATTGTGTCTAGTAATAACAACGGTTACATTTCTACAAGTATGGTGATCCTTCTGGATGCTAGATATGGATCTTGGATTTCAAGGTTTCATGTCTTTTGGAAACTTTCCATGAGAAAAATGTACTGGTCTATGTTTAGATTTGGAAATGCCTTCAGTGTGGGAAATGAGCACAGAAGACAGGACATATTCATCCACCACTATTTTGGACTCATACAACAAAATTTATGATACAGCTTAAACAAATGCAAACAAAGATGTGCAAATATCTCTTTATTAACTCTAAAGCCCATTTAAACCAATTCAAGGTGACAGAGGTGTACAATACACTAATAAAAGAAAGCATTTATGCTGCCATTCATACTACTATTGCTTTTAAGAGTGGCCTCTGTATTAGTTAGCTCACTATCTTCCTCTCTGTCATTTGTCCAAGTACTTTTGATGAGCTGACCCGTTTTTTTCTGTTCCACATGAAATTGCATATGGTCATGCCTGAGGTGCTAAGCTTCACTTAGTGAGAATAAATTAGTGTATCCTTCTAATATTAAATATTTGAAACATGATTAATACAGCACTGCAGTTGTTTTTATTTACTTCATGCCTGACTATTATATTTTGTATATCGACTCAGTGCGTCTTACTGCCTACCCCCTTTCTACGAAGTAAATTTTCTTTTTCCCCAGTGTTAATTTTTATTTCATTTAAGACAGTGCTCTGTTTCTTCATGCTAGCTGCCACATGCATGTACAGTTTGTATAAGGTTTTGAAAAGTAATGAGAATCTAATATGTCATGAGAAAACATGATGTGGAGTGAAAGTGAGAAGAAAGCAAAGATTAGATTTCTGCTAACCAGGGGACTGTATCATTAACAACAGAAAATTATAGCAGAAGTATTGAGAGAGCTTTAAATATTATTTCTGAGTTTTTTATGGAAGGAAATTTCAAGGGGCGGAGAAATATGGAAGCTTACTGGGCCCCATTCTCATTTCATTTCAGAGCTTCTCACACACAATGATTGGATTTGGTGATTCGGAGATCGAGGCTTGGACTGGGATTAATATCAGAGGTTCAGACCTAAATGCCCCCCTCAGACCCAAACAGCTATGCCTGTGTAGACATATACTGGTCCAGACACAAATTTAGTGGTGGGAGAGAGAAATAGTGAAGACTAGACAGCAGAAAGAGGAGAAAAGGCAGAGAATAAGCCAGAAAGAATCTTTGCTGATTGAATGATTAGGATTTTTTTTATATTCTCTGCTGTAGTTTTTTTATTGTCTTTCATACTTTTGTTTTTGATTAGCAGATTATGTGCCTTTAAAACTTTTGATTACTTAATTGCTTACACAAACCATTTTTGACTGTCTTTGGAAGCTTTGTTTGAAGAGGAAGACCGCCACAAAGCATTTTATAGTGCATGTCCTCTTTTATAGAATTTTATTTTATATGCTTGTTTAATGTATTTTTGTCTTTGTTGACTGTAACTAAAATATCATTTTTATTGTTACCACTGGTATCACAAGGCTCAAAATGATCTTCCACTCTGGAAATAGAATTCAGATTGTGTTCAGCTCTACTATATTGCCCTAACAATTGGTACACTCTCAACAATCTCTGAATACTGGGAAAAAGTTTTGAAATGATCATGGATTTTAGGAGACACTACTTGCCTACTGTACCACTGGCACCACTATCACTCACAGTCTGAACAGGAATGAAAACATAACTTCTTTTATGAAAAAAGCTCAACAGCACATGTTTTATCTCCAGTATTTTGAAACATTTAGCCTGTTCCAATCAGTGCTAGTTTAATTTTATAGAGCAGTCATTGAAAATATACTAATTTTATCAGTATAACTCTGGTATGACAGTGCACCTGGTTATTCAAAAATAAACTAAAGTATGTCATTTGGACATCTCAATGACTGTATGCCTGAAACTGCATTTTGTTGAGGACCCTAACACATCACAAATCAGGAAATGTGAAGGAAATTCAACCAAAGTCCACACTTACCTGGGCAACCATCTGTTTGGAGTTATTACCATGAAGGGAATGTTACTTGTCACTAAAAGCAAGATCTACTGTTCTCAACACATTGTTTATTTAATTCTAAAGTTACTCTACTTAACAAAGTCTCTGATTCATCTTTGTCCATCCCTGATCTCAAACTCTCTTCTATCCTGCATAAATTATGCTGACTTTATAAAGAATACTCTATATATTACTGGACATGAGAACATCCATCCATCCATCCATTTTCCAACCCGCTGAATCCGAACACAGGGTCACGGGGGTCTGCTGGAGCCAATCCCAGCTAACACAGGGCACAAGGCAGGGACCAATCCCGGGCAGGGTGCCAACCCACCGCAGGACACACACAAACACACCCACACACCAAGCACACACTAGGGCCAATTTAGAATCGCCAATCCACCTAACCCGCACGTCTTTGGAATGTGGGAGGAAACCGGAGCGCCCGGAGGAAACCCACGCAGACACGGGGAGAACATGCAAACTCCACGCAGGTAGGACCCGGGAATCGAACCCAGGTCCCCAGATCTCCCAACTGCGAGGCAGCAGCGCTACCCACTGCGCCACCGTGCCGCCCACATGAGAACAATTCTGCATTATTATATTCTTCTATATACGATATTCTATTTTGTGCAATATATTAACATTCACTACTACTACAGTGTATAGAATGCTGCCTTGGTGTCATATATTGTACTATTAATTGTATTTACATTTGTTACCAATGGCTGTAATACCAAGGAAAATTCCTAGAAATGATGTTGCCTGGCAATAAAAGTTAAAGTTCATTTAGATTATTATCACTAATTTAATCATTAGCACATTTATCTTGTGAAATTATTAAAAAAGAAATGGCTTCACTCACCCCACATCGTACAATGCTGAACTGTACAATGGTGAGATCCAGCTAAACATTCATTATTGTAAATGATGTCTTACACCTGGGTGTGTTGTAACTGCACAGAATACAACAACTAATTTCCAGTGCCAAACCATTTAATACAGTAGACACTGGCCACATTCACCAGCCTCAAACATAAAGGCATAGTCACTAGTCTGCTTTTTTCCTCCACAAATCTGCACAACCATATTTATCTATCTATCTATCTATCTATCTATCATGAGAAAAAAATAAAGAACAAAAAAAATCTTAACATCCATGCTATGTTAAAAAACACAAAATATTATATGTTCCATAAACAAACAACAAAATGATTTTTTACACAATCAATAATACCGCAAGCCATTTTTATAGATGTCACGCTAGGAAAAAAATACACTTTTTTTTTTTTAAAGATAAAAAGACTAAAAGATACATAACTGGACCCTTTCACACTTGAAGGGTTATTTCAATGCCAATTGCCAAATACCTCCCATGTCATAAGACTCCAGAAACACTGCACATAATCTTGTGATGGTACACATGTTGAGCATGCCCTTTGCGATAAAAACTACTGCATCTTGGCGGTCACATGAGATTTTTCTTATGCATAACTTAATGACCTCTCCCTAAGGTGGTTTACTACGTTGAGCAGGGCAGACATTTCACCAGAATCCTTGACACTGAAAGCAGCCTTACATTTCCCTTTTTTCAACTTCAGATTTCTTGTTCAACCCATACTTGAAGTAATGTTTCACTTCTTCTTTGTACTGGCTGGTTGTTTCATTCCAGGGAAAGGATTTCCTGACAGCAAAGTCAAGTACTTGTAAAAGTCAGAAAGAAAGGCCACAGAAGTGTTCACTATTTACGTATGATGAAAGAGATGAAAAGAAGACTAATCATGTTCATATAATCTTTTGCGTCCTAAAATAATATATACCAAATTGGTCTTCCGTTGGTCTAAGAAAAGATGCTATTCTGTGGCATTCAAACTTTGCCATACAATTATCAAGAGATGCAACACATGCCACCAAATTACCCTCTGATATATACTGGCCCTCTAAGAATTTTCATACCAGTCAATGTTTTTCTAGTCTTCCAGCATTTGATTTTCTCAGTGCTACACTACTGCAACCTTTTGATTTTTCTTAACCAAAATGGAATTTGACTGGGTCCTTGGCTGCCATACCACATGTAAGTAATACCATATGCCAGTAAGACACTTTCATTGCAAAAAACTCCTCTGATGACCTTTTCCTATCACACTGCACAAGTGTTATCTGCCTCACTTGGTCCTTTTCAGTAAATGTTTACAACCACATAATCACCACTGGGTGAATGTTATTTTTTGCATGATAACCCATTCCTGATGAATCTGTGACACTCTTGCACATGAAAGATTCAGAAAAACTGTTGTTGCCACTACACCTGTGTCAATTAATATGCAATATTCAAATTCAACAAAATATTCATTCTTTTCTCCTTCTAAATTCTACATTCAGTACATATGACTCATTGACACCTACCTGCCTGTCTTAAACAACACAGTCAGCCCATATGATGCTGTAGCTGATTTAGCAGTCAATTCCATGGACACGTCAGAGTACAGCAATTTTGCAAGCTACATAAAATGCGACATTAATAAATTTGCACATACATAAGAGTTTAAAAAACAATTTAAAATATCTTTAAAATATTGGCACACTTAAGTGAAGTACTGCTATAGCACCTCATGTTTTTCCTGCTGAATAAGCTTTCCATTTCAGTCCATCTCCTACTACCAGCTTCCTGCATACATCACAACATGACACATCTCTCCACCAATGAATACAAGGTGTTTGTTACATGCATGCACAATATGTTGATATTTATTCAGCCTTTATTTTACTAAATATACTTCTCAGATATCACTCCATTAACAATTTTTTTTTACAATTTCTGAAGTATACAGAAATAATGCCATTTAAGCATTTATTCCTTTTGTCACTTATTCTAGTACTCGGAGGCAAATTGCCTGTTGAATTTAAAAATAATCTTCCAGAATTTTGAAGCACATTTTGCTTTATAGCACCACCTCCTTCACACAATAAAAGAACAGCATGAAAACACAATAGAAAAATCATTTTACTTTGGCCGCCTTAGCTCTATTTTTCAAAAATGGAAGTAGGTTTAGTGAGCCAATTCCCTTCCAGATCCATATAAGCTGATATGTTCAAATCTCAATCACTGCATATTGCTTGGTTTTAACACTGGGAGACATGTAAACAGATAAAAAGACAGTGAGCCATTCTTGCAAAGAATAAATAAACTCTTACCAAACTGAAGGAGATGTTAGCATTGAGAAACTGAGTGTGAAGCTGGAAGATAAGAAAAGCATCATCTTCTGGGATATGGTTCAACTTAGCCTCCAACACGTGGGCTGGTAATATAGTCACATTCATAAATTCCCTCAGCCTAAATTCAATAACACCTGCAAAAGACAATAATATATAAATATTTGTATTCAAACATAAAATAGGCTGGCAGACTTCCTGCCCAGAGGCACTACTGAGGAAATGTTTGGCAAAGGAACTAAACTTGGACATAAGAAAAATCTGGCAAGAAGTATGCCCCTCCAGAATCTAGTTTGAACATGAAGTGGCTAATAGGGACCCCAGATGTATGCTGTCAGTGTGTTAAAAGTAGCCTTCCTGTTTCCAACCTTCTTCAAGTCTACTGTCAGCATTCAAAGCCTAAACCTAAGAAGGTGATACCAAAGGTTCAAAAGAAAAAAACGAGGAACAGGGGGGTGCAGACTAGGTAAAAGGATTAGTAGACTATCTGCTGCAGCCAATCAAAGAAATGTCTGTTCATTGGACAGGGCAGTACAAAATAACAATTTTCTCTTTTTTATAATTGAGCGTACCATTTTCTTTAGTATTTGTTTTTTTTTCCCATGTGTTCAACCATTTAAAGTTCAACAGCATAGCAAAACACCTAATAAATAGTATGATGACCAAGAAGATGAACTTAGTCATGGCTCAACTGAATTTGATGTTAGCAGTGACATTATTCTGAAAACAGCTAATATGGTCTACTTTGTCACACCTTTAATCTTCCAAGATCATAAATTACAGGTGGAGTACAGAAGGCTGGGAGACTGACACAAAATTATACTTGATCCCTTACCACCTGTAGTAACCTTAGAGACCACCTGAAGGAATTCAGTCGGCTGCTACTGGCCAGAACACAGAAAAGGAGATGGTTGATTATTTTCTATTTTTTGTTTTTTTATTTTTTACTGATTCAGAAAAGTGCACTTTTTTGACAGATTACATTTTGTTGATGAGTAGAGAACAAAATAAAAATCTTATTGAAATGCATTTCATAAAGTTGTAAGGGGAAAATATGAAAAAGTCCAAGAGTTGAATACTTTATATAGCAATAATCTATTATGTTCTTGTCTGTAAAATATCAGTATATGCCATTTATATAATCCATTACTTGTTTCCATGAAATATTACATACATGTGTTTTAAAGAAGCCACATTTGCACTGAGAATTTTTTTAGTTTTTGAAAAATACTGAAACAGAAAAATAAAAATAAATGTTAATGACTTTTTCACAATCTTTATTCTAGAGGGCTATATTTAATGCAGGTTTTCATTGCATCTATAATTTATATATTTCTTTCCTGCCTTTTACTGAACTCAGGTTTATTTTACTTCCCATTTACTATAAAATACTCCTATAGCATGCATTATCATTTTGAAAAGTACAATTTAAAGAAATACATATAGATTTATTTTCTTGGTAGACACTTTTACCCAAAGCAACTTACAAAAAAGGTCAACATAACAGAGTTTAGGAACAAGTACTGCCAGACAAGAATACTAGTTTACTTGTATAGCTTATTTTTATTTCTTACTTACTTGTATATCTTACATTTAGTTATTTTATTCATAAACACTTGTTTTTAATATTTAAATCTATTTTTAAGGATTCTCTTTTGAATGAATAAGTTTATTTCTGCAAAACTTAAATCGGTCAATATTACTTTACCATGAAAAGAATGCCAAAAAAAACTTGTTTATTCAATGTAAATTAAGTGCCTTTTAAAAAAATCTTCTTTAAACCTAGCTTTTCCAACATTTTACTAGAAGATTATAAATTAGTAAGAAACAAAAAGGCGGGACAATAAATTGAATTGTGTGTACCAAAATATATGACAGTTATGCACATATTGCCAAATGTTACATTGCAGAAGTTTTGCTACTTAGACCATATATACAAAAAACAAACTGCCATTAGTGCCATATTATGCAATATCCATCCATCCATCCATTTTCCAACCCGCTGAATCCGAACACAGGGTCACGGGGGTCTGCTGGAGCCAATCCCAGCCAACACAGGGCACAAGGCAGGGAACCAATCCTGGGCAGGGTGCCAACCCACCGCAGGACACATACAAACACACCCACACACCAAGCACACACTAGGGCCAACTTAGAATCACCAATCCACCTAACCTGCATGTCTTTGGACTGTGGGAGGAAACCGGAGCGCCCGGAGGAAACCCACACAGACACGGGGAGAACATGCAAACTCCACGCAGGGTGGACCCGGGAAGCGAACCCAGGTCCCCAGATCTCCCAACTGCGAAGCAGCAGCGCTACCCACTGCGCCACCCATTATGCAATATTTTCACTTTAAAGCATGAGTTAGGTTCTAAGTAAGACATTAAATGCAATAGAAACCCAAAAACTATGTGGCTTTTCAAAACCTGGGTTAGAGGTCCCGATATTATGCAGGAAAAAGTTTTTGGGTTTTTGGATGAATTCCAAATATTGTTATCTCAATCACTAAATAATTAAAAAAACAATAAATGTGATATACGCATAAATAATGTATTACTATAACACATTTAGTTTCATGGAATTTGATTTGGTGAACCTCAAACAACTAAGCATCTAAACAAACATACATCAGGACAACAGTAATTAATCATTCCCTACAAAGTCATCATATATACTTCATGAATCTTTACTATACTATTAACAACTTACATATATACAACTGATATGCTGCTGGTCAAGCAACTCGAAAGTGTACAATACCTACTGTACTTACTGTATCATGTGTTACTCATCATAAACTGCAATCTCAAAATGTACTTTGTAACTGTGAAAAAATGCAGCTTGCAATGTATTATACTGTATACTAAAATTACTAGTTCATAAAGTGTACTTTTGAAACACTACTCTTTGTTACCTTAACAAGTGTGAAACTTTTTTCTTGAGTCTATTCACTTAGTTTGCTTTCTGAATTACTAATAATAACCTTAAAATACCAAAGTTAAACACAATAAATTGATTTCACGACAAGCTGTCAAAAATAATTGAACTGGCCTGGGCTGTTAAGCAAATTAGTCATTCCAGTCACGAGATATATTTAGAAGGAAGATGACTTAAGCATGTGACTGAGAGAAGGAAAGAAATCTTTAGATTTTTAGCTCTACATATTACTAGTGTATGAAGGAGCACGGAACATGCACAGTAATTAGTGTAATCAAAAAGTACAAAATTCAAGTGCATGACAAAGTTCTAAAATGAAGTTGTCTGGGAGCATGCACAGTGGAGTCTCTTACTGGGTATAAACTAAATCTAAACTGAGGTACTGACATACTCGTTTTGTAAAAAATATCACAAATTAAAATTTAGTTACGGCATGGATGAATTCACTGCCCAACATTGTCCATAAAAAAACTTGTTCCCTGAAAGTACAAAATTCATCCAACTCTGTCATTGCCCATACTAAGCCAAGCCTGGATGTAAAAGGAGGAGGGTTGGGTGTTCGGTCAGCACCCTGACCCCATTAAATTCCAAACTGATACTGAAACAACAGGAAAGTTTAAAAGGTCAATAATCAACTCAAGAGATCCAGCTTCTCCTACATTACAGAGCTTATGATGAGGCTAAGTGAAAGGACCCAGGAAACCCAGCCCATGGTACAGAAAACTGATCCTAGGTGCCAAGGAGTATACAAAATTTGGTACCTTGAATGTATTGCTGTTACACTAATGTGGAACAATGGAGCAGCTGATGTGCAATAGGATTGTGCAGTATACCGGTAGTGAAAAAGTACTGAAAAACCTACATTTTATAGTACGGTACCAGCATTTTGTTAATTTCAGTGCTGGAAGTAAATGGTACTTTTCAAACACCTCACACTCACGGACACTGTGTTTGCAACCCTGTTCCCCAATCTTCGATAAAATATACATATTACATCTAACTTGATTAACAAGGGACAATCCCTCTCCCCAAACTTTCTGAACATATACTACATATATATATCAAAATAAATTTTGCCTGAGACTCCAATGGGGACCCCAAACACCTACAACCCCACCATCCCACCCCCCACCAAAACGATGACTGCTTGTTTTAAATGTGCCAAGTGTGGATGAACAGGATATGCACATGATTGTACGGTGCAGATGGCAGCCAGCTGTGAGCAAAGTAATGTTACTATTCATTATTTACTTCTGTACCATTTTGGTACTGGCACAGAGATCCCCAAAGTTGGTTTTGATAGCAAAGTCAAAATTTTATTACCAATCCAATACTAACAACTGCGGTGGGTTGGCACCCTGCCCAGGATTGGTTCCCTGCCTTGTGCCCTGTGTTGGCTGGGATTGGCTCCAGCAGACCCCCGTGACCCTGTGTTCGGATTCAGCGGGTTGGAAAATGGATGGATGGATACTAACAAGCAAATTCAACCAATACCAGCTAGAAATGTTGTATCTTAGTAAAGTGAGGTGGACCACAAGTGGAATTGAAAAGAGAGAAAAATTGTTTTATTTTCCTGCCAGAGTGACCAAGACACATTCAGTGAACAAACATTTCATGACCACACACTTTCATTTACATCGTACCAAGAGCACAGTCATTCAAGTGTATACACCAATAGAAGAAGCCAACGAAAGCAACAAAAGACACAATTTATGACCACTTAAAAGACTTCACGAACAGCATCTAGAGACATGATATGAAGCTGCTCATTGACAACATGAATACCTTGACTTATAACCACTGGCCAGGCTAGGAACATGTCGTTAGATCATTTACTTCAGCTTGGTGGAAAAAGTATTTTATAGGTTTATAAATTTAAAGCTCTGTTATAAGTGTATTGTACACAGCGCTTTTATGTGTCAGTAAAACACATTTTACTCATAAAATTATTCCAAAAAATATGTGGCGCTCCCTGACAGGATTACAACTAATGAAATTGACTATGTTCACATCAAGACCCAAAGGCACTCAGCACTTCACATGAACTGACCAATTACAGTGTTGGCACAGGATCGGACCACCAGCTTGTGTAGGTATTCTTCAAACTCCATTTGAAATTAATCATGGACCTAAAATATCCACATATCCAAAGAGCAACCCTACAAAGACCCAAGACAGTAGGCGACATGGCTCTGCCTAACTTTCAGTTTTACTACTGGGCAGCAAATATACAAGCTATAAAAACCTGGAAACAAATAGATGAACATAGACAGGCTTCTCTATATTCCCTGCTTTGTGCCCCAATAAATGCAAGTTATCGCCAATATACTAATAACCCAATTGTGCTTCACTCACTCAGAATATGGAACCAATGTAGAAAGCATTTTAAGATGGAGAATCTTTTATCTGTAGCACCTCAGCATGAGAACCACCTTTTTCAACCCTTGCAAACATAAGCAGTTTTTAATATCTGGAAAACATTTGGGATTAAATTGCTTAGAGATCTTTATATAGACAACATCTTTGCATCCTATGAACAATTACATTCCAAATTTAATTTTCCTGCAACACATTTCTTTCACTATCTTCAAATTAGAAACTTTGTCAAACAGAACCTGCCCGATTTTCCCCATCTCCCACCTTCCTCTATGCTGGAAAAAATATTGTTCAGTCTCGAGGACTCAGCCAGGATTTCTGCAATATATAAAAATATTTTACAGTCCCTCCCTTTCAAAGATTCAAGAGGACAGTGGGGAAAGGGTCTCTCACTCAACATATCAGAAAAGGAGTGGAAGGTAGCAATGCAGAGAATTCATTCAAGCTACACATGTGCAAAGCATACAATTATTCAGCTCAAAATTATATATCAAGCACATCTGTCTCGCTTGAAATTGTCCAAAATGTTTCCAGGGTAAGATCCAACCTGCGAACGCTGCAATCAAGTTCCAGCCTCACTGGGTCACATGTTCTGGGCCTGCACCAAATTAATGTCATTCTGGACAAAAATTTTTAAGTGCCTTTCAGACAGCCTTGGTGTCACAATCCCTCCTAACCCATTAACAGCTGTGTTTGGTGTCTTTCCAGATGGGCTTAAAGTGGAGAAGGACAAGCAAACTGTGATTGCCTACACTACACTACACTACACTACTGGAATGCAGACTTATTTTGTTAAACTGGAAGAATCCTAACTCTCCTCTTTTAACTCTTTTAGGGCTAATTATTTTTTGTTTCTTTTCTCCCAGGGCTGAATATTTTTCCAAAAACTAACATTTTTTAAAAAAGAACACAAAGCAATTGTTTAACATATCAAATCAACAAAAAATATTTACTTTTGACAAATGTTACTGTCTTGCATGTTGTATGAGCCTGCATACTCTATGATTTCACATACATATCACATACATTTTACACAGCAAAGTCTGATCTCGCTCAAAGCAGCCAATTTCAGTCATTGCCACATTGCACTCCTTACAATATGTGTTGCTTTGGTGCCTATTTTTCAATTGTCTGTTGCTGCAATTTCTCACATATATTGTTAGTGTGTACTGTAGAGAGACAAGTCACCCATTTGCCATCGTGCCATGCCACTGCCACCAAGTTTTCTGCCTGCATGAAAACCGTATTGTCACCTCTTTTTATCTTCTGAAACGTTATGAACTTTATGTATGGCATTATAGCCTGGCTCACCCCATGGGATTTGCTTCTGTTTATTACAGAAGTAAATAAAACTTTGCAGCAGCACATACCTAAGCCACCAGGGGACAAAACACGTTTGGACCAATGCTCCCTGAAGTTATATCACCAGTTCTGTCCCATCTCTATTTGTAATGCCACAGTGCGCTTCATCTCGTCTTTCGTTGTGGGTTTCCATTTTGAAAAACGAGAATGCGATGCAAACGCAGCCCGCGATTCAAAAAAAATCTCTGCCTACCTGTTTGTCTCGTCTGACAGTAGCTGAAAAGCAGCATCAGGAGAGAGCAGCCTGAAATACAGCAGTTGGTGATATGTCGTGTTCAACAGCAAGCCATGCCGTCTTGTAAACTCCGGCAGCCAGATCGGTTCTCAACGGAGCAATGTCTGTGTATTTATCCCATGCGAACCTTGCCGTAGATGCATTGGCTGCGCGAAGGCACTCAATTGGCAGCAGATCCGCTGGCGCGGCATCGGCTGGTGTCTGATCAGCTGATGCCTGCTTCTCACTCTCTTGCTCGATCTCCTGATCACTGCCAATAAAATCCGATTCTGAAAAATCAAGAGTCCGACTCCGCGATAATGCGCAAAACATCGTCTGCCGAGTGTTTTCTTTTCTGCACTTGCTTCGCTGTCTTTTCACATGTCGGTGCCATCTTGCCATTGTTTACATTTCGCAACTCACGCACACGTAAGGTTTAGTTGCCGAGTCAACGAGTCTAGCATTCCTCCAAGCACAGAGGGAATGCCTGTGACGTGACAGTGAGATTTGTCGCCATTAACAGCTGATTGTCGCCCCCTATCCCTGGATGTCGACTTTTGTCGACATTAGCCTTCAACCCCTCCTGTCGACAAAAGTCGACATCCGCCCTAAAAGAGTTAAGTCAGTGGGTAACTGATGTTTTACATTATTTGAAATTGGAAAAAATCAAATTCTCACTTAGAGGATCTGTGCAGAACTTTTACAAAACCTGGCAGGATCTAATCAATAATATTTTATAATAAGCTCTTAAAGCACTGAGGAAGTAGATTCTCTCCCCATTTCTTTTTCTTCTCCATTTATCTGTATCCGCCTATTAAACTCATCAATTTATTTATTTATTTTTACTATTTTTAAGTTTTAGTCCGTTGGCCATGCTCTCTTTCTCAGGGCTGGGGGTGGATTTGTTTTCAATCCTTTTTTTTTGTAAAAATAGATCTATTTGTATGGAATGATCACAATAAAATTAATAAAAAAAAAATAAATAATCATGGGCATGGTCACCAGCCTGTCCTTATACAATTAAAAAGTTCATCAATTAGCCACTGGAAGATCAGTATTAATCCAGCATGAGCATTGAGCTACAGTATATTGTATATACAGTGGAACCTCGATTCACGAATGCCTCTGTACACGTACAAGTCGGTTTACGACCAAAAAGTTCGCCAAACTTTTACCTCGGTTCACGACCACACACTCGGTATACGAACAAGCCAGTTTCCCTTTCGGTTTGTGCGCGCTGATGATTTCCGCATGTGTTGCATTGTTCTCGGTCAGACGTGAACTGCTGAACTGCTGCAATGTAAGAGAGAGAGAGAGAGCAGCAACAAACTGAAAGAAAAGTTGATTGTTGTATCATGTTGTTTTGGAGCTTGCAGACTTAACAAGCAGTTCCAACAGCAGAAGCCAGGATGACAATGGCATGTTGGGTGGAAGGCTTCAAAGAAACATTAAAGAAAATGTTAGTAAATAAAACATTTGACTTTGACATGTGTGCCCTTCGAGAAGAACTGGCAGTATATATTGACCCTATTCCTCCATGGAAGAAAGAGGTGCCCAACTACAAGTTAAAGAGTGGCAAGGCTGCTAGACTAGTTGGCATGAACTATTGAAACACTGTGGGCACACTGAAGCCACGAGAGTAACCGATCAGTTCAATGAATGCTAGTATACTAAGAATGACCCAGCCAAGTAGTGAGATGGTGAGGTCATCAGATTTCCAAAGAATGGTAATCTGGTTGAGTTTGATTTTGAATTTTATTTTAAAAGCAAGCATTGAGCTTATTTTCACACTACATACCATCCTCAAACAATTTCAGCCTCAAAAAAGCATTTGACAACAAACAAAGAGAGTCAATCTGGTGTATTCCCTGACTGTACATCATATTATTATGTTTTGTCAACATCTTCTACAGCCTGAACTTAAAGTCCAGGTGCTGTGTCAAAACAGATGGTAGAAGCATTGATTATTTTGGCATCAACAGTGGCATGTGGCAAGACTTTATCCTTTTCCCTTTATCGTTCCTTCTCATTGTGGACCTTATCATGCAAAAATTGACACAGAAACAGTATATTGGTATTCTGTGGAGGGTACTGTTATGCTTCACAGATAGTACTACGTTGCAGGGTCTGGTACACTCCAGGCCAGTTCATCCTTGCAGACTATGATTAGCTCCTTAAAAACTGCAGCTAGCAAGGTTGGTTTGAAAATTAACACTAATAACATGAACATTAAGCAAGTCAGCAGTCATCAGTGCCCGCCAAATTTTGGTAGTAAACAACTCAGTTGAGGAGGTGCATTAACTTATAGTCAAGTGAAAAATGTAAGTATAACACTATGAAATGCTTTTTTCATTTTAACATGTGTGGACAATTCAAGATATGATCTTCATTTAAACAGAATCAATAGATGAAGATGATATTATATAACATACATCATGTTACAATTACATTTTGTATTCCATTGTTTAATCTATACTAATTAATAAAAGGCAAAGCCTTCACTGACTCACTGACTGACTGACTGACTGACTGACTGACTCACTCACTCACTCACTCACTCACTCATCACTAATTCTCCAACTTCCCGTGTAGGTGGAAGGCTGAAATTTGGCAGGCTCGTTCCTTACAGCTTACTTACAAAAGTTAGTCAGGTTTCATTTTGAAATTCTACGCATAATGGTCATAACTGGAACCTGTTTTTTGTCCATATACTCTAATGGAGGAGGCGGAGTCACGTATCGCGTCATCACGCCTCCTACGTAATCACGTGAACTAAAAACAAGGAAGAGATTTACAGCACGAGTCAAACGCGGCAACGAAGGTAAATGACGTTAATTTTTGAGTGTCTTTTAATACTGTGTAAGCATACATATTAACACATGTGCAATTAAACGTGTGCATTTACGGGGTGATTTCTCAGGCTTAAAAGCTCGCCTTTTATTAAAAAGGTAAATGCAAACTGTTTTCATTCTGAAGGGCACAAACCACGTTAGATTTCAGCCGTTAAACGCGCAAAAATGTCAGTACACCAGATAAATAAGCGCAACATATTATCAGTTGTATTGTATGCTTACAATACATATAGAAATGTGTTAATCGTTAACTAATATTATGGGATGGTGTTTTTCGACTCGCGCCTTGATTTAAACGATTGCATTTCTTGGTGGGTTTGCGTAGCTTATTGTCAATATCTTTACACCTCTTTTTAAGACTTAATTTAAAAAGGTTCTCTTTTCTTCTTAATAAAAATTTAAAAGCAATACTTCACTGCTGCGAAGCCCGTCTAGCGCTGACGTCCGAGGTTCGATTACCGTAAGCGAGTGCAGTGAGTGTGTACGCCTGATGAGCCAAGAATAAGGGGGAAAGACATGTCGCGTACTCTTTGCATTATTTGACAGTAAACTATTTTCAACCATTCTATGATCTGTCGTTTAAATCAAGTATCATTACATCTTCCTTTCTTAAAGAGAAGTAAGGCAGTACTTATAAGCTTACATATATATATATATATATATATATATATATATATATATATATATATATATATATATATATATATATATATATATATATATCTATATCCGAAGCCGTACAAGCACACTCTTGAGAATGCAACGTATAGTTGTACAGGACAAAAGCAATCTTGCGTCAAATCAATGGCAACCTTTTGTAGGTCTATGAACTTAATTTAAACTTTAGGTTTACACGGTGCTTTCTTTCCGAAGTACCTGCACTCATGAATATGTCTGTATGTGTCAGTCGGTCAAATCCACACGCTTCGCACCGGCGAAGTACCGCTTTTAAATTTTTATTAAGAAGAAAAGAAAACCTTTTTAAATTGAGGGAAAATATACTAATAACAGTTTGTTAAGGATCTGTTTTTTTGTGAAGCTGCCTTCACTCGAGTGATCACTTCGAGCTGACTTGCTGGCCAACTATAAGCATTACCTGGTAGGTAACCACCCATACAATCAGATTGTGAATCAGACTATGAATGCCGTGAATGTAATTACGCCGATCTACATGTTGTCAAATAAACGAACCACACGCCGTGGCGCAATTTTACGGGCTTCGCCTGTAGCGCTGACGTCCGAGGTTCGATTCCCGTAAGGGAGTGAAGTGAGTGGCTGGTTACCTACCAGGTAACGCTTATGGTTGGCCAGCAAGTGAGGTAACATCAGCCACGGTGCCTTCAGTTGTGAGAAGCAGATCACAGAATGGTTGAAAATAGTTTACTGTCAAATAATGCAAAGAGTATGCGACACGTCTTTCCCCCTTATTCTTGGCTCATCAGGCGTACACACTCACTGCACTCGCTTACGGTAATCGAACCTCGGACGTCAGCACTAGAGGGGCTTAGCAGCAGTGAAGTATTGCTTTTAAATTTTAATCAAGAAGAAAAGAAAACCTTTTAAAATTAAGTCTTAAAAAGAGGTGTAAAGATATTGACAATAAGCTACGCAAACCCACCAAGAAATGCAATCGTTTAAATCAAGGCGCGAGTCGAAAAACACCATCCCATAATATTAGTTAACGATTAACACATTTCTATATGTATTGTAAGCATACAATACAACTGATAATATGTTGCGCTTATTTATCTGGTGTACCGACATTTTTGCGCGTTTAACGTCTGAAATCTAACATGGTTTGTGCCCTTCAGAATGAAAACAGTTTGCATTTACCTTTTTAATAAAAGGCGAGCTTTTAAGCCTGAGAAATGACCCCGTAAATGCACACGTTTAATTGCACATGTGTTAATATGTATGCTTACAAAGTATTTTTAGTTTTTTTTTTTTCTTTCTTCAGTAATATTTAATCTCCTTAAAGAAAAATAACATATGCATTTTACTTTTTTTGTATCTCTTTAGTAATATTTTAGTGTAAAAGGATAACCAGTATTTAAACCTTTTATGTTACTTTATAAATTTATTTTACACAATGTTGAAAAATTAATAAGAAAGCTACATATGTTGGCAGCTGCTGCTTTAATTTTCAATGAAATGAAAAAAGCTCTCCAAGAGAAAACGTCAATGAACAAGAAACAGTTTGCACTACCTAAAAAGGAGAAACCCTCATTTATAAAGGTTTGCTGCAGATGACTTAACTGAAAATAAATTAATAGTTCCTATGTGTATAATACATATTTATCTATTTTACTTATGCCTTTATTCCAGCAACTTGCAACATCTGAGGTACAATTTGTTACATTACTTTTGTTTTTTGCAGCACAGGCAGGTGAAGTGACTTCGTCAGGGTCACACAGTGGTGTCAGTACCAGGATTTGAACTGACAAGCTCCGGGTTTACTGAAATATTACTGAAGAAAGAAAAAAAAACGAAAACGGGGAAATAGGGCTATGCATACAAATGTCCATCCATCCATTATCCAACCCGCTATATATCCTAAATACAGGAGCCAATAAGTAGATATGTATATATACAGTATATATATATATATATATATATATATATATATATATATATATATATGGTTGAAATAGTTTACTGTCAAATAAATGCAAAGAGTACGCGACACGTGTTTCGCCCTCATTCTGGGCTGGAGTGCAGTGGAGTGTGTACGCCTGATGAGCCCAGAATGAGGGCGAAACACGTGTCGCGTAATCTTTGCATTTATTTGACAGTAAACTATTTCAACCATTCTATGATCTGCTCCTCACAAACTGAAGGCACCGTGGCGGATGTTAGCAGATTGCTGGCCAACCACAAGCGTTACCTGGTAGGTAACCACCCATACAATCAGATTGTGACACAGACTACGAATGCCGTGAATATATATATATATATATATGTGAATGAATGTATGTATGTATATATGTATGTCTATATATATATATATATATATATATATATATATATATATATATATATATATATATATATATATATATATGTAGATATGTAAATTTGTATATGTATATATATATGTATATGTAGATATGTGTATATGTAGATATGTATATATATGTTTATGTATATATATGGTTACATAACCTCTTTAACACACTACTTCTCCGCTGCGAAGCGCAGGTATTTTGCTAGTTTAAATAAACCTAAGTGCAAAATTTCATATGTGGAAGAAGAAAGATGATCTTCATTAGAGTGGCTCTTGGATGATCATGTCTTGTTTAAACCTCACACGTTTAGTTTGGTTTGCTCTTTGTTGTTGAAGTGTGTGCTGTTACGATACCTAGGTTAAAATAGCTCTAAGAATTTCAGAAAGAAGGTTATAGATGCCTATAAGTCTGGGAAGGGTTATAAATAGATATCCAAACATTTGGAAACCAACCACTTCACTGTCCAGAACATCATCTGCCAGAGGAGATGATGATTTCAATCAACTGACAACTTGTCAAGGCAAGGTCACCCCAGCAAGTTATGCCTGAGAGCAGAATGCAAGATGCTGAAAGATGTCTATAAGAATCCCAGAATTTCACCATGAGACCTACAGGTAACTGTGCCTGAATCTACCATTAGAAATAGGTTGCGTAAATTAAATGTACCAGAAGGAAATCTTAGCTATTCATATAGAACATTGTGGTAAAACTAAAGTTTGTCCATGAACAACTAGGCATAGACCAGGACTTCTGGAACAGTGCAGTCTGGGCAGACAAGACAAAGTCAAGAGTTATTTGGCCACACCACCAGAAGAGATGTTTGGCAAAAGCAAAGATAAAATTTGAGTCAGAAGAACCTAACATAAGCTGTAATGTGTGGTGGTGGTGATGCTATGTTTTGGGGCTGCTTTGCTGTCTCTGGACCTGGGTAGCTCACTGTCACAGTATCCACTAAGAACTATAGAGTGTTTGAAGATGATCTGAGATAAGTCAGAAGACTGAAGGGCCTAGATCCATCTCAAAAGCTGGACTTTCAAGATCAAAACTCCAATTATGTACCCAAATCTAACGCTTTGACATCCTACACGTAATATCTTATATTTACTTATTTTATCTGCCACAAATCTGCCCAAGCCGAAATGCTGTCCAAATCTCTCTGTAACAACATAGCTGATTCTTCATTATATGCCTTTCCACTATACTATCCTTTATACTGGACAGTTCAGTATCATCTTCATGCTTAACCAGCTTATTGATTGTATTCTTATTCAGATCATTTATGTATATTAAAAAGAAAAGTGGCCCCAGTACTGATTCCTGAGGGATACCACTTTTAACATCACCTAATTTTGACAAAGTTCCTCTTACCACATCCTTTTGCTTCCTCAGTTTGAGACAACTTTGTGCCCACTTGCACACTGTGCCCTGAATTCCCACTTCTTTTAGTTTGACCACTAACCTTTCAAAGGGTATTCCTATTTCTAGCTGAACAGTTTTCCTGGTCTGACTGTTCACTTTTCTGATTCCGATTCTGATTAAATTCCAGCTGTCAACAGTAATAAATGAAAAAGCCCAGGTAAAAGTGATATTGAAATGCATGGAGTTAAGTCGCATTCCATATGCAAACATCAGTTTAACACAACAGAACTGAAGACCTTTATATAAAGAACATACAGGCAGAAAGTCATTGCCAAACATGGTCAAAGAACAGAAACTCAGTTTTGCTAAAGGTATAAGAAAAGTAAAATTCCCAACTGCTGGACGATTCTGAATTAACACTTTCCAAGCAAAACTGATAATCAGAAGTCTTCCAGCAATAAATATGAATAAAAATAAATCCAGTAAATTAGTCTCTAATTAAAAGCTTGTTTGCAATAAAAGCTAAATGGCAAATTAATTTCTCTAAAATATGATGCTCAAATATTACTGTCTAACAATATGATGCAGCTAAAAAATCATATACTGTTTTCTATGGTGAGCAACATATACAAAATCATTGACAAGTTCTGATATATTATAAATTTATTTACATTTTTTATAAACAGCTGAAGAAGTAAGAGACAGCATTGCACAGCAAATGAGCAAAGGGGTTTCAGTACTGTTAGCCTTGTGGTTTACAGTACAATGACTTAGCCAATTGGCCACTCTGACTACAGAAATACCAAAGCAAAAGTGAGCAATACCGTAGCTTTGCAATGTATTGCGTTCAAGATTACAACACTTTCTGGAACCAGTAAGTTGTATGCTATCTGCATCATCCTTCATTGCCATCCCCTATGCAAGTTCATCTACACACAAAAAAAAAAAAAAACACACAATTGCTATTCCATTAAACTTAATCGCTTCATTTCTAAAAGCAATATTCTTCCATTTATACTGGACAGGTAAAAGAAGGTTTCTAGGTAGAATCATTGCAGTTAAAGCATTTGACAAATCCATTGTCTTATAATCAACTACTAGCCACACTGTCCACTATCTACTGAAAAGCTAAACGTTACAGAATTTACACAGTAAGTGCAACCAAAGGTCAATTCACCTACACCCACTTTGTACCATACTGACTGTATTGAGACATTTATTTAAAAGATTTTGAGGTAAGCCTCCAATTTCCTTCAACAAATTAGCTTACACAGAAAAGACTTACTTCTGAAATCTATGAAAAACCATAAAGGACACCATTTACTTGAGTAAAACATCCATCCATCCATCCATTTTCCAACCCGCTGAATCCGAACACAGGGTCACGGGGGTCTGCTGGAGCCAATCCCAGCCAACACAGGGCACAAGGCTGGAACCAATCCTGGGCAGGGTGCCAACCCACCGCACGACACACACAAACACACCCATACACCAAGCACACACTAGGGCCAATTTAAAATCACCAATCCACCTAACCTGCATGTCTTTGGACTATGGGAGGAAACCAGAGCGCCCGGAAGAAACCCACGCAGACACGGGGAGAACATGCAAACTCCACACAGGGAGGACCCAGGAAGCGAACCCGGGTCTCCTAACTGCGAGGCAGCAGCGCTACCACTGCGCCACCGTGCCGCCCTTGAGTAAAACATATTAATGTTATTCAAATATAATGTTGAACTTAAAAAATGTGGATTTATTGCATACAAGCCTACATTGCAGTTGCTGAATAAGGTGTTGTAGGACCACAACCTTTGATTGGACTGAGAGGTATAGAAAACACAACAATGTTCTGGGGTTATGATCGAGTACTGCCTCATTTTGGGTACATAAAAATATTACTATGGCCAGTTGCACTCCCTACTTTTAAGGTTAAAGCTGTTCTTACAATGAAAATGTATGATTTTTTTCCCTGTTGGTTGGTTGGTAAAAAATTTTCCAGAGGTAAACTATATTACCACATCAATCCTTTGATTAAAGCGTAATAGTTCCTATAACAAGTAGTGCCATTTTTTCTTGTCAACACTAATCAATTAGAACATCTCTCTCTTCTCACTTTTTAAGTATGTAGCATTTTATGAAGAGTCAGTATAAGACAGTGCTGAAAGGACTTCTGTATTGGTGCTCTTGAACATAGTTAAATACATAAAAACTGTGCTAACTCCTCGGTTCCTCGGTAATTTGTGAGCCTAGGGTACAACCATTTCTTTACCCGATTGTGGTGATTCAGCAACACAAAATGGCAGGTGTCACTGAGGACTCCAGCCAAGATGCCGCTTCACTGTATGGACCGGGGGAGCAAGCCTGGTCAGAACAGTACCTCCCCCGGGACGCTAAATGGCCACTGCCCTGGGTGGCAATGGTGCCTCGGATTCCAGCAAGTCTCTACAACCCTGTTGGGACCCGGGGGTTTGGACAGGGGGTGCTGCAGTTGTTCCTGAGCCCGTGTGGGTGGTTCTTCCGCCACACCTGGAAGTGCAGCCGGAAATAGGTCATCAAACACCTGGAGCACTTCCAGGTAGGCTATAAAAGGAGCCAACAGCCCACCACTCCGAGAACCAGAGTCAGGAGGAGAGTAACTAAGCCTGATGGAGAGGAGTGGAGGAGAAGTTAAAGGGAAGTATTGGGATTGTGATTGATAATGCTTATTAGACTGTGTTGTGGGCTCGTGGGGACGGAGAAGACGTTCTACATAAGCGAAGAAAAATAAAAGCACTTGGTTTTTAGTAGTGTGCGTCCCGTGTCTGTCTGTGTCGTGTTGAGCACTGGTATAGCACCTCTTAGTGTCACACAGGAAAGGGGTAAACAGGCCTAAAAATAAATGAAAACATTATCAGAAATTCACTGTTCAGCCAAAGAGACAGGACTCGCCCAAGATAGTTAGACCTAAAACTCAAGGGGGAGGATGGGCCCAAAATATCACCCTAGTTTTAAAAATACAAAAATACTTTTAAAATGTCCCCCAAAAACTCAAAAATACCCATCAAGAGTTAGTGAAAATGTAAAACCTCTGGCTTAAAGGACAAAGCAAAACAATGCTCCTCAAATTTAAGGAAATATATTAAGATAATAAAAAAAATGAAAAAGTGAGGCAAAAGGTAGTCTAAAGCAAACAAGACCAAATCTGCTATCAATTATTCAGAATCACAAACAGAAGCAATAAATCCACTTAAAAAAAAAAAAAAAAGAATCAATGCAATGACAAAACAATCTTTATGCTACAATCTCCAATGACATTCTGAAGGACTCCATCTCTTCTATTTGAATATAAATATGGAGGGTGGTCCGTAGTCATACACAAGTGACATCACAGTGTCCTTGCCTCCTGGGGTTCGACACACAGAATACAAGGAACATAACTGAGTGTACTCCTACCACTGTTCCACTAGCACCCGGAACCAGAATGAAGTGAAAGGCCTGGCTCCAGCTGTTTTTCCATTACAAGGATGACAACGAAAGGAGGTGTTACTTGTGCGTTAAACATAAACAACTAGGCCTGTCATAATATCAAAATTTCAAACTTCAATATGATACTAAGTGTTGAAATTTGATTCCATTTTCGATGCTCAGTACAGTATATAAGGTACCCCACCAAAAATGTATTTAAATAAATTGCAATTTCGTTTGCATTAAAATCCTTAAATTGATTAAAACAAACAATAGAAATGTCAGTCATTAAAGGCAAATACTTTAAGTAGTGCAATCGTTTGTAAAAAGAGTGAAGTTCTGTAAACAATAAAAACTAAAAAGTAATCAAATTTAAACCTATAAGCACATGGAGCAGCATTGTCACTGTTTATACAATTGAGTACTGAAAAGTTATACTGCCTTATACTGCCTACATTATTTAGTCGGTGTGATGAAATATCATTTTAAAAATCTCACATAAGAAAATAAAACAAAGTAACAAACTATGGCTGCACTCTTCATTGGTGAATATTTAAAAACTAAGGGAGTACTAAAGGGTGCTGCCCCTGAATAAAAAGCACAGTTAAACCAACCCGTAGGTAAAAACTGATTGCAAACCCCTGCCTTAATGTGTTAAACATTTAACGGACTACAAAAAATGTTTTAACCTTCAAAAAAACAACAAACTTCACATCTCTACTTCAAATCCAAATGTTTATAGGCTTAAACTGATTAATATTTCCATAATTTAGAAATAAGATACCTATGCTTCAAAATTATTTTGTATCGTCTCTCGTGATGGTCCTTCAGATGGCTGAATTGGTTGTGGTAACCCCTTTAGTTGGGACTGTCGTAGCAAATCTTGCATAAAGGCTTGCATGTATCTTGTGGTTTTCCATTCCTATTTGGCAAAATGCTGAACTATTTCCAGACTCCACTCCATCTGCCCTCTTTGTCAATTAAGTGTACTGCTGAAGGCTCCAACACTGGTGAAGTAACACCTGTGAGTGTGTAGAAATGGGGCTGCAACCATAGCTATGCCCAGTGGTGTGAGGTGCAATTGTCAAAAGTCACAGCGAACTAGAAGTGCATTCATACTGTAGGCTGTAGAATTGATAACATGAAAAATATTGAAACAATTGGGCGCAGTGTGCTCCAAGTTGACAGCAACCCGCTTTGTTGATCCTAATGATCAATGTGCATGCTTCAATGTTTGATGAATGGCTCGAGTGAAGCAAATCAAACTTAAATGCTGACATACAAATGTATTTGTGGTGCTTTTCTTCATCCATTTCTCGCATAGGCAATATAACTGTTGCATATTCCCCATTGCAGTGATGCAATACATTTTAAAGGTTTCACATACCATCTTCGAGGAGAGTGTGTTGAGCAGATGGAAAGAGTACTTTGAGAGGCTGATGAATGAAGAGAACGAGAGAGAGAAGAAGTTGGATGATGTGGTGATAGTGAATCAGGAAGTGCAACGGATTAGCAAGGAGGAAATAAGGACAGCTATGAAGAGGATGAAAAATGGAAAGGCTATTGGTGCAGATGACATACCTATTGAACCATGGAGGTGTTTAGGAGAGATTGCAGTGGAGTTTTTAGCCAGATTGTTTAATGGAAACTTGGAAAGTGAGAGGATGCCTGTGGAGAAGAAGTGTACTTGTGCCTATATTTAAGGCAATAATAATAAGAGGGATGTGCAGGACTGTAGTAACTTCAGGGGGATAAAATTGATGAGCCACAGCATGAAGCTATGGGAAAGAGTAGTGGAAGCTAGGTTAAGAAGTGAGGTGATGATTAGTGAGCAGCAGCATGGTTTCATGCCAAGAAAGAGCACCACAGATGCAATGTTTGCTCTGAGGGTGTTGATGGAGAAGTATAGAGAAGGCCAGAAGGAGTTGCATTGCGTCTTTGTGGACCTGGAGAAAGCATATGACAGGGTGCCTCAAGAGGAGTTGTGGTATTGTATGAGGAAGTCGGGAGTGGCAGAGAAGTACGTAAGAGTTGTACAGAATATGTACAAGGGAAGTGTGACCGTGGTGAGGTCTGTGGTAGGAGTGACGGATGCATTCAAGGTGAAGGTGGGATTACATCAGGGATCGGCTCTGAGCCCTTTCTTATTTGCAATGGTGATGGACAGGTTCACAGACAAGATTAGACAAGAGTCTAATAATGAGTGTAAATGAGATGGAGGTCAGTGGAATGGTGAGGATGCAAGGAGTAGAGTTGGCAAAGGTGGATGAGTTTAAATACTTGGGATCAACAGTGCAGAGTAATGGGGATTGTGGAAGACAGGTGAAAAAGAGAGTGCAGACAGGGTGGAATGGGTGGAGAAGAGTGTCAGAAGTGATGTGTGACAGACGGATATCAGCAAGAGTAAAAGGGAAGGTCTACATGACGGTAGTGAGACCAGCTATGTTATATGGGTTGGAGATGGTGGCACTGACCAGAAAGCAGGAGACAGAGCTGGAGGTAGCAGAGTTAAAGATGCTAAGATTTGCACTGGGTGTAACAAGGATGGAAACGGATTAGAAATGAGTACATAAGAGGGTCAGCTCAAGTTGGAAAGTTGGGAGACAAAGTCAGAGAGGCGAGATTGCGTTGATCTGGACATGTGCAGAAGAGAGATGCTGAGTATATTGGGAGAAGGATGCTAAGGACAGAGCTGCCAGGCAAGAGAAAAAGAGGAAGGCCTAAGAGAAGGTTTATGGATGTGGTGAGAGAGGACATGCAGGTGATGGGTGTAACAGAACAAGATGCAGAGGACAAAAAGATATGGAAGAAGATGATCGGCTGTGGCAACCCCTAATGGGAATAGCCAAAAGAAGAAGAAGAAGACATACAATCTTCTGTGCCAATCTTTTTTTTTTTATATACCATTGCAACAGCATCAAAATGTATGGAAGTGTATTTGAGCCACAGAGGAAAAAAAAATTAGGGACATGATGACAGAAAAAAAAAAGGTCTATTTCATGATTAAAGTGGAAAATTCAACATTAATCTCGTCGTTTATTTTGTCATGATAAAATGTGCTTAAACATGTATGTTACATTTTACAGATAAATTGCTAACCACTTAAATAATTAATACTGTTAATAATTACACATGGGGGGGTGGCACGGTGGCAGAGCAGTAGCGCTGCTGCCTAGAAGGGAGTCACGTCCCTGGTGTTCCCTGCCCGGAGTTTACATGTTTTTCTGGTGGGTTTCCACAGTATGCTCCGGATTTTTTCCAAGGACATGCAGGTTTGGGGATTTGGTAATGCTAAAATAACACTATTGTATGCGTGTGCTTGTATTCACCTTGCAATGAGCTGATGCCCCATCTAGGGATTGTTTCTGCCTCACACAAGATGCTTGCTGGAATGGACACGTTCCTGGATTGATGGATGTAATTGCTAAATTTCCATTCTCTTCAGAGATATTATGGCAAAGTATCCTGGGAATTTAATGGATATTTTGTGCAATTCAGAACACAGCAAAGCCGATTATATATTATATGTATATCATACTGCCATCCGGTGGAATCCTCCAGCTTTACATAAAGTGCAAGTATAAACAGTACACCACTTGCATATCAGTAGCGCCCACAGGTGCATGTGTTGCATGAAGTATTAACCCGGCCTTAATGATCAAGCTTCCATATTACATCAGACAGTGTCAGTTAGAATTTGTACTGCATCTTCAGCCCGAAACACAGAATACTAAATTTAGTATAAAACTACTGCACAAAACAAAATACATTTGAGCAATAAAAACAAACATAAAAAATGCAAAGAAATAAATATTTGGGTGCAGAATCTGTATGATGACACAAGCTGTAACCAATCCATCACTGCAGTTTCACCATGGCCACACGAAGGGTTTACAGAGGAAGTCACAGATTCTAGATGCAAAGCAGGAACCAAGAATTTCACTGAACATTCAGAAAGACCATAATGGAAACAAAATACCACCAATAAAGCTACTGCTCATTACTATCATCCCACTCTGTGAGGCCAATTCCAGATACAAGGTTTTGAGGGATACCAAACACAAGTTTCTGGTGCTGTCTATTTAACAGGTAACATCATGATAACCGTTTAAAACATTCCTGTGTAATACCTAATTTGAGCAACTCCTAGTCCCCTAGGCAAAGTAATAAACGAAAGTAAAGTCACAAAACCTTAAATCAACCATATTGTTGCAATGTTATCTAACACTTATCTCATTTGTTTTCCTGTTAATGGGTTCATGGTGGAACACAATTGCACAGACTTAAGCAGGGTTACCTCTGAACACCAACATCAGTATCCCATTGAATGCTACACTAGGGACAGTTTGTATAAATTTGCCCTTTTTTCTGTTTTGTCTGTGTTTAGTTGTTATGTTGCTTTTTAATTAAATTCAGTAACTGCATTTTTTGCTAAAAAACTAAAAGCAACTAGGTCATTAAGCAGTCTTGCTGTTGGCCAAACAGCAGATACTAATGAGTTTTGCTGTGTCAGTGTGGAGAGGTTTTTAGTTCAGTCAATTTAATAGTGACAATATAAAACTACTCATTGAATGTACATTAAAGACGAATTACATTTTATTTACACATCCTACTAACAAAAACAATTAGTGGGTACAGTTTGAAATTTCTCTCAGTTAACAAACGATGGTGGTGTGGTGATCTTAACAATATAACATTAAAATAAATAAAAGATGAAAGAGCAACAAACATATTACAAAAATGCAAACAGACATTCTCAAATATATTCTTGACAAAGCCCCCTCCCTGCAAATTCATAAATTACGATGGGTAACACTTTACTGTATAATAACTTGCTTTAATAATTATTAAATGATGCTCAACAGATTATTAACTCGTGCATTCAAAGTTATAAATGTCAGTAAACAATAATTTCTATATTCATAACGCTTTGATAACTTAAAAATATATCAATGAGAAATATTATAGAATTCTTTACAGTTTTAAAAATAATGTATTCATGAGTTGCTGCAGTATCTAAAGCTCAACCACTGTAAAGACTTTTAAAGGTTTATTACCAAAAGCAATCATAAAGTGTAACCTTAAGATGCTTATTAACACAGCTTTTATTGCACAAGAGCCAATTCAGTCTCTACCTTCCTGTTTTTTCTTGCCTGTTTTTCAAAACTAGCAGTAAATATAAAAATGGAGTGTGTATCAAGGCAGCCAGTAGATATCTGCTCTCTTGGCACACATTTCCACCCTGTGTGAGGGGAAACACGATGAAGTAGGTGTTATAATATACACTAAAAAATGAATAGAGAGAACAAGCAATTAGAAAATGTAATCCATATTATTCTTAGAAAATGCAATCCATATTATTCAGTGGGTCAGAGAAGTTTCAATATACACTGGTTGCAATTTCTGAGAAGACACAATAAAAAGAAGACGATCTAATAAAATGACATGCCCCATTAACAACGGGAATTGGCCCCTAATCAAGAAATTAGCTGTAGCAAAAAAACTATGGGCTTGCAGCTTTGCCTATACTAACTACAACTGCCTGGGTAGCAGAAAGTAAAATGGTTATATTCTAAAAAGATTCTCTGCATGAAGATACAAATATTTGATAAACTAAGCTGCTGTATCTCTGACTCTCAGAAGTATTTCTATACTTTATCTTAATCTAAACTTTTTGCATTTGTGTAGCAGCAAGCAAAACACAAGCACTATCATAAAACTGACACCTAAGATTACATGTTAGGTGTGGATTTTGACCCTTGGGACTCGTGACTTAAATATACAGCATAAGCACAACAGTAGCCATCATTCCCCAAGAGTTCCCAAACAATCAATTTAACACAAACGCACATAGATACAGTCATTAGGGCCTGGGTTCTCAAGGTTGGTCCTGGGAGCCCACTGTGGCTTCAGGTTTTTGATTCAACCAGATTCATAATTAGAGACAACTAATAACTATGATCTCATTTAATTAGGTGATATTTTTTTCTCTTATCTTATTCTACATTAAGAAAGCACAGCAGCATGATTTTTATATTTATAAGACATTTACAAATATTTCTGCTTTTGCTATAGATTTAAATGCTGCAACTACTTTAGCGTTAAGACCCACTAATTAGAAAACAATGGATTAATTAAACAATTAGAACGCCCGGAAAAAAACAATGAACATCAAGATGAAAATATTGTTAAAAAGAAAAAAAAGACATCATTCCCATATAACTGCTTAATTTTTTTTTTCATTTTAGCAAACTTAGTTTTCTAATTTCTATATTGTTCCCAAAACACAGAATCTGGGAAATAACCATTCACTTAATTAGCCCAGGATTCCAATTAAAAACAGAAGCTGGTTGGAACAAAAACCCGCAGCCACAGGGGGTCCCCAGGACCGACGTTGAGAACCCCTGCATTAGGGTGTACTTGGTTTGACTTCATCGGCTATAACAACAACAACATTTATTTATATAGCACATTTTCATACAAAAAGTAGCTCAACGTGCTTTACATAATGAAGAGAAGAAAAATAAGACAAAATAAGAAATTAAAATAAGACAACATTAGTTAACATAGAAAGGAGTAAGGTCCGATGGCCAGGGTGGACAGAAAAAACAAAAAAAAAACTCCAGAAGGCTGGAGAAAAAAATAAAATCTGTAGGGGTTCCAGGCCGCGAGACCGCCCAGTCCCCTCTGGGCATTCTACCTAACATAAATGAAATAGTCCTCTTTGTAGTTCGGGTATTGCCCACCCTAGTCTTCAAGTACCCCCTGCATTACACAGCTTTCTGTGTAATGAACTCATTTAATTGGAGACTCAGTCTCTGAGTTCAAAAATGTACAGCAATGTGTTGTTCATGTTTAAGAAATGTGAGCATATTATTTGTGCCGTTCCTTGTTAAAATAAGTTGATCTATTAGCTTTTCATTTCCCTGTTTTGTCACACCTTATTTTTAAATTTTTCTTTATATAATTTGATGCTCAATTGAGATAAAAATGAAAATAGAATTATCAAATAACCTTTATTTTATCCTTTGTATAGTGTGCATCACCCCAACTCCTTTACAAGACAGGGTTATAATCTATATTGTATGCTATACTGTATGTTTATTTTTTGCAAAATAAAAACTAGTAGTTTTATTTAACAACAAAGTAACAATACAGATGCCAACGCTGTGACGAAGCGATTAATCTTTAGGCACCAAGACACTCGCCCTCCAAGTTTTGTGAACTAGTAACCCTATCTCCTCCTCCTTAATAGAATCCAATAGAACAAAAAGTAAAAGTGGAAACATATTATGAATTACAGGTAAGCTATGCTCGGTTTCCAACTAGAAACCGAGTGTAAAACAAGTTTATTATTTTAAAAAAGGAAGTTCACTTACAAACAGAACTGGATTTTTACTAAGACGGAACAAGTATGAGCTGCCCCACGCTTTTTTTTTTTTTTTTTTTTTTTTTTAAATGTGCCACTGTGTTATTAAAAGGTGACTAAATAATCCAAGGAGCATTCGTACAAAAATATCCTAGGCCAGACATACACCTTAAACTGCATATAATCACGATATCACTTTGTGTAATACAGCAAAGGACCCCCCAAAACAACTGTAAAATAGAAAGTGAAACTGTTTAAACTCTTCTATACGAGAACATATACTGTACGTATCTATATTCCTGTAGACGCCACTCAAGACTATAAATGACATCAAGCTAATCCAAAACCTCAAGTGTGTGGTTAAGATTGTGTGTGGTAAACCGTAAAATAAAACAAAGAAAAATATTAAGGTATCACTTTTTGATTATTCAGTGTTGAACATAACCTTCCCTGACCTAGGTTTCAGGGGACATGTTTCATTACGTCGACCATCCCCACAATTGTTACATGGTGATTGACCCTGAAACGCCGTCAGAACACATCGGCTGATTTAAGGCTCAAAATTATTTACTTTTAACTAATGCAGTCACTGTAGATCTTACATTGCAAGGTCTATTCGAAGCGCAAGTGTTTAAATATAACACACGACAGCCATTCGAATCAAAATTCCTTTTTTATTATTATTTGTATTTGCCATTTACCATGTTCAGCAGACCTTCGGTGATTAAGTGAAGCAATTAGGGGAATCAATCGTCAGTTTAAGAAACTGCCAGGACTAAGTGAGCGTGAATAAAGTTAATTGGAGTTAATAACATACTACCTATTCGGAGACAAAAGATAAACACTGATTAAAGAAAGCGCAGCCTTCTCGGCAAAAAATATTCTAAAGAGATCACTGGAGCCAGACACACACTCTATACATAACATTCGAAACCCATTTAATCAAGTCCAGCGTCGCGGTAGGCTGGAGGTTATAGTTCTTTGACGACATTCTTTTTATTATTACTTTAAAGTATGCAGCATTTGCGCCACCTGATTCTACGCAATTGATCGTGTTGATTCGGGGACGGACAAAGCTCCCAAACTGGAGGAATCCTTCCCAATGATTCAGGTATAAGACACATGCCGGTTAAAGCTTTAATTATACTGAAAAACGAGGTAGGTGGACGATCGGTCACTTCATTTTGTTTGCCATAAAAAAACGTGGCTTGCACCTTACCAATACGAACCCTGGCTCCCGGCAACAGCACGCTGAAAAATCACATGCCTACTTAAGCTCTGTTTTTATTACGTTCAACGGAGTTCGCGTTGTTTATTTACGTAATACTTACCGGCAGATGGTTGGGACGTTGCCTGCTTACAACAGAATACACAAAGAGTTAGTAAGAATCCCTTCAACGACAGTTGCCTTCCTCGCCACTGGTACTGCGGTCGTTTTTGCGATGCCATTTTATCCCACGATGAAACTGGATATCCTATTGTAGTCGTTCACGACTTAAGCTTCTTTCGTCTCACCACTGAACGAACACGACAGCGGCAAGCTTGGCAGCAGCCTCGCTGGACTCCGTTCCTTCTCCGCCTCCCTCTCCCTGCCGCTGCGCACAATGTGAGCACTTGGCATTGCGGGCGGGTGAAGCATTTCCGCGCCTCCTCGCTTCTTGCGTGGAAGTAGAACACTCCCTGCAATAAGCTGCGGGCCTCTGCTTCTTCCAGCCTGCCCCTAGTAATCGGGTTGAAATCAGTTCCGTGATACTGTACTGCACTTTTCTAACGCGTTTGCACCCCACTGGTACGCTTCGAACCGAATAGCTCGTAAGGCATTCGTGCGATTCCGATGTTATTCGCCAAAGACTCCGTTACGTCTCACACTTTCAAGTCAAGTTTAATTACAGAACGCATTGTGTCATGGTTCAGTGGACGAAATTCGGCTATTCTTCAGTTAACATTTATTATCAAATATTAAACAAAGCATAATGTGGCAAATAGCATGGAGTATTGTACATTTAAAACACGCACTTTAAAAATTTTATATTTTAAAACTGCGCTGCGTACTACTCGATTCACATTAGCTCGGAAAACGACAGGTGAACCAGAAAATGCTAAGGGTGCCACAGATCCAGGTCTACACACATCCAGATAGCCAGTTTCATACCTACAGTTTTGGGGCCCTGAAGCTTGGGAACTGCTATTGGGGCCTGTTCACAACTGGCAACAAGGTCTGGGTGACCACAGTTATCTTTTTCAATGGGGTTGTTCCATGATAGATCACCACATTTTTTTTTTAAATTTAACCACCATATCTCAGATTTTGATTACAATTGCTGTATTAGATTCTCATATGTCAAAGTCACTGGTGTGAATAAAAACATCTTGTGCCTTATACAGTACAGACACAGTGGTACTCCTCCATGAAAAAGAAGAACTCACATTTGTCTCTGAAATAACTTGAAACTAACAAAAGCAATTGGCACCCATCATTGTTCATTCCATATTTAACAAAAATCAGACTTTAGATAGATACTTTATTAATCCCAAGGAGAAATTCACATACTCCAGCAGCAGCATACTGATAAAAAATATATATTAAATTAAAGACTGCTAAAAATGCAGGTATAACAGACAATAACTTTGTACAATGTTAACGTTTACCCCCCCGGGTGGAACTGAAGAGTCGCATAGTGTGGGGGAGGAATGATCTCCTCAGTTTGTCAGTGGAGCAGGACAGTGACAGCAGTCTGTTGCTGAAGCTGCTCCTCTGTCTGGAGATGACACTGTTCAGTGGATGCAGTGGATTCTCCATGATTGACAGGAGCCTGGTCAGCGCCCATCGCTCTGCCACGGATGTCTAACTGTCCAGCTCCGTGCCTACAATAGAGCCTGCCTTCCTAACCAGTTTGTCCAGGCGTGAGGCGTCCCTCTTCCTTATGCTGCCTCCCCAGCACACCACCGTGTAGAAGAGGGCACTCGCTACAACCATCTGATAGAACATCTGCAGCATCTTATTGCAGATATTGAAGGACGTCAGCCTTCTAAGGAAGTATAGTTGGCTCTGTCCTCTCTTGCACAGAGAATCAGTATTGGCTGTCCAGTCCAGTTCATCATCCAGCTGCACTCCCAGGTATTTATAGGTCTGCACACAGTCACCTCTGACGATCACGGGGTCCAGGAGGGGCCTGGTCCTCCTAAAATCCACCACCAGCTCCTTGGTTTTGCAGGTGTTCAGTGGTAAGTGGTTTGAGTCGCACCATTTAACAAAGTCCTTGATTAGGTTCCTATACTCCTCCTCCTGCCCACTCCTGATGCAGCCCACGATAGCAGTGTCATCAGCGAACTTTTGCACGTGGCAGGACTCCGAGTTGTATTGAAAGTCCAATGTATATAGGCTGAACAGGACCGGAGAAAGTACAGTCCCCTGTGGTGCTCCTGTGCTGCTGACCACAATGTCAGACCTGCAGTTCCCGAGACGCACATACTGAGGTCTGTCTGTAAGATAATCCACGATCCATGCCAACAGGTATGAATCTACTCCCATCTCTGTCAGCTTGTCCCTAAGGAGCAGAGGTTGGATGGTGTTGAAGGCGCTAGAGAAGTCCAGAAACATAATTCTTACAGCACCACTGCCTCTGTCCAAGTGGGAGAGGGATCGGTGTAGCATATAGATGATGGCATCCTCCGCTCCCTTTGGTTTAGAGTTTTGATTGAACGAAATATTTTAAATAATAACAAAAATGAAAATGGCATGGACAAAAATGATAGGACCCTTAACCTAAAATTTTGTTGCACAACCTTTAAAGGCAATCACTGCAAACAAGAAATTCCTGTAGCTCTCCGTGAGACCTGCACCTGTCAATAGGTAGTTTGGCCTACTCATCCTGAGCAAACTACTGTAATAGGCCAGGAAGCGAGGAGCTGATGGGAAATTTACCTTTTTAAAGTTCAATGGAAGGCTCTGTGTGTAAGGACACCAGGAGCTGCTACATGAAGATCTACACAGGTCAGACTGTCTTTGAGACCAAAACTGATCTGGGAATTAACAGGTTTTAAAGCCATCTCACAGTAAAGAACTTGTGCACCTGTTGTATTATTTATTGTTCAACCCCATCCACATATTTCTGTCTTAGGCATCTGATCATTTTAAACCATGTGGAGAGCTATGATATCTGATCTTGAGCTCCAATATGGAACATGCATCTCTATGAAATTTTGTTGTTACAAGAACAATTAAACAGCCTTGTTTGAAATGTTTTGGTACAACCCAGAAAGAGGATTAAATGAATAGAGAGAAGAGAACTTGCTATTCACAATTTAAAAATACTAGCCTTTTCAAACTTAGTTCAGAATATAGTGTGGCAGATGGCCGGGACCCTTGCCCGGCTGGGATGCCTCCACGCTGGAAGGACCAGGGGAGCCATCCTATTCAGAGGGCTACCTTCCCCTGAAAGCTGGATGTCAGCCCCCCTGGGTTGCAGCAGTGCCTCAGACTCCCGCACACCTTAATGGGAGTTGGAGTTGGTTACAGCCCTGTTGGGATCCAAGGGTGCCGCCAGGGGGTTCTGCAACTGCTGCTGAGCTCTCTTGGGCGGGTTTTCTGCCATACCCGGAGGTGCTGCCGGAAGTAGGTCAACGAGCACCTGGAGCACTTCCGGGGGTGTTATAAAAGGAGCCAGCAGTCGTTACACCGGGAGCCAGAGTCAGGAGGAGAGGGACTAAGCTTGCTGGAGAGAAGGAAAAAAAAAGAAGAAGAAAAAAAGCAAAACAGAAAATATTGTTTGTGCTGTGTTTGGGACTGTGGTGTTGTGCTTGAGGGAACGGGGAAGACGTTTCCACAATGAGGAAAAAGAAAATAAAAGCCCTGTGTGCTTTGAGCCTGTGTCCTATGTCTGTCTGTGTCAGGGCTGACCTTTACAATATTTACCACCTAGGTCCAACACCCAGACTCTCAGCGTACTTTAAATAGATGAAGGCTACAAGAGGGCTTCAACAGGGACCAAAGTTTACAAGTTCTTGGAAACAAGAAGTGCAGGAGAAAAAGTGGATGAATAGTTTATAATTCAAGCATTCTTGATTCTGTTTCTCTGCTAATGACAAAAATGTTTACATGTTTTAAGTGAAGAAGACCAAAATTTTAAGATAAGGCTGTTCTACTCATTAATCACAGTGTTGGAGAGTTTAGCACATGTAAGTAAGAATTTTACTGTACTTTGCACATGTGACCTTATAAATCTGTAAAATTCTCAACTGAGAGATGAGTGGGACAAACACTCACCTGGTAGGAAGAAGAAGGCCTAGAGCCTATTGAGAGGGATGAGAGGTAAAGGGAGTACAGTACTTTGGGGCAATACAGTGTCAAGCAAGTAGACAAACCACCCCAGGAGGCAGACAGGATTTGTCTGTTTAGTGAGGCTGAGAAGAACAGCAGCATCTCCCTGTGTTTACCACTCCTACTGTTGAGTATTTTAATAAATCCACCTATTTTTTGTGTATTTCTCCCTCCTTGGTATCACTTTGGGTTCTGCAGCTCACTATGGAAGTGCCTGCTACTAATGCAAAATGTATATTACACGACACACATTCTAGGATTTTAGTTGATCCTTTATCTAAAAGCAATAGGGAAATGAGAAAATCTGTATATTATTTGGATTGTAATCCAATAAGGAAACATACCTGAAAGAGCCTCTGGTGACATAATGCAGACTCAAAGTGTCATGTGCAAAACAGGCTTCACGTGTACGTAAGATGGAAATATGGCTTTAGTTCTATTGTCTCAGTTAAGCCTACACTGCGTTTGCACTTTCTGGACCTGGCTTGTTACCTGAACTGGAGTAATGGAGGGCCTCAGTACAGTGTCTTTTTTCATTTCAGTGTGCAAATTCTCGGAAGTCTGCTGATGTAAAAGCTTCACCATTATCAATACATAATTATAATTGCTGGCCCTTGTGCTTTAGGGTATTGATCTTTGCTCAAGTATGAGTCAGCTACAACTATATTTCCATTGCTATAGGCTAGCAGAGTCAATTTTCTGGTGTAGCATTTCTTTGAGGTCTGCTTCAAGAAGTGTGAATAGTGAATGTCTTTATCTCTGAAATGTATATTTTTTACTGTTTCGACCTCTTGCATTTTCATGCATTGCCACCACATTAAGTTCTTTGCTAAATCCATCATTTGCACAGTCCCCTAATGTTAGTTTTTCAATACAGAGACAACTCTCTTCATGTCAAGACTCAGATACCACAGTGTGACTGCACCACAATTAGAACTGACAGGGCACAGTGTCAGGTAATGCAAAATTTAAACTAGGTGCTGTAAACATAAGTAGGTCATCCACATAACATTAAACACAACACACGGGGAAAGGCCAAGTACTTCAGGTTAAGGCAAGTTCAGCCATGTCTTTTATGCATGTTTTGGAGTTTCCTTGAGCATTTCATGCACAATAACTTCTAAATATGTTTAATATTCCTTTCACAGGTATGGGCATGAACATTAATCTTGCAAGTTGCTTGCAAAATGTAAACCATTATGCGTAACTGTATAGGCAAAGAATGAGTCTCCTTTTCAGTATGGAGGATGACAACACTTGGCAGAATGGATTAAGATTATGCAAAAGCCAAAGCAGATCTTTTAGTTTGTGTGGAAGATGAAGTGGTAGTTCAAATCATATTGTTGTAACATGTTGGAACTGCTTATTGATCTGTCCATATTTATACACATAAGTAGGCATTACTCTATAGACTTTCTTGTCATTTGGGTCTATATGTACAGTATGTGCTACAATAGAGCACCAAACATAAGATGAAGTGTAACAGAAGGGAAAGGGAACTTAGTTCATTATAATTTGCCTTTATATCATCATCATCATCATCCTATACTTTTTCTAATTATGGGCTGCATTATGACTTAATGTTTATGCCCACCACATAACTGGTGGGATTATTTATGCTTAGGCTGTTGCACTGTTGCTTTATCTGTCAAAACATTTAATTCAGGAAACCTTGCAGAGACTGGATGTCCACTCGCCTTCAAAGAGTCAATGAATGCATTTTTAATAGACACCTTCCCAGTTGAGAGCCTTACCATATTTTCTTTCTGTACAATATCCTGAAATGCTTAATCTGAGGAGTTAAAACCTAAGTTATTTTTAAAATACTTAAATTTTAGTGTGGGATTTTTTAAATCTTAATTTCGTTTCTGTGACAAAGCATAGTTTGATGCCCAAAATCCCTGATAACCAGATGTCCATAGTACATCGCTCCCATGTACATAGTACTCATTCATCCATTATCCATCATAATCAAGTTAATCAGAAGGGCTACAATGCAGGAAGCAACCTGGATGGGATGGCAGTTCCATTGCAGAACACAGGAATGCACCTACCTATATTTTATGAAATATGGCTATTTTAGAGATGAGTAGCCTAGTATATACTGTATACAACATCTTTAGGATGTATGAGGAGAACCAGAATTACTCTTTGGGGTAAAAAAAAACATACTTCACATATAGAGTGCCCAGGCTGGATTCGGGCTGAGAACCCTGGGTGCAGAAGGTGTCTGCGTTAACCACTATGCCACCTTCTCACCTGACTCCACAGCTAACACTTCATATTGCAACCTCATTGCTCTGAACAACCCTCTGAGTGCATTGAGAATAATAGGTTTTGATGTTTAATCACAAGGGATAGCTAATACATTCATTTTAAGTTTACTTTCACAAAGAAACCACTTCCAAGGCCAAGAAGTAAACTGTTAATTCACAGTAAGCAATTTACAAATTTCAGTTTTTCCTGCAGTTGTATCAATGCATCATTAGCCACTGAATATTCTCAGGCAGCTATCATTTTGTATTAATGGACCAATGTGCAGTATGTATGGTGTATGGATTGAAGTCGCCCAGAGCTATCAGTAGGTCAAAAAGACACTGTTTAGCCTTTAAAAACTTAAGTGTCAATTCTCTGACCACTTCAGTAGACGCTGAGGACTACAATAAACTGCAAACTCACCACCCTATGCATCCTGCTCATTATACGAAAAACTGGCATCAATACATAATGTAATCATCCACTCTACTGCCATTTTTGACCTTCTTTCTCTTTGCAGTCCCTGGAATAATTACTTGAATGACTTGAAATGTGGGACATGTTTAAGCTAGGTGATGGCATAGAAATGTTTAATTCCCCTTCCATCCTTCTGATAGCAGACTCCATTAAGGGAGAGCAGAACAATTATCAGTCACACTACATACATATCATATACCACAGTGTGGGTGCAGAATCAGAGAAGAGGCAAGAGAGGAGACATGACAAAGAGGTAAACCAAACAGACATATTTTAATCAAATCCATAATTCTAAAGGGGTGATCCAAAGACAGACAGGGGATAAAGAAATGAGGCATACAATAAAGGACAATATATGGAAGAACAGAAAAAGGAATTTTATAATATTATAACAATCCACCATTAAGTTCCAAATCTCCATTCCTGGTTGGTACCTATTTATCTGATACTTAAAATGATCACTCCCAATGCAGTGATCAATAGCCTTATTCAAGACCCTAGCATTCTCAAGTCCGCTTAACCATTTCAAGTTCACAGAGGGATGGAGCCTATGGTGGCAAAACCGGGTGAAATGCAATAAATACAGACTTTCACTCTCACTCACATAATGGCAATTTGGAATTAGCAATTAACCTACAATTCATGTCTTTGGATACATGGGAGAAAAAGTAAAATACATCGACAAAAACACACCCTGGGGATGGTGATACAAGACCAGGAATTCTAACACAGGACACTGCATCCATGAGGAAGCAACACTAGCAGAATCTACCACCAAACCATAGCTGAACTAAAAATTCAACTATAGTTCCAAATATTCTCTATGATCCTTCCTTTTGTTCTAAAATATATCTTACCAACCACTTACTAATCACTGTGCCACCATGCTACTCCATAAATTACCAAATTATTATTTCTTCTTCAACTATCAATTTCTGACATGGATTACAAAATTCACAATATTAATTCCACCACATTGAACACAAATGTCTACTGTCACAGTCACAGTGGTTGATAGAAACTAAAATACCAGACACTCCTTTATATATGTTGCCTAACCATCTCCAATTGCCTATTCATTATTGCACCTTACCACCTCATACTCAGGGACTTGTACACAAATAGGTTTTTGAATACAGATAATATATTTGGATAGTTATGTAAGTTCAAAATATACTGTAAACTCCATTTTCCAAAAAAACCTCTAGTGTTCCAGTACTGTACTATAAAATGGTTGCTCAAATCCAGAGCATAAATATACCTCTCTTATGAATCCAAACCATCCACTGCTGGACTGCCTCATACTACCATAAAACCTAACCCTTTTGTACAGAGCAGTTCATGTATCTACCTGTCCTGTAATTCCAGACATGCCTTAATATGTAGACATGCAGCTAATATAGACTTTACTCGATCAGATTTCTGTTCCATCTAAATGTAGTACTGAGTCCATAATAATAAGAAACTAATCTTTGTAACAGAGTAACTTTTGATATTTTAATGATCTTATTTACCAAATGTAAAGCCTCAGTTCAGACTCTGCATTCATCCATATCTCTTGATGCACCCTCTTTTCTCCCAATATTGTGTATAAAAAAATCTACTCTTTTTACAGTTTCTGGATAGTTGATTTTAAAAGCACTTTTAATGCTTGATATCTCATAAAATTTTCGTAATACCAGACAACCCACACCAATCAGTCAAAACATTAAAATCACCTGCCTAATATTATGTTGACCCTCCTCGTGTCACCAAAACAGCTCTGACCCATCAAGGCATGGACTCCACAAGACCTCTAGAGGTGTCCTGTGGTATCTGACACAAAGACATTAGAAACAGATCCTTTATGTTCTGCAAATTGCAGTTCTCTGTGGATCAGACTTGCTTTTCTAGCACATCAAACAGATGCTTGACTGCAATGAGATCTGGGGAGTTTGGACCAAGTCAACACCTTAAACTCTTTGTCATCAGTGAGGTAATCAAAGTTATTCAGTACACTTGTCAGTGCTTTTAATGTTGTGGCTGATCGGTGTACATAGGCAGCACTATGTTCCACTCCACATTTACCTAATCTCAGATTACAGTTTACATTTTCCATATTCATCATTAGTACCATGTTTTACACATCAGCTTTCCTTTGCAATCAGCTAAGAATTTTGTATTTAAAACATCTTATGGTTTATATGGTCAATATTGTTACAGGTACAAAGTTTAGTGAAATAAGGGGTTTCATATTCTTAAACTGAGAAACTAATGCATCCTAAAATACTTTTGTTGCTAATACTCTGCCTAAAAAATGAATCATAGCAGAAAAAACTATCACACTTTTTCCCATCTTTTCAGTCTTGCAATCTCCTAGCTGTAATAATTTTATGTTGTTTCACAGTATGTTTAGTATCAATTTTCGGAATACAGATATAGATAGATAGATAGAATTAAGTAAATTCTAAGAAAATTGGTCCAATGGAGAATATAAAGGTGTATCCTGTAACTGCTGATCAGATTGCTCATTTTGGTAAAAAGCAAAGCCACCTCAGTTTTTTGGTCATAGCAGTTTAGCAACTTAATTACACTTAGTAATCTGGAAACCAAAGTTACTCAGCCATCTGCTACCAACTCAAGGTGAAATTCTAGTGTTATCAACTGTTTCAAAATGAAACTGACACCCCAAAAACAATAGATGGTAATTCTGCTTCCTGTTGTGGGTTTATTACAAAACATGCAATACTATTTGTTCTCCAGCTCTCAACATTTCCAAAAAGAAAACCATTTGTTTCTTATTTTTGCATTAGGTAGCATTGTTTTACCCTGAGCACATCTTCAACAGTAATCTGCTGTGAAGTGAATTTCTACTTTTTGTGAATTGATGTTTCAGAAAGAAAAGCAGTAACTGAACACAATAAGTGAAATAATTTTACGTTGATTTTCTGTACATAACACAAGGAAAATGCAATTCATACTCCTACTTGCCCTTGGTAAAAGCAAACAACATTAATTGAAAAACTGGAGTAATACATACTGTACATTACTCTGTAAAAGACACATTCTGTAGAATAATACAACATAAACAATTACATTAGATTAGTCAAATAATAAAAGCAGTGCTTTAATATTGACTTATATCATGTTTTCAGGTGGAGTCCAGGAATGGAGCACATGCACTAATTTCAAACTTAGTCTTCAGAGACCAAAGCAACCAGCCATCTGTTGTGAGGCACAACACTGTATGATTTACTGTACAAGGATCCAGGAGAAATTACATACAAATTTTAAGCCAGCTGGCAAGGTGACATGATTGACCTCCAGAGGCAGGTTAATAGCAGGCAGACATAATTTATAACTCTGGAGCAATGTATCCAATCAGCAAGATGGAAGACAGCAGTAACATTTTCATTGATGCTGGGCACAGCTCTCAAGAATCCAATCAGCTGTCTTCATTAATTCAGATTGTGACACGTTTTGTTCCCGAGATCCACAACTAGCCTTTGATGATTTTCTGGAACAGGTTGTGAGAGGAAGCATGGGGGATCACAGCAACAGAATCAAAGACTGCTGCATATACTGCACATTTCTAAATTAAAAAAATAAATAGAACAAACAATACACCATCAGAAATGCAAAAAAAAAAAAACTAGTCAAAGGAAAAGATTGACTCAGAAGCAGTGAAGGAGAACCTGTGCAGCTATTATGATTTACTTTCATTTATAAGTTTTTTTGTTTTTTTTTTACTTTCTTGTGGTACTTGGGTCGCCATTTTCAGATTTGGTTTAGGTTTTGGAACAAATAAATTTCAATTCTGTTAACAGTTTTCCTAATTGGAATTTATTCATTTAGTTTAATTATTTTTGCATCTGTTTCGGTGTCATTTTGTTTTCATGCAGCTGCCACCATTTTGGGGAACAGCTCCTGTCTCGTTGCTAGGTAAAAGACCTGGAAGTAAACAGCTGTAACATGGGATCATGGGTGTTAAGTTTATGATCAACACTTATTATTCCTACAAGTTTAAGTGTGAAAACTACGATATTGGTGCATTTAACTTTTGATTGTGTTCTTGGCTAACAAATCCTTGAAAAAGAAATACTGACTATGATTTAGAATTCTTACTAGGGGGCTCCGCCCCCTGCTCGCTTCGCTCGCCAACCCCTGGTGTTGGGAATGACAAAGAGCGTGATGTATGAATGAGATATAGAATAGTGTGACGGTGTAGATGATGCAAATAGAAAGCAAACAATAAAGTGTGTGGCACAGTGTAAAGGTTTATTTGAAAATTTCTTTGTACACGCCGTTTAAGTGTAAAAGGTAATTCCAGCTCAGAAACTTGTAAGGTCATTTAAGATGGTTATTGTTGTGATCAGAGTCAAGTTTGTCAGAGCTTAGAAAGAGTTGTGTCTCTCCAGGAAGTAATGGAATGACTTGGGTATTAATGTTTTCCATATTAATATTTTTTGGACATAATATAGTGCGTTGTGTTAAAAGGGGCATTTGGTCTAATGAGATTGCTGTTCGAAATGTCTCTGTAACTAAGTTGTCGCAGATAAAGGCTTGAGGAATTGTAATAATATGTGCCTGAAGTCCAGCTGTATTGGTGAGTGTACCATCTCTCAGTTGTAATAAGCAATTGTTATGATCTGGTTCTGGACATCGTATCTTTTTTACTAACTGTATCTTTTGAAAGCAATGCCAATTGTCTGCGTATTTTAAGGTGCACTGAACAATAGCTGAGTGCATGGCATCTGGAAGAATAGCTAATCACTGTCTAAGATCTCCTCCTCATAAAAGTACCTTTCCTTCAAATCGAATATTATTATTCATAAACGTTTGTAGAAGTTTATGAATGGTGTTGAGTAAGTGACTTCATGCCATTGAACATTCATCAATAAACAACATTTTTTCAAGACGGATGTCACGTGCAGTGCCACCGTTAATGTTCATAGTGGATACCGATTTGTAGGATCTAATGTAGTTGATAAAGATTTCACTTTCAGGTACATCGTCAGTTATAAGCCTCTGTAGATATTCAGTATATGAATGTAAAGAAGGCAGTCTAATTTGACCCTTTTGACAACAACATGTAAATGTATAACTTGTATTTCCAGTTGTTTCTTCAGGGAAGTGAACTGAATGACAATGATTGCAAATGACATTCATTAATCCGAATGAATTTTACTGGTGTATGTTTTTCTTGTGCCGTTTGAGAGGCGCGTTGTTGCATGTGTAGTATTTGGGACGTGTTGTTTTGGAGCTGTAATCGATTTGCCTGTGCTGTGTGAGAAGCCCGTTGTAGCCTTCGCTGCCATTAACGTATGTCTGAGACGGGAGGTGTTTCGTTTTGAATCCGTGCCTGTTGCGATGCAGCACTTTGATTGATAGTTTGCGTCATGTGGATCTAGGATGTAGATTTGTGCATATTTGCGTTGTTGATTTGTTTCAGGGTGCACTGTTCCAATGCGATGCAGTATTTGTGCACATATGCGAAAGTAGTATGGGCCATTGCCTTTTGGTGGCCTGATATTTACTCCGGTATATGCAAAAGCAAATGAACCATTGTAGGATCTAATGCAGTTCATAAAGTTTTTACTTTTAGGTACATCGTTAGTTAGAAGCTGTAGTTGAGCTTTGCGTTTTTGGAGTCGAGACATTTTTTCTTTTAGAAATATGGATAAGTAATAAGGAGAATTGCACTCACTGTTAATATGGAGCCTTTTCTGCGGGTTGAACGGTTAATAGTGCCTTATTGTAATGAGATCCACCTATGCTGCATAGCCGTCTATTTTGTTGTTTCTTTCGTTTTCGTGTGTTTGTTCCTGTTATCCTTTCCTTTTCGTTTTGTACCCGTGACCGTGTATTCATGACTTGTTTCTTTCTCAGCATGCGAAATATGGATAAGTAATAAGAAGGATCGCAGTCACTGTTAATATGTTTGTTTTTCTGCAGTCGAACGGTTAATAGTGCTTTATTGTAAGGAGATCCACCAATGCTGACACCTATGCTGTCTAGTGTGAAGGTGTTGATGTTCACTTTAGAATATGTGGCTTTGGGTGTCACTTCTTATGGATGTGTGTGTGTGGGGGGGGGGGGGGGGGTTGAGGATTGTTGTCGCGCGAGCGTCTTCTTTCTTTTGTGTTCCTGTGTCTTGTTGAATCCCCCTCTTTGTGTGTGTCCGTCCCTTGCTTGTAGGGTCTGTGGGGTGGTTTTGTGTTCTTTTTTTTGTGTTCCATGGGCTTGTTGAATCCCCCTCTTGTGTGTGTCCCGTCCGGTGCCTGTAGGGGGGGGGTGCCTTGCTGTTGTGCGCGGGCCTCTTTTTTTTTTTTTGTTTTTATTTGGGTCTAGTTTCGTGTGCAATGTGTTTCGTGCTTTGCTTGCGTTTGAATACTTTTTTATGTGCCGTTTCCTTTTTTCGGTGCTCTTTGCGCCTCATTTCTCAATTTTTCCTGTGCTCACTCCTTTTTTCTGTGGTCTTGTCCGCCTCTCGCGGCCCCTCATCCGCCTCTCTCGCCCCCTTCTATCCGCCTTTCTCGGCTCCTCAGCCGACCCTCGCGGACTCTTTTTGCGCCTGCGCAGTACGTCCTTTTTGCAGCTACGGCCCATTGCCGGATGTGCCTGCGTCCATCATCCGGTTTAGCATTCTCGGTTAGTAATATGGATTTTTAGCTTGATGATCATGCGTTTGACTTACTGGTTACAAGTCATTGCTTGTTCTTGTCCACACCTTATCTTCTGGTCCCATTCTATATTATTTTCTGCCTCATTCCTTCTGGCAGAACAGAAGCCTGATGAAATAATCTGAGATGTTAAAGGGTTATGTTTTTCTTAAAGGTGAGAGGATCATTTTAAAATTAATTGTACTTTGTTGCTGTGCAAAAAAGACAAAACTAGCTGATCAAGAAATGTATCTAATTGGTGCTTCAGTTTTTCTTCCTATTTACCTGTGACAGTAAAGCTATGGGTCTAACTGATTTTCAGCTTTCGCTGATAGTGACACATTAATATGCTTTGCTGTATGCAGAGCACCGGAAACGTTACTGCATATCAAATTTGCAATGAAACTTGAATGGAAAACTTCAATTAAGGTTTAGGGACTCAAAGAAAGGATTGAATAGTAATCTGTACATCTCAATCTTAACAAAATACTACATTTGGGAGAATTTTCCATAGCTCGGTAACCTGAAAGCATATTCTTACATTTAGGCAAGAACTCAAACTTTATAATAATAGTATAAAAACAACTGTTACAACTATTTTCGTAATCCTGATTTTATTTCTGCCTATTATTCAAATCAAAACAAAAAGCTTTAACCTTACCTTCATATACATATGATTATCCAATCAATTTTGATGTTAAGGTAAATTTTTTACCTAGAGGTCTTATACATGCTTTGTTCCCACTTAAGGCCTATTCAATGGAATAATGTACTGTATGCAACAATAACTGTATGCAAATTTCAAATCCAACAATGGGTACCAGCTTTTCTGTGGAGATTCACTTCATTCATGTACTAGTTACTAGACTTTACATAAAATTACTATAAAGAATACAGATTATTTTCCTTCTTTTTTATAAATTCATTTTTAAAGCAAGCACCTCAGGAAGTAATTTTTTCAAAACTTTGCTGTTGAAGTGCCTACACTTAAGTTCACATCAGAGAAGAATGAAGTAACCCTTCATTACAATTATTAGCATTTCTGAGTGTCTTCTCATGCCCTCAGGGATTAGCCAATGTTATGTCAGTTTTTGATTATTTCTGAATTATACCAATGTATTTTGGATCTTTGCTGTTAATGAGATTTTTTCTTAATTATTTAGAAAAACATGAAAGAATAACGTTCTTGGTAAAAATATGAAATTCATGTTTTATTTGTAGTGGCATAGTGTTAAAGTGGGTAGAGATGCCACATCACAAATACAGCATACTGGGTTTGAATGGCACACCTGGATGTTATCTGTATGGAGATCGTTTTTGAGGGTGAGACAGTGATTAATTCTGTTCCTTCATCGATTCAGCATTTAAGGCTCAAAATATAAGCCTAGTCACTGATCTTCTCCTTGTGTCTCTGTGAATTTTCCTTTGACTTACCCAAGGTTGTGCAGGTTAGGTTAACTAGCAGTTTGGCACTAAGGTGAGTATGAGTGTGTGCACGAATGGTCTCTGCAATGAACTGGGGCTCTGTGCTTTCTTGATATTCTCTGATCTTCCTCAGTCCTGAACTGAACTAATTGGGGTTGAAACTGTTACATTATATTATGTTAAATTTATTACAAAAATGTTGCTAACAAAAAAAAAACTCCAGGAAAGCACATCTACTGCTGGTATGATAAACTGAGATATGCATTTAAACAATTGAAAATCTTCAAAGCTTTCTGTGGTGAAAGTTTTATACACATCATTATACTAGTACAACAGACTTCTCACTGTAACTTTTGGAAAAAGCCTTGTTTGTATTTTTGCTATCAAATTCCACTAGAATGATTACTCAAAAAATCATCTTAAAATAAGCTTGTTATTTATTGACAAATGTCAACATTCAGTTATGTCTATAGATTTTTTTAACTTGTGAGTTTCCTAATTACCTTTAAAAATTCATTCACACTATAAAAATAAATCACCCATTTGTTTAAAAATCTGAGGTGTAGATGACTGAATTTTTTAAAATCACATTTACTTTAGTGATTACTCTCTCTTTCTCAGCAAAAGTCAGGCAAGGATGAAAAATGCTGGGTTGTCTGCATGAAATTGACAGGAAGCCTTGGTCACACCTCTCTCTCTCTTTCATATGCCAGTGCACTTGCCTAATTTGTTTTCAGGTCACCCAGCCCATATACTGAGAGTACCTCCCCCTAAATTGCCTTACTTCCATTGCCGACATGAGAACACAAGCCATCCCCACAATTACCTGCTTTTGTCTTTTTCTCAGGGCTTCACTTGTCCCCAGGGCCGGATTTATATGAAAAGAGGCCCTAGGCTATTCCACTTATGAGGCCCTTTCACCTTTCATTTTTAAGTTTGTAAATTACATGAGAGATAATAAAATACATCATTACTGTGATTAACCAATACATTTTTATGTTTGTTTATTAGTCATATGCATAGAATTTCTCCTTATTTTCGGTTCAGTGTTTTAGTGTTCACTGTTTTTAGAATAGTGTAATTTTAATTTTGCTAACAATTTGAATGTAGGCCCCTCTTGACCTTGAGGCCCTAGGCTGAAGCCTAGTTAGCCTATAGGAAAATCCGGCCCTGCTTGTCCCTGCTCTTAACGTTTGCATCTTTATCTACTTCCAACAGAGCCATTCAGTTCCAATTTTCTGTAATTCGGTCTCCGGTATACAGTAGGGTTTTGCTCACTCTTTACTAAGTGCTTAAGCCCAGGAGATAATTTCCTGTAGAGAGACAAAACTAAAATTACTTTTATGCTGAAAGAGTGAAAGGCTAAAACAACAAATTATTTGTAATTGGAAAAGGACAATGTTTTTGAATGAGCAAATACTAATGTGTAAGTAATTCAGAAGGAGAAAGGATTAAAAACTAAAGTTTTACATTTTGGTAGCATTTCAGTTTAGGTGTCTGTTATTAGCAGCTATTAACAGTCTGTAAATATTTTATTAATTATGCTATGAACAATTATACATTAGACAGCACGGTGGTGCAGTGGTAGCACTACAGCCTTGCAGTAATCAGACCAGGGTTCGTATCCCAGGTTTTCCCTGTGTGGAATTTGCAGATTCTCCTTGTGTTTGAGTGGGTTTCCACCAGGTGCTCAGGTTTCCTCCAACTGTCCAAAGATATGCTGGGTAGGAAGATTGGCAATACAAAACTGTGTGGTTGGAGGGTGGGTGTGTGTGCATTCATCCTGCAATAGAATGGTGCCCCATTCAAGGTTTATTCCTGCCTTGCACCCTATGACAGCTTGGATAGGCTCCAGCACCAAGCCCAGGTGACGCTGTTCAGGACTAAGTGGGTTAGAAAATGACTGACTGAAAATTACACATTATTTTTGAAAGTAGTAAGTTACAAGAATTTGTCAATTTGCATGACTTTTTTCAAGTTTGAAAGACTTTTAATTTGTTTTAAGACAAGCATTATATATCAAATTATCAAATATAACATGTAAAAGCAAACACAGGACAAGGTCAGAAGTTTGGGGTACCTTGCAGCCAACCCCATATAATTCACAGCAGCAAATTTTCAACAAAACACCACATAAGATGTGGCTTGTGAACTTAGGACCAACTAAATATACCTTTCTTCAACTTCACTTCACTGGTTATTGCAAAACCCAGTACTCTATTGATCTTTAAAATTGTTTCCCCAATTTGCCCAGCTTTTGACAATTCTGTAGAGGAGAAGGCAAGACACTTTCCAGTCCAAAAGAGGAGATATCCACAGAAGTACAAGGTGGCTTTTAATGAAACTCTATTAGCATTAGTTTTTGATGTTAAAAAATTCTTATTACTGTGATATTACATAACAACAATAATGAAATACATCAACTACTGAAACAACTAGGCAGTTTGACCTAGTGGTTGAGGTGTTGAACTGTAAACCACAAGGCTGCCGGTTAAGCTTCCACCACTGAATACTACGTGACCTTGAGCAAGTCATTTAAACTGCCAGAGCACCAACAGAATAATTGTCAAAACGTCTGTGATGCAATTTGTAATTTGCTTTGTGTAAAATATTAGGCAATTAAATATTACTTAACAATTATTTTCTGTCTGAGTTTCTACTTCATTTAAAATTCTGCAGAAATGTAATTTTGGTAATAAAATTATCAATTGTTAATGTTAAGAAACAATAGCGACATTAATAATGCGTTATTACAAAGCAAGCTTTTTAGATCAGCAGGGTGAGAACTGATCCTGCTTGGCATGGCACTCCATTGTACAGCCAGACCAAACTTAAACAACTTTATCTGAAAGCTCCAAGTTTCACCTGCTGAGAGATGAAGTCTGCAAAAAATGTTCTGCAGGGCCTTTTATGACGCAGAGCAACATCAGGAATAAATGTGGATCGAGAGAATCCCCAGTAGTTAGAAAGAAGAAGGGGAAAACATACTCTTTTGTGCAGAGGGGATGGTGTTGTAATTCTTATGTGGGAAACTTATTACATTTTCATTAATAACCTGTTGCACAAAACTACCTCTAAACACGTTTAAATTATTGAATGTTATTTAATTAACATAATTTCGGCATCTTTTGTACAGTATTTTGTCTGTCTCATGGTTGCTACCAGTTCTGGTTGATTTTTATGGTGGTGGTTACGGTATATTGCTAATTGCTACATCACCCTTTGAGAAAGTTGACTGGAAGAAAGAACTTGAAGTATAAGATATTTTGGACTCACTTCTCCATATGTATAAGGATAATTACCTAGTTCATTGAAAGGGCAATGGACCCCATAAGAGTTTTTTTTTTTAATTTTGAATGCCTCTAGGGCAAAGGCACCCGTAAAGAGAAAGGGAAAGAGTGAATGGCTGGCAGAAGAGACAAAATGAAGAGTTTAGGCAGCAACTGTTCTGACACAATTGAAAAAATGCAGAGAAAAAAGATTACAAACCAGGAACCAAAAATAATATGCAAAGGTAAAAAAACAGTAGATCAAAATTTCTGAAATAACCACATCCAAAATATTTACCCAACTGAGAAGAAAAAAATATGTTGATGTCCAGCTCCCTAAAGAACCATTCTGTGCTAGCTAACACGATAAAAGTTGTGTTTGGAATCCAAAATCTTGAACACTACAGTGCACCACCACCTTAAATATCCTTCGGAAAATGCCACAGGGCAAAAACTTCAAGAGTCACATAATGATAAGGGAGCCCTGTTACTAACAAAATGTGAGTAAAAATATACTTATATAGAACATAAGAACTGCATAACACTTAAGTAAATGATAAAAAAAATTTAAAAATTAAAACTATAACATCAGAAACTTGCAAATCATGACATAAGCCTCTCTCTAAGACATGGACTCTGAATGTGATCATCCAGGTTTCCCAGTTCCTTAAGATGAAATTGACACGCCAATTTAAGTGCATGGATATCCTGAAATAGTACCCATGAATTATCCTCAGGACCTTAACGAACTTAATAAAATATTTTAGAGTTTATACAAGAGCCTAAAATTTCTTGAACCTCATATTTCTTCTCCCTATCTACCTTGATTAGTGATGAGCAAGAGGAATGTTTTCTATGAGGACCAGTGTTTCAAACGAGATACATCAAAAAATGGATGTGTCTTAAAAATATACTAGCACAGCCAGTTTATATATGACTAATTGGGTGACAGTTTTTGGGACAAAACCCTCTGGCAGCAGATGCCCTGCATTACAAATCACAACTTCTATCCAAGCCAAAATCCTAGGGCTGTAAGTCTTTTGCAGTCCATTAATCCACTGGGTGAGGTTCACATCATAGACAGCATCTTCCCCATTTAGCCCCAGACTTCCTTTAAATGAGATAAATACTCCATCAAACAGGAGTTCAGACGAAAATTAATCAACAGAGGTTTAAGACTATACTGACTCTTAAATGGAGAAAGCTTGACAGATGAATTATATGAAGGATTTCTAGCAAATTCCACTAATGGTAAAATGGCACACCAATCAACCTGAATGAAATTCACCATGTGTCTATGAAATTTTTCCAGATCCTTATTTTAACCCATTTTTTGCCTATTGCTCTCACAGCCCTGAGGAGAAATTAAATTTAATAATCTTTCACACACAAAAGTGCAAGAAATGAGAAGTAAATTGAGGTTTTCTAACAAAATGAGTGGATTTCGGAATACCATGAGTGCCAAAATATTCACGAATAAAGACATTATAAATTCGTGAACAGTTGGTAACTTTTTTAGGCGGAATTAGAAGTCAACATGTGTGAGTGAGAAGGAAACTCTTAATTGCTGGTCACTGAGATGAACACTGGCCACCATCTCTAAAACACTGCTGCCAGCTGTAATTTGGGATGGTGCTTCAGATTATGCCATGAAACAGCGAGTAAAAAAAAGAGACTACGCATATGTGCAATTGAGCTAGCATGATACTCATCCTCAAGCAGTTCACTCCTTCTCTCTCTGCAGAACACCACTAATCCCAGATTCCATAACATGGATCAGTGACAGGACCTCATCTGCCAGGACAAATTCATTTAGGAGGCTGAAAGCTATGTTAAAATGATGGAGTTTATGAAGACATTCGCAGGAAAGGATGCTAAGTTGGAGGAGTGCGTCCTGCTTTCTGTTGTGATCGGTATTAGTAGAGTGTCATAAAGGGTAATCTGCAGTATTGAACAGAAACAGGAAAACAATCATAGAAAACATAAACAAGAAATGATCTATGAAAACAGGCAAATTGACAAAACTCAGCTGAGATATGCTAGATGTACAGGACAAGAACCTTACTGCAGTTGTTAAACACCGGAAGGTCCAAGATTATGTTCTGCCACTGTTATGATTTCTTGCAAACAAACTCATAAAACAGCACTGAAAACATGAAGTCAGCCTGGCCCTGGAAGTCAAAATCAGGCTTGCGTTCATGAAAAGGCAAGGTCCATTCAATCCCAAATAGGAGAGAGATAATTATAAAACCCCTAGCACAAAGAACAAAACAGTAATCGTTATCATCAATGTTTATTCAAAAGGTTATTCAAAATCAAACCAAGATGTAATTTCAGAAAATGGTCAAGGAGTTTACACAATGTTTCATTTGAAGGCAATCCAAAAGTGAATAAAACAGTAGGCCAAAAGACAGAAATTGAAAACCAATGGCAACAGCAAAATATTCAAGAATGAGAAATCTTCACAAGGAATCCAAGGAAGAGTACCCAAATAACAAAAGAAGTGGCTAATGCCTCAGTACAGGCGTGATGCATTTCTTGCCTTTAAATAGCCACAGCTACATTGCTGAGGATTTCTGGCCCCTTTGGCTAAACCCATAAAGAGGAAGGAAGACAAGTATGAGAATTAACATACTGTAAATTACAATGATGTTATAGTTGGGAAACCAAAAGACATACTGTGACAACAGCAAATAACATGATTTACCTCAAATTTTATCATAGAGAAATAACAAAAAACAATCGACAAAAATAATAAACTTAATAGAATGAAACAGAAACCAGGGCTGGAGCCCTAGTAAAACCATAATAACCATGATTGAAAAAAAAGGACAGAAGATGGAATTGTCACATGGGGCTTCATGGTGATGTCTGGCTAGATTTCAAGCTCCATTTTCCTACACCCATTATTCAATAATAATAATAATAATTCATTACATTTATATAGCGCTTTTTCTCAGTACTCAAAGCGCTATCCACACAGGGAGGAACCGGGAAGTATTCAAGTCTTTGACCCAACTACTGCAGATGTTAATCTTATTCATTGCTACATCCTTCAGCCCCAGAAATGTCTTTGTTTTCATCTCATCACAACTCTCAATCAGATATTAGACATATATAAATGAAAGACCTGTGTGTGTGTGTGTGTGTGTGTGTATGTAGCAGTCTGCTCTTCTCACGCTCAACCACAGCCACTAGATGGCGCATGCATGCACTTTTACATTTTTTTAATGCTTGCATGCACCTCAGTTCTCACTACGAAAGACGTGTGTGTGTGTGTGTGTGTGTGTGTGTGTGTGTGTGTGTGTGTGTGTGTGTGGGTTGGCGAGTGTGGAGCAGTCTCTGCTCATGCTCAACCATAACCAAGGGAGTTGGTGGGAATTCTATAGAAGATGTAGAAGCTTATACAAGTATGACTTGCACTTGTTGAGATGGTGCATGCATACAACTCACTTATCATTCAACCCAAACAAACTCAGCTTTGTGTTACATCCACATTGTACGTTCACACAACCATACGTTTGCCTAAGATAGGTTCCAGCCTGTCCCGCTCAATTATGGTCCAAATTATGGTAAACCCCTGATTTCACATTATTCTGCTGACCTGCACTCTGACTTCCATGTGAAAAGACAATTTCCTCTTGGAGAATTAATAAAGTGTAGCAAGTGTCAAAAAAAATATACGTACGTACTGTACTATATATATATATATATATATATATATACTGTATATACCGTATCTTCTTATATAATAATACGCTACCATTGCTGTTCGTTTGTCTGTCCAGGATTTTAAATCACCTGTAGCTCGTAAACCGTTTGAACTATTGAACTGAAATTTGGTACACATATACTACACGACGTCTGCTATGCGATTTTTGGGTGATGATTGACCTCCAAAGTTATTCCTCTTTTTGTTTTTATTTTATTGTAGAATCAACTCTCGGCAGGAGCCAGCAGGGCAGCCGTGGGGCACATGCGTACGGGCACCATTCTCATTTCCTACCACCTTCACCTTCACTTCCCTATCTTAAATCATTCTTGAGGCAGATTGAAGACGTAAGTGCCAGCTTAAGTGAAAAATGAAAGAAAACGTACTAATTGCAACGCAGGCACTGACTTCATCAGTTTTAATGCGAAAAGATGCTGACAAAAGAAGAGCTGCTAGGGTGGAGAAAAGAAGAACTGCTCAGGAAGCAGCAAGCGCATCAACCTCTAAGCAAACGAATGCTAAACGTACAGAGAAAGAGTATGTAAACTATGAATGCTTAAGTCAAGTGTATTCACTGCACGTTATCGTGCAGTGTGCCATAACTGGTATATACATAATCTACTTGTATTTGCCTCTTCATTTGCATTTTCAAAGCTTTACCCAACTGATGCAAGGAGGGAATGCTGGTGCACACTTGCTGTGGCTCCTCTCTGTGAAAAACTGTGCATGTTTTGAGCATGGGAAAGGTGCTATATAAATAAAATGTATATTAATAATAATAGGTTATTAACTCAATATTACAAATGTTTCAGTTCTTTAGATGTTACAACAAATAGAATGGCATGCAATTAGTAAAGTATCAACTTTCTACAATAACAAACAACCACACCAAATACCTGAAAAGTAGCACAGGAATAATTCGGACTTCCAAATTCAGTTCTAGTCCTCCGTAATACAATTTTGTCATCTGTGATGTATATGAATGATGTGAATGTGTATAAAGATAAGAAAGCAATATACAGTATATATATTTTTTATTTATATATGAACCTGTATTTGTGTAAGATAATTAAAGGTGTGAAGTGTAATCTTGGTGTGAATATTACAATAAACAAAACATAGCAAACTACAGTAATTGTGTGATAATTCTAACAATTGGTGTCCATTAAGTTAATTCATTACTTCTACTGTACTGCGCTGCCTCATACCATCGGAAACCAGACACTGTACTGTAAGGTTACCACCTCTCTAGGTTTGGCATGGAGTCTCCAGGTTTCAGTCCTCAGGCTCCATGCTCCGGGTCAAACGTCAATTTCTCCATGTGAAAAATTATTTAACACTCAACAAAGAAAATTCCGAAAACTCCCTGCTACCGATTTAGTTTAACTTGAATTACACTGTGTTTTGGATTTCTCAATATTCGTGGCAACGTCGCGTCGCAAGGAAAGGCGAAATTCGTTAGCAATTACCAATCATTTCCCAGTCTCTCATCCTGGCGTTAAGACTTGTTTCTTGCGATTCGCACGACTTGCGTGGTTAGATTACTTAGTTTTCTGTTGTCTTTGAAATTTGTTTTTGAACCATGAGCGATGATAGTGATGGAAGCAGAAAAAGCGACTCAAATGTGGCGATACCAAAGCGGCCAACTACATCTTCTGTGGATGAGATGCCTGCTAAGAAAAAGCGTAAATATTCCACTTCTTTTCAAGATTCTTGGAGGCATAATAATGATTACAAAGACTTGCTTGTTAAAGTGGACAATTTTACCGCAAAATGTATTCTTTGTAGTGTATAATTCACCATAAAACGTGAAGGTGAGAAGTCTATAAAAACGCATTTAAAAAGTAAAGGACATTCTATTGCCGTAACCAGCAGTGCTAAAAATAAATTATTGACTTCATTTTTTCCAAAAAAGAGTAGTAATTAAGAAAGTCTTTTAACTATGATTGAAGTTGCCCAGGTCTATCATGGTATCAACCGTCACCACAATTACTTAAGCACAGATTGTGCCATAAAATTAAATTCTTACTTGTATTGAGATTCTGCGTTGGCGAGAAAAGTGCATTGTAGGAGAACAAAAGCAGAAGCCATCGCAGAGAACTGTCTAGCTCCTAAAAGTATAGAGAATGTCTTGGATGAAATGAAAGCCAATATAGAGTCGCCATTACCATTCGTCATTCTGTCTGACGCTTCCAATAAAGGAAACCAAAAGCTATTTCCGGTCACAGTAAAATATTTCAGCGTAAAAAATAGAATCTAGAATAAACTCTTGGACTTTATAGAAAATAACGACGAATCTTCCGCATCGATAACAACAAGAATACTGAAAACTTTAGAAATGTGTTCACTTAAAATTTCGGACATAGGTTCATATAGTGCAGACAACGCTTCCGTGAACTATGGTCTCCATAATTCTGTTCACAAAAAACTTATAGATCGTAATGCAGGATTACTGAAAGCAAATTGTAATTGTCATGTGATACGTAACACAGGCAGAAATGCATCGAAAGCTCTTTCATATGACGTGGAAAATTTGGTTTTGAAAATATACGCAGCATTTTCTAACAGTGCCAAGAAATCTGAAGTTCTAAAAGAGTGTTTTGAATACCTGGAAATGGACTACCAAAAAATGTTGCCATGTAACAACAAGATGGCTTTCTTTGTATGCCACTCTTGATAGACTTTTACATTGTTGGCCAGCTGTCAAAAAATATTTTCTTGATCTAGGAGAAGAAAACTGCGATAAAAATATCTGGAAATTCATAAAAAAAAAACACGAGCATGGATTGAAGATGATCTTAGTTCTGAGATTCTAGTCTCAGTGTTACATTTATTTTGTTCATCATTATATGAATATTTTAAATATCCACATTGCCAAACTAGAAAGCAATCATTTAACCAGCACTGAATTACATGAAATTATGTCCGATTTAAAAGAACAGAACTCAAAGGCAAAATTATCCATTTTTAGGAAGCAAAGTACTAGCTGCCTTAAAGTACCTTCCAACAAAGGAAAAAGAAATTTTTGTGAAAGAGGCGAATCTAGTGTACAAAAAAACAGTTGACTATATAGCGAGGTATTATGATTTCCAAGAGTCCCTTTCAGTATTTTGACTGTTTAAATTTAAAGAAGCATAAAGCAAATATTAGCTATCAAAAAATACTGGAAGCTAAAGATGCAGCAAAGGTAAATAACATCGATGAAGATGCATTATACGATGAAATTGTTATTCTTAAAAGTGGACTGCAGGAGCGCGAAAAGGGCCATACAAATTTTGAAAATAATGAAATTTGGTGTAAAATTTTTCAAACCTCTGATCTACCTAATTTGCTCAAGATTGTTAGCAAAATTCTAACCATTCCTGTCAGCAACTCATTTCCCGAAACAATCTTTTCTTTAATGTTTAATCTTTGGACAGAAGAAAGAAACAGAATGCAGGTTGGTTTAGTTAAGGCAGAGTTATGCATGAAAATAAACTTTGATATGTCTTGTTAACAATTTGCAGAATTCTTGGAGAAAAAAGATCAAAAGGCACTACTAAGTGCTTGTCAAAGTAACAGTAAATATAAATTTAAGTTTAATAAATAAAATGTGATTATTTGTTTTCGTCTATAGCAAAATATCTTAATATTTTCTTGTTAATTTATTTTTCTTCTTAGTAGTTTTATATTTTGATTCTTGCTAGCATTTGCAGCTTTAATTGTTATTCATTAGGTTAATAGAATAGGTTAGTCAAAGCTGTGTTTTATAGAAGTACATATTTTATTTTTCTTGTTTTTATTCAAGTACTTATTCTAATTTTATATTTGTTGTTTTCTTCTATTTTTTTTTTATTCAGTATCTTTTCGTGATTAGCAATAATAGTTTATGTTATTATGACTTTAAACTCTATGAAAATGAGGTTTATGTCAATCAAAATACAAATTTTATTTTGATTTGGAAATTAAAATTTTTTGACACTATAATATAGTCTTTTAGATAATATAGTGTTTTATTTCATAAATAAGTTATATTCTTATCTTTAACATATTTGGAGTTCAATTTACAATTTGTTTTTTTTGTGGGCCATCCTATAGTCTCCAGGTCAACAACAATAAAAAGATGGCAACCCTACTGTACTGAATTCCAGGTTTGAACTCTTTCATTGCTGAGCTTGTGTTATTGTGACTTTCTTCAGAATCTTGAGTTTCTTTCTATACTCGAAAGACAAGAATATTAGATGATACGCGTTTAGGGTCTCGTCTATGCTAAATTCCAGCCAAGTATCACGTCCTGAAAAAAGGCTCCAACTGCCTGCAAAACAGTAAGCTTGTTTTGTGTTACATGTAGCCATTTCCTTTCCTTCTTTTGCTGCCCTTGAAACATGCCATGCTTAATAACTGTCATTAAAAGAAACAGAAACCTGCAATCCCAACGTGCTTTGTCACCTCAATTTGTTAGGTCGTGAAGATCAAGGCTTCCTATTGGTTGCAGTTTGTTCGCTCGTTTCCCACCAATAGAAGAATACTATGTTGCTATACGCAGCATCAAACATGGCCGATAGGTTAACACAGCTGCAAGACGCAGTTAATTCGGTAAGTAATGTTTTCAATCAAAAGATTACACATTCATGTTTAGGATTATTTTTTCTCAAACTTTGAACAGTTTTTAAATGTAACTTAAGTGGTAATAATATACTTCGCGAATGTATTAACCCGGAATATTGATTTGTTTACAAGATCGGAGTGCTGTACGAAAATAGAACGAAAGCACTAAACACAAAGATATACAGTTTTGAGTTGAGTATATACAAATCATCGCACACTAATTCGCACCCACGTCATTGGCTCAATTAATTTAAAACTTCATTGTCGTGCCACTTTGCTGAAAATTCTGTTTTAGCCATTCTCGTCCAATCTCTTGGATTCAAATTCCGGGTCCTGGGGATGTTTTCTACACCCTATGAGTAAGTGTTACGGTGGCTGCCACTCTCTTCTCCTTCCATGTGGCGCTCCGACTAGGATTACGTTTTTCCACTACGTCTCAAACGTTTTGGATAAACTCCATCCTACGTGGCACTGTATTGGATTAATTGGCTATGCGGATATTTTCGTACAATACAATACAGTACAGCTAAGGCATGCCCGAAATAAGTTGTTTTCCAAAGGTGATATGTACGAAAGCAGAAACGGGACGTGCAATATCATTATTTTATTACTATTTTGGGTCTGCACTTTTTTTTTTTATTTAAATGGAGGTCTCGAGATAACAACTTAATTTTGCTCCTTTCGAGCTTACTAACAAATGAAAACAAACTGTTGAACAATAATTATAACTGATGAAAACTCGTGTGATATGTACACTGATGTAAGCTTGTTTAACCATTTTGGATGATTTTTGCATGTCTGCTTTACACAACTGCAACAAATTTCAGGTTTGTCCTTGGTGAATTTCGTTTGCATCCAGATGATGTAGCATTTATTTTATCTGATGGCAAAGGCTGTTAGTTTATCTCGGCTGTCCATTTGCCAGATCTAATTTGGACCCCTTTTACGGAGTCTCCAGCGTCAACTTTACAGAATGTCCTCTGAATCCAAACGTAACTAGTTGTACTTCATACACATGATCTTTAGTGGCCCACAATACAGTCATCATACAATATCCAATAAAACGAATGTTAAGCTACATGTTTTGTAGATACCCCAGGGGACATTTGGGTGTTCCACCCAGGATGGAGGTGGAGTCCTTACCTGGCCGGGATGGTTGGATTAAATGGGGGCAATACCAGTCAGGACACCTTATGATCCCCATCCTAGGTGGGATGTCCGAAGAGAACAGGAGCTGTCAGGAGAGCACAGCAGAATAGGTGCCAGTGTCCCTCATTTCAGTCCCAGTTTGGATGCCTGCAGGGCTGCATGGGAGTTGGAGTCTGGGGGAGCAGCCCATATGGAGATCCCTGGTGGACGATAGGGGGCACTGCAGGCGGAGAATATCCCTGGCTTTCTTTTAACCGGGAAGTGCTTCCAACTGGCTACATCATGTCACAAGAAGTACTCCGGGGTTCTCAATAAAAGGCAGCGCTGCCTTGTCCAGACGAGTTGGAGCTGTGGTGGAGAGAGGAGAGTTAATTTGTGCTTTGGTGCTTTTTTGTGAGGTGTTTGTGAAATAAACATCCATTTATTTGAACCTAGGACTGTCTTGGTGTGTTCATGTTGAGGTTTGGGGCTCTCTGGTGCCCCCCAGCTTTCACAATTTATATGTTGAACATTCTGTTTTCTCAAAATCTCAAGAAAATTGTTTCTCAAGAAAGCAAAGTTTATTTCTCTTGAAATCTCAAGAAAATTATTCTCTTATGTCGATAACAAAAATGTAAAATAAATAATTTTATATTACAAACTCTATCTGCTTCGGTAGATATGTGCAATATTTTTTAGATTGTACTTTATAACATTTTTCCTCAACAATTTAAGAAGATACCCATTTTAGATAGATAGATACATTATTAATCCCAAGGGGAAATTCATATACTCCAGCAGCAGCATACTGATACAAGAAACAATATTAAATTAAAGAGAAATAAAAAATGCAGGTAAAAACAGACAATAACTTTGAATAATGATAACGTTTACCTTTTTAGCTACTTTAATCTATGTTATGTCTAACTATTTAACAGACCCAACAGAGATACCTATAGTTATTTATACAGTTGCCAGCAATTTGGAGTCACACAGACAGCAATGCATTTCAATACATTTAGCCTCAAATTTTTAACAAATGGGTGTATATACCACTCAGATTTTTAAAAAATGTAGTGATTGTCTCCTGTATTTGTTTATTTAAAGAGCTTCTGTAAAAAGCCATATTTCCCCCTGTGGACAAAATCTCAAAACCACCTAATCCTCTTTAAATGTTTCTATATTTTTATGTATATCGTTTATTCATACGACCAGTGTGTGTGTGTGTTTTCTTCTGTTAATTACATGTTTCTTTAATTGTACTGTTCCATTTTGTGGTTATTGCAAATTAACATTGGCAGCTAGCTGGGTCATTTTTTTGTTATACTGAATAAAAATGTAATGCCATATATTTAGTGTTCTTGTACTTAGTTCCTGCACATTTTAGGTAGTGATACAGGACAATGATACACCGACTTAATCTTAGACTGTAGTCTTTTAAGACCAGAAGTCTTTTCAAGAATGCAGGATTGGTACAAAGTCCAGTTGAAGTAAGTTGGAATTCATGTAAATTAAGGCTAACTCCCTTTCAGAACACCTTGATTAAACCAAAACTGCATTTTGGAATAGATTGAGCCAGAATTATGTGAACCATGAGGCCAACGGTGTTTAACTCCATAATCCCACTTTTTGGAATGGGCCCAGGACCTGTTGCAGAAAGAAAGATTTGACAAAATCTAGCTCAGTCTCTGAGACAACCAGTTTCCTGAAACTAACCTGCAAAGAAGTAGGTTTATTTAACATGATAGATTAATGCTATGCAGCCTTGATATTTAAGGAGCAGAGCATCCAATCATAAACTCAGTCTTTAAATGTCATTTTAGAAATGCTAATCCCAACTGTACTATTTAGGGTGCAGAAAAATAAACTACGAAATGTTGAAAATATTATGCCCTTCCTGAACAGTCGACACAGAAGCACAACTTCTTCACCAAATTCTTCCCAGAATAAAGTAATCAGATTGCGATCAGACATTCCGACATGCTTTGAGAGGTGTCTGTATGACATCTGAGGCTGTAATATATCCCGGCAACCTTCTAAAATTTTACATGTTCAGTGATAAACATCATGGCTTTAAGCTGACATCGATACAAATCATGTACATTTCTTGCTGTAAAGGGCAGTTTTCTTCACCGCATTGGAGATGCCGCACACCATCAAAGCAATCACAAAAGTGTAACTAACTTGAAAGTGCTGTTTTGCTGTCTCTCTGTCACACACACACGGTCTGCCATTTGGAGACAATAAATAACAACCATCAAAGAAGAATTCCACAGAGTCGCAGGTAGGGCAATCAAATTTAAGCAACTGCAGAATTTCTGAGCATTAACACCTGAGAATTGACTCGCTGGTAGATCAAGCTGCCCACTGTAATTCCTTCTACATAGTCCGTCATCTTTTAAACAAGCAACTCTGGAAACTCTCCTTTTAAGCAGATACTGTACTTATATGCAATGTTCTTATTAATGTAGTTTTGTTTACGGGTTCTGTAATGGAATAAGGCATTGTATTGCTTATATTTATTTGTGAATGATACGTAATTATGTATTTCAGATATCCAGTACAGATATCATTATGTCCACCTTTCTATTCTTAAAATTATATGATATGCCACACACATAATTACTGTACAATTGTTAAGGCCAAATATTCGAGGTCTCACATTTGAACAGGTTAAATTACCATTCAAAGAGTGGGCACTGTGAGTCTTCTGATGTAAATTTTTACATGACTGTAATTGACCTTTGTCACATAATTACTGGACAGTACAGGGTTCAGTGCAGGCATGATAATGTTTGACATCTCTCACAGTAATGACTAGAAGAAATCTTACATATGCTGAAAACTTAAATGGCATATATCTGTCTCACACATTTTTTAATGATATTATTTACAAAAGCGGAATACAATGCTTACTTGAGGTCATACAGTGATTCGAGTGAAGCAATATCTCCGAGGTAAATTTTGCCTAATGCAACAGTTTACCACACACAATATACACAGATTTCACTGATAAACTGTTTTACACATTCATTCTTAGAATGATATTCCTGCACGCCATCTCCCTTTCTTTAGTCACTGCTTTCCTCCTTTTTTGTTGGATGTGCTGATAATGTTCACGCACTGCCACCAGCACCTCTTGCTTTGTTTCTTAAACTTATAGTCTGTGGTTGATCGACTGTTCAGTGATTAACTCATAAGGGTTTATAAAATTTGCAGTGAGCATGCATTAACCCATCTGGGATTGTGTGAGATGATTGAAAGCTGGTTCTGTGAAACCGACCAATGTACAGATACAAAATTGTATTAGAACATGCCGTATTTCGTTCTGAGATCTATCTAATCACGCTTTATCGAAAAGACCCCAGGATGGTTGGTACTGTATATGTACAATGCCAGTATTTCATAAAAGGCAAGTATTCTGTGTACTAGTAGAAGATTTTAATTACAGTAGGAAGAATCAATTTAATAATAAAATGGACATTTTTCATTGAATAATTGCTTATTCTGTAAATGTCTAATTCAAGCCAGTGTCTTTTATTTTTAAGACTATTTTTGTATTTGGTGAAATAATGGGATTAAAGTGTAGACATTAATATTCAAGATCTTAAATGGGTTAGGTAATTTTTCTGTGGAATGACTAGTTAAAGAGTCAAGCTCTCTATATTCTGAGATTTAAATGATCCTGTATATTAATGGAATTTCTTTTTACTTCATGATAAAACTAAGTTTGAAGAGTAATGTATACAGTATTGAATACTGCAACAGGGTATTCGTTCTTGTCGTTTTCTTATGCAGTATGATTTCACATGCATTACTTGAAAAGAATAGTAATTATTCCTGACCACTTAAATATTTTTAGCTTGCAGATCAGTTTTGCAATGCAATTGGGGTCCTGCAGCAGTGTGCACCACCTGCATCTTTCAGCAACATACAGACAACAATAAATAAAGATCAGCCATCCAATCCTACAGAAGGTATGTCCAGTGTTTTTGTATGAAGCATTCATTTTATACTTGTGATTGTTTTTTTCAGATTGTGGTAAATTCAGTTGATTGGACATGATTTGGAAAGGCACACACCTGTCTATATAAGGTCCCACAGTTGACAGTTCATGTCAGAGCACAAACCAAGCATGAAGTCAAAGGAATTGTCTGTAGACCTCCGAGACAGGATTGTCTCGATGAACAAGTCTGGGGAAGGTTACAGAAAAATTTCTGCTGCTTTGAAGGTCCCAATGAGCACAGTGGCCTCCATCATCCGTAAGTGGAAGAAGTTCAAAACCACCAGGACTCTTCCTAGAGCTGGCCGGCCATCTAAACTGAGCGATCAGAGGAGAAGGGCCTTAGTAATGGGGGTGACCAAGAATCCGATGGCCACTCTGTCAGAGCTCCAGATGTCCTCTGTGGAGAGAGGAGAACCTTCCAGAAGGACAACCATATCTGCAGCATTCCACCAATCAGGCCTGTATGGTAGAGTGGCCAGACGGAAGCCACTCCTTAGTAAAAGGGACATGGCAGCCCGCCTGGAGTTTGCCAAAAGGCACCTGAAGGACTCGCAGACCATGAGAGAGAAAATTCTCTGGTCTGATGAGACAAAGATTGAACTCTTTGGTTTGAATGCCAGGCGTGATGTTTGGAGGAAACCAGACACCGCTCATCACCAGGCCAGTACCATCCCTACAGTGAAGCATGGTGGTGGCAGCATCATGCTGTGGGGATGTTTTTCAGCGGCAGGGACTGGAAGACTAGTCAGGATAAAGGGAAAGATGACTGCAGCAATGTACAGAGACATCCTGAATGAAAACCTGCTCCAGAGTGCTGTTGACCTCGGACTGGGGCGGCAGTTCATCTTTCAGCAGGACAACGACCCCTAAGCACACAGCCAAGATATCAAAGGAGTGGCTTCAGGACAACTCTGTGAATGTCCTTGAGTGGCCCGACCAGAGCCCAGACTTGAATCCGATGGAACATCTCTGGAGAGATCTTAAAATAGCTGTGCACCAACGCTTCCCATCCAACCTGATGGAGCTTGAGGGGTGCTGCAAAGAGGAATGGGTGAAACTGGCCAAGGATAGGTGTGCCAAGCTTGTGGCATCGTATTCAAAAAGACTTGAGGCTGTAATTGCTGCCAAAGGTGCATTGACAAAGTATTGAGCAAAGGCAATGAATACTTATGTACATGTGATTCCTCAGTTTTTTATTTTTAATAAATTTGCAAAAACCTCAAGTAAACTTTTTTTCACGTTGTCATTATGGGGTGTTGTGTGTAGAATTCTGAGGGAAAAAAAATGAATTTAATCCATTTTGGAATAAATAAGGCTGTAACATAACAAAATGTGGAAAAAGTGATGCGCTGTATGTCCTATAATATTGCTAAATTTCTTATGAAATTACCAACTCCTGTAGTGGAGGCATAAATCTGACAGGTTTAAAAAAAAAATATATATATATATATATATATATATCTGGAATAGGGATTGGGATAACCTAGCTATTTGCCAGCCAAACAGCAAGTGAGTGTTATAGCCTAAATGGCGTCTTTCTTGTGAGACTCGTTATGTTCTTATTGTGTTGAAGTGATCTGCAACTAAATGTACATTTTTATAAATTTTTGTTAATTTATCCCAGAAAACGGCTCACCCAAAATGGAGGGATGAGATATTAAAATGTTGCTGTACAATGTTAAGGCATGAGTGGACATGCTGCAGTAAAACCCAGAAATTAAAACCTGGTATTTTTTTGTAGTATATGTGCACTTTTTCACTTGAGATCTAAACAGAAGCATTGAATTCACTGTATGGAAAGGTTTGAAGTATGTTATACTATATATACAATGTAGAAGAATTCCTCTTTGACCTAACGCAATAAAGAATGTGTGTGTTTATGTAATGTAATGTGCATAAGATGGTGATTTTCTTTAAAAGTGACAACTGTAAACAATCTATTTATATATCCATTCTTAGGACATTTTTCATGAGAAGTCAAGCAAAATGATACCTTTTATTAGCTAACTAAAAAGATTTCAGAAATCCCAGAATGAGTATCTAATAATGTTTTTCCCATTTAACACATCTGTTTCATACATATTTACAAATTCAACGTTAACCCCTTTAATGGGAAGTGTTCTGAAGACAGCTGAATCAGGGAGAGTGTCAATAGACGCGCTTAATAAAAAGATTCCCACCCACCCCCACCGGGATTGCGTCTATGAATGCAGTTCCTTCAGATCTGTGCTTTGCATTGTTCTGTCATCTAGTGTGATTGATTTTGGGTTTTTTTTCTTTTTTCGGTGGTCATACTGGCAGAGGTACAGACATCCTTTACTTGGGTGAAAGTTTTATGGTAGTTTCAAGACCGAAGAACCCTTAATGGTACTTTTTCTTTCACTTTACCTCAGTCACATTTCTAAGGGAAAAGGATTTAGTTTTGGCATTTATTTTTAGTGGACAACGTCTTTCTTTCAGCAGTGTACCTTTTGCAGTTTTTATCATTTGCAAAGTTACAAGCGTGTTTTGAACATTTGAAATTTCTTTGATTACTGCTTTTATTTTGCAAGTGGTAATTCAGTTAGTAGTTTTGCTTGTGTCTTGGTGCTTTATAAGTTTCTTTTTTGAGATTTGTTCCTTCTGTGTAGCAATTAGACGTGTGTTACCCATTATTTGATAATGATCCATATAGTGACACCGGACCAGTTTCTCCAAAGATGTATAAAATCAAGTCTTTCTTTAACTACTGCATTCAAAAAGTTTCTGGAAGTTACACATTCCAGAGGGGGAGATCTTTCAATCGATGAAAGTTTACTGGTTTAGAAAGGCTGTCTAGGGTGGAACGTATAAATTCGGGGGAAAAAAACATGTTTTTGGATGGAATACTCTGGAAGCTTTGTGAGGCCAAAAGTGGATATGTGTGGAATATGATGATTTACATGGGAAAAGGTACAGAGCCTGTAAACGATGTAGGAGGGATTGATGTGCATAATTTTAAGAAACCGTTGCGGGTTGTGCTAACACTTGTGGAGAAGCTACTAAATCAGGGTTATCTGATAGGTCCAGACAATTACTACAGCAGTCCCAAGCTGTATAAATTTTTGAATTCGATGGAAACTTGACACGGTAGGAACAGTAAGATCAAACAGAAAGGACCTGCCAAAATCTGCGATAACAAAAAAATTGAAATCGGGAGAAGTTGCCTCTGCATTCAGAAATAAGTTGGTGACTTTGAAGTGGAAGGACAAGAGAGATGTTTGCATGCTGAGCAGGCATCTCATATGAGATGTGTAGTGTGTTTGTCACACAAGCAGAGGAGGGAAACCATATACTGCTGCAGAGACTGCAATATTTTACTCTGCGCTGCTTCGTGCTTCCGTGTGTACCACACGCAACTGGAGTTCTTCCAACAATTTAACTCGCATGTCAATTAGATGATAATCTTGCAAAATTCAACCATTTCTATCAACAGATTAAAAAAAAACACCAGGAGAGTGACTACTGAAAAAAGGACCCCATTAAAGGGGTTAACTGGGGTGTGTTTCCCGAAAACAATCAATGCTAGTGAAAAATGATCGAGACAACAGATGACGAAGGCAAAGAATGAGTGAGTTTTACTAGTGTCCTTCGTTTTTCGACATTGAACAAATGAATCTAAAGTAGTACAGATGTTAAAAATTATATATATATATATATATATATATATATATATATAATTTTTATTTGACATATATATAAGTGGAATCAAAATGAGACATGACTTCCCTGTGAAAAGAATATATGATAAGAAAACAACAACATTTATTTATATAGCACATTTTCATACAAAAAATCTAGCTCAAAGTGCTTTACATAATGAAGAAAAAAAAATTAAAAGACAAAGTAAGAAATTAAAATAAGACATTAATTAACATAGAATAAGAGTAAGGTCCGATGTCCAGGGAGGACAGAAAAAAAAAAAAAAAAAACTCCAGACTGCTGGAGAAAAAAATAAAATTTGCAGGGGTTCCAGACCTTGAGACCGCCCAGTCCCCTCTGGGCATTCTACTTCACATAAATGAAACAGTCCTCTTTGTATTTAGGGTTCTCACGGAAGGACTTGATGATAATGGTCATGCAGACTTCTGGCTTTTAATCCATCGATGTTGGAACATCATGATGCTTTGAATAGATGGTGGTGGCACAGGCAAAGAAACTGGAAAAGAAACAGAAGAGAGAGTAGGGGTTAGTACGGATTTTAGAGCCACCATGAATAGTTATTATAATGAATTGAATATACAGAGTATCAGAATTAAGTTAAAGTGAAGTTATGAGAAGGCCATGTTAAAATAATGTGTTTTCAGCAGTTTTTTTAAAGTGCTCCACTGTATTAGCCTGGCAAATTCCTATTGGCAGTCTATTCCAGATTTTAGGTGCATAACAGCAGAAGGCCGCCTCACCACTTCTTTTAAGTTTTGCTCTTGGAATTCTAAGGAGACACTCATTTGAGGATCTAAGGTTACGATTTGGTGTCAGACATTCCGATATATAAGATGGGGCAAGATTATTTAAGGCTTTAAAAACCATAAGCAGAATTTTAAAGTCAATCCTGAATGACACAGATAACCAGTGTAGTGACATCAAAACTGGAGAAATGTGCTCGGATTTTCTTTTCCTAGTTAGGATTCTGGCAGCTGCATTCTGCACTAGTTGCAAACGATTTATGTCTTTTTTGGTAGTCCTGAGAGGAGTGCTTTACAGTAATCTAGGCTACTGAAAACAAAAGCGTATCATTGAAAGATGCTGAGAAATTAGTTCACAAGAGGTCTAACTTTTGCTATGTTTCATAAGTGAAAAAAATGCTGTCCTAGTGGTCTGATGAATATGCAATTTAAAATTCAGGTTACAGTCAACAGTTACCCCTAAGCTTTTTACCTCCGTCTTGACTTTTAATCCTAATGCATCAAGTTTATTTCTGATAACCTCATTGTATCCATTATTGCCAGTCACTAAAATTTCAGTTTTCTCTTTATTTAGCTAGAGAAAATTACTATTCATCCATTCAGAAATACAAAAAATAACAAGTGGGCAGTTTCACTTGTTAATTTATGAACGAGATTAAGTACTACTTTAGTTACAAAGCGTTTCAGGAAACACTTGGTAATTAATGACTGATTTTAAGTACAAGATAGCAAAGTAGTTAGCGTTACAAAGATTTTGGGAAATGCAACCTGGTTTGTTGGAAGTTATCTGTGTTTACTCAGGTTATGTCTGTTTTTCCTCAAAATTTCACTTCCTCTCCTTTTTCTCATTTTGGTTGAGATTGTTCCTTTTTATGTTAGTTGCATAAGTCATTCTACACCTACTTTGGCCTGACTGCCAAGTCTTTCAACTCAGACACCTGTATAATACCATGTCAATGCTTCTGATTTTTCTTTTGGACCATCTTCATCTGTTATGTCTGGCTCAAATACACATTAAACTTTATGCTTTGTATCTTAAAAGAGATCAGAACTGAGGCCAAATTGAATGTCACTTAAATAGCAGAATATGCATACTTTTTCTGTTGACATTATTTAAATTAACATTCAACTCATTACCATCCTACATTCAAAATGTATACCTTTGACAGGTAGTACTTGTGCAGTCTTGTATTCAGTAGAAATTGTCATTTGCAATTAATTTTTTAATTACAATTGTTTTTTTTTTTCCCCTTCCAGAATATGCACAGCTTTTTGCTGCTTTGATAGCTAGAACTGCAAAGGACATTGATGTTTTGATTGACTCTTTGCCCAGTGAAGAGTCAACTGCTGCACTACAGGTATGATGAAGCACAGAAATCTCCTTAAAGTGTCACATTAACAAGGAAATAGATAACGGTAATAATGTTCAAAAATTAAATAAATTATTTAATGGGGCTTTAATATGGCCTTGATTTAAACACCCACAATTCTGTATATAGTTCCATTTTAATTCTTTGATTTTTAGTCGGATTGCCTTCTCCTCCTGTATGTAAATCAGGAACTTTTTTTCTATACTGTGACGTGTGGTCTATGGTGCAGCACCGATTTTAAATAATCGCGCCCTTTGTAGTAGGTGCCGGGCTACAAGCAGGTGTGTGGGTGCATAAGTGCGTTTCGCTCTGTGGTTAGTGGAGGCACTAGCTGGCCACGCCACATACATGTGCAGAGGCAGGTGGTTCAGTCACTTGGCTCAATGATGCCATGGAGGAAGCGGCTCCTTGCACCTGCACCCAACTTGGCAGCAGATTTAAAAAGAGCCTGCATGGGTCAAGGAAGAAAAAAAGATGGGGAGAGAGAACTGAAATAGGGGTGAAAGAGAGGGGGAGAGAGATCACATCGGGTAGAAAGAAGATGGGCCAGCCAAGCTATTAGGGGGAAAGGCAGAGTGATCAAGGGCCCCACGAAGTAGCGATGGAGTGGCGTTCCAGGGGCTGGTTTGCTCCACTGATTATTTGTGTGGAATGGGTGCGAGCACTGTCAAGTCTTCCCCAGGGATCCAAAGTATGACTGTGGGAGAATGAAGGAAGACGGGAGGACAACCGACTCCGAGCAGTTTGGCTGGAGCCGTGTGAGGCAGCTAAGACAGGGATCAGGAGGTGAAGACCGCAGCTGTTACCATCTCTGCCAGCTGAACACGAACAATGTGAGAGCTAGAGAGATGGTGGTGGAGTTGTGCTAGGCTCCTGTGACTGTACATTAAGGACCCAATGGCTGCTTTGTTGCTGTTTTTCATTTCTTGTTTTAAATCTGGATTTTAACCCATTAATTTCACTTTTGTATTTATTTAATTATTGGCATTTAGAAGCACTGCACTTTTGAACATTGTTTTGATTTGTTTTAATAAAAGCACTTTTGAACTTTTTGCACCTTTCCCTTGCATCGTGTTGAGTTCTCATCTGCCAGCTCACCCAGTCATGACTGTTGACGGTATTGGGTTCAAGAGGCTCCCAAACAAGAGTGGGAGAGTGGTGCTGACCTGCATCGTCACATATACACTTATAATAAAGTTTATATCTTCCTTTTTGTTCTTAAATTGACCTGTGTATGCATTTTATTTCACACACATCTTTGATGGATCTTTTTCCCATCTGCAAAATATTTAAATGGTTGAAAGTTGTGTCTTACATTTGTAAGTAAATGTAGAGCTTTATGAGGCCTTGCCTGTGAAGTTATCCTTTCTTAAATTGAATGCTTTTCACTGCTTTTCTTGGTTTAGGCCTAACAGAAAAGTATGATAATTCCAAATCTAGTTATTGCTGGTTTTGCACTCTATAGCTACATCCCATGTGGGAGAAAAAAATAGTTATAAACTGTTTCCAATGATCATGTCCAAAGGAACAGTGTGACATATTGTGGGACTGTGGTTATTGTGGTTAATTAGATGAAGAAGCCCAACAATAAAGTTCAGTCTCTTTGATTTTTTGATTCCTTATCAATCATAAAAACATTTTAGTAAATAAAAACAAAATAGTGAAGATTGTAGAAGTTATTTACATAAAGTTAATGCCATGCATAGAAATAAAATTTGCTGTATATTATCACTATTTTGAAATTTTTCTTTTTTTCAGCTACACTTCAAAAATCAAGTTAGAACTGATCTTAGCGCATACTAGAAAATGCAGTGACTTATTGTTAAAAACATCCATCCATCCATTTTCCAACCCGCTGAATCCGAACACAGGGTCACGGGGGTCTGCTGGAGCCAATCCCAGCCAACACAGGGCACAAGGCAGGAAACAATCCTGGGCAGGGTGCCAACCCACCACAGGACACACACAAACACACCCACACACCAAGCACACACTAGGGCCAATTTTAGAATTGCCAATCCACCTAACCTGCATGTCTTTGGACTGTGGGAGGAAACCGGAGTGCCCGGAGGAAACCCACGCAGACACGGGGAGAACATGCAAACTCCATGCAGGGAGGACCCGGGAAGCGAACCCGGGTCCCCAGGTCTCCCAACTGCGAGGCAGCAGCGCTACCCACTGCGCCACCGTGCCGCCTTGTTAAAAACATCCAGGTACTAATAGTATAGTGTTTTAATTTTACAGTATATAAAGCATTGCTGGCAGAGGAGTACATAGTGTAATTTGTTATATACGCTCCAAATAATGAATATAGTTTTTCCAATAAAAATGCTTAATCTTTGTCAGCAGCTAAGTACAGTGGCATTCAAAAGTATTCCATCCCCTTGAAAGTCATCATAATATTCTGCATAACAAAAGATTTGTACACATACTTATCCATTAAGTATTTTAATGTGAACTGTTATGCTGTTACAGTACACTTCCAAAGTCAAAATAAAACATTTTCTATAGATATTTAACTGAAGAAGAAAAACTCAAAAGTTACTGTTTGTATAAGTATTTTGGAGGCACTTGGAAGGTTCATCAAAGCTCCCAGCTCTATAGCTCTAATAATTTAGAAAAAGTAGCATCCCTACAAGTAATACAAGTCCAAATGTTTATAGCTGTAGAAATTAAAGAGTTTTTAAATCTGTTGCTCTTTACCTTCGAAAACCTAAATCTACAACCTAATGGCAATATCTGAAATTAAGGAAAAAGAGGATGGCTACTGTATGACAGCCTTGAGTCGACTTTCTTTCTAACTTGTTTGTACTACAGTTCAGTGACAGAGGACTGCTGCGAATCAATTATTTTTCCTTTACATTTTACAGTGGTGTTAAGGGTTTCCAAACCAACACATTAAAGCAAATATATCAATAGATTCAATAAAGGACTTAGAAACAGTGCCAATATGGCTTTCACTTTAAAACGGTTGACTTTCCTAAGACTGAAAAGCAGTGTATGTATCTTCGTACAAATTTGTTCTGTGTTAAAGTGAAAGTTTAGTCTGTTATCAATGATTGTCCCCAGGTGTTTATAGTGCTCTACCAATCTCCACTGTCTGTCCTTTGATTAAAGTGGAGGCATTGAAAGGATTGGAGCACCTGAGATCTACAACCATATCTTTTGTCTTAGAAATATTTAGCTGTAAAAAAAGGAATGCTCATACCATAGTACAAACTTGTTGGCAGTAGGTCCATGGCCTCTTTATCTTGTAAAAGACACAATAACAGAGTCATCTTCAAATTTCAGGATATGTCTGTCATTGTGTGTACTCCTGCAGTCTTTGTATATAAGAGAAACAAGAGTTGATAAACATTAACCTTGGGGGTACTGATAGATATACATAGGCTCAGAAAAACACCCATTAACACTTGATCTTTATTCTGTTTGTTGTTAAAAAGCCAATTATCCACACCACCAAGTTAGGATCCAAACAAAACTGATAAATCAGTTTGTCAACTAAAATGTAGGGCTGGATTGTATTAAAAGCCGACGAGAAATTTGCAAACTGGAATCTTGTATGGTTTTTTGATCCTTCCAAGTGCTTGTACAGTAAATTCAGAGACATTGCTGTGGCAGCCTCCAGCCCCTTCTTTGCTTTGCATACAAACTGGTGAGGGTCCTTATAGGACTGGGTTTTGTAAAGTAGTTGTCTCTTAATTAACTTATCAAAGGATTTCATGACGTGAGAAGTTAATCCACTGCTCTGAAGTCGCTTTATGCTTTGGGGTGTGTAGTTTTTGCTAATGGAATAACGTTTGCCTGTTTCCATAAGCTGGATGCTTGCTGTAAATCCAAAGACCACAAATAAGGAATGGAATATTGGAGAGAGTTGTTCTGCACAAGAGTGAATAATAGGTCTATTTATTTTGTCTGGACCTGAGATTTTTTGATTTTAGCTTGTTTAAGGACCTTTCTGACATCATTCTGATCAAACAAAGGCTGACTCCTGACTCTGGTCCTCAGCCTATTGTTTTGCTAACTAATTTCTGAAACAAAATTCTGTGTCTCAAATCTTGAATAGAACTCATTGAAAATTTGAGCCTATAGATAATCAGTTTTGCCATTTCAACATGATTGTTCATTTTTATACGAATCACAAACATCATCTTCTTGCCATTTCACAATGAATCATTTCAATTCCAACTTTAAGTTGCCACATATTATATCCATTAATGGTGTTCTGTTTCTTAAATCTGTAATCTAAGGTAGCATATTGTAGGAAGTGGATCCAGGCATAGTTACCTCAAATGCTTTGTGTTGTAATGTGTGGTTTTGCTTATGTCTTAGTTGTGAGTTCTCTAAATCATTTGCATATGTTATTGTCTAAACTTTATATGCTGTAAAAGTTGCTGAGCTGTCTGTTTAACATGCCTCACACCACTATTTAATTTCCTTTTAATATATTAGTTAATGAAGAAGGGAAAATGTGATCTCAAAGTGAAAAGATGTAGACCTTAGGATCCCAAACTGGATGCTCATCAAATACTGACATATGTTTGTAATACAGTGGAACCTTGGTTCACGAACATAATTTGTTCCAAAACTCTGGTCGTAAACCGATTTGTTCGTGAACTGAAGCAATTTCCCCCATAGGATTGTATGTAAATACAATTAATCTGTTCCAGACCATACGAACTGTATGTAAATCTATATATATTTTTTAAGTTAAGTACAAATATAGTTAATTAAACCATAGAATGCACAGCGTAATAGTAAACTAAATGTAAAAACATTGAATAACACTGAGAAAACCTTGAACAACAGAGAAAACTAACACTGCAATAGTTCGCGCTATAGTGCTACCAACTGCTGGCTAAAAATACTTTTTTTAATGAGTTTTAAGCACAGGGAAAAAAAATGAACATTTGAAAAATTTTGTAATTTAATAAACCACCAAGAAAAGTAACATTGCAACAATGCACGCTACAAACCGATCGCTGTAAACAGAAGTGAAAACAAAATCAAGCCCAGTGCATTCTTTAACTGCCTTCCTACCTTATGCGTCCAGCTCTCTCTCTCACGCGCTGCCTGTGTGTGCGCGCATCTCTCTCTCTCTCGCGCTGCCTGTGTGTGTGTGTATCTCTCTCTCTCTCGCGCGGCCTGTGTGTGTGTGTGTCACACTCTCTCGCTCTCTCTCTCTCTTGCTCGCTGCACAGGAAATGCACAGGGAGAGACTGAACATATACCGAGTGTGTGGTCGTGAACCATGGCAAAAGTTTGGCGAACTTTCTGGTCGTGTACCGAGACGTTCGTGAACCAAGGTTCCACTGTACTTCAAACATGGCTCTGGCAGAGAGTGTTTGAAGTTAGGCAAACATTATAATTTCTGCCAAGTTACAGTATATAAAAATACTGAAAAACATGATCACTTTTACCTTTCAATGGTCTTGCTTCCACTACACAACTCGTTGAAAAGCTGGGATTGGATTACAGTAATCCCTCCTCCATCGCGGGGGTTGCGTTCCAGAGCCACCCGCGAAATAGGAAAATCCGCGAAGTAGAAACCATATGTTTATATGGTTATTTTTAGAATGTCATGCTTGGGTCACAGATTTGCGCAGAAACACAGGAGGTTGTAGAGAGACGGGAACGTTATTCAAACACTGCAAACAAACATTTGTCTCTTTTTCAAAAGTTTAAACTGTGCTCCATGACAAGACAGAGATGACAGTTCTGTCTCACAATTAAAAGAATGCAAACATATCTTCCTTATCAAAGGAGTGCAAAGCAAGCAGTCAAAAAAAAAAATCAATAGGGCTTTTTGGCTTTTAAGTATGCGAAGCACCGCCGGTACAAAGCTGTTGAAGGCGGCAGCTCACACCCCCTCTGTCAGGAGCAGGAAGAGAGAGAGAGAGAGATAGAGAGAGATAGAGAGACAGATAAAAAAATCAATACGTGCCCTTTGAGCTTTTAAGTATGCGAAGCTCCGTGCAGCATGTCCTTTCAGGAAGCAGCTGCACACAGCCCCCCTGCTCACACCCCCCTACGTCAGCGCAAGAGAGAGAGAGAGAAAGTAAGCTGGATAGCTTCTCAGCCATCTGCCAATAGCGTCCCTTGTATGAAATCAACTGGGCAAACCAACTGAGGAAGCATGCACCAGAAATTAAAAGACCTATTGTCCGCAGAAACCCGCGAAGCAGCGAAAAATCCGCGATATATATTTAAATATGCTTACATATAAAATCCGCGATGGAGTGAAGCCGCGAAAGGCGAAGCGCGATATAGCGAGGGATCACTGTATAATGAATGGTTAGTTTACACTTTTTTTTTCTGCTTTGATTTGGATTGTGTTCTTCTCTTTTTGTTTTCATGCTTCTCAATTTATTTGCACAGTCATTTTGTTTGTTTGCGACTCCATTTGCATTTGTCTTTTCTGATATGCTTTTGCATATTCAATTTGTTTTGGCATTTTCTTATTTTTTTTTTTTGCACTTCCAACTTGTTTTTGCTTTTTTCTCATTTTTGTTTCATTTCCAATTTGGTTTTGCAGTTTCCAAACTTTTTTTGAGTTTTCTCATTTGATTTTGCAGCTTCTTATTTGTTTTAAGTGCATTCAATTTGTTTTTGTGTTTTCTCATTGTTTTTTTCATATTCAATTTGTTTTTACGCTTTCTGATGTGTGTTTCCAATTTGTTTTTGTGTTTTCTGTTTTTGTTTTTGCATAATTTATTTTGTTTTTGTGCATTGCACTTTAGGGCCACCCTAGTAGTGTCTAGATATAAATGAACATTTTGGAACAGGAGAGGAGTGGTAGAGTCCACTGCCAATATTGAAGATACCAACTTAATGCTAAGTATGTTAGCCGTAAAAGCAGGAGCTGTGACTGAACCAAGTGCTTGTGTGTGAGGTCTAATAAGGCCATGAAATTGAGGCAGTGTTAAAATTGCCTAAGGTTTCCGCCATCTTCAAAAAGCTTTGTATTGGGCAAAGCTACAGGCATGGATGAGATGTTGAAAAGACTGCATATTTTTGCAATGTCTTGTGTAACTCAGAACTGTCAGACTACAGTAGGACAAGGGTCGTCTTTGTGTTTTAAGTTTAAATGATAAATTGCCAAAGTGTTCCTTTACATGGTATTTTGATGTTTTTTTTGTCATTCTGATTTGCTAATGTCATCATTAACATTTCTTTTCATGTAGGCGGCTAGTCTCCGTCAACTGGAGGAAGAGAACCATGAAGCTGCGTTACGCCTTGAAGAGGTTGTAAATCGGGGAGATATGCTGCTGGAGAAGATACAGAGTGCTTTAGCGGACATAGCTCAGTCCCAGCTGAGAACAAGAAGTGGAGCTCCAAGTCATCAAGTGATTGATTCATGAGCACTGGGGCAAGAATGTCCTTCTCTGCAAAAGACATTAGCTTTTTATAGAGTCTTCAGACTTTCACACATAATAGCATTATGACTTTTTTCAAAATGCGAAAATGTGCTTTTTTGGAGAAAAATTCCTATTATGTTTTTCTAATAATTGAAATTACAAGAAGTTATGTTTCATTATAGTATTTTTTTTCAAATTATAAAAGGTAGCTGAACTAAGGTATTTATACAGTGTGTATGTCTGGGATTTTTTTTTCTTTTTTTAAACTTATGGCCATATTTTTTAAACCTCTGCTTTGTATGTTAAATTGTTGTTAACATTTGAATTGGTTTTAGAATACTGTATCGTGTTATTTTGTATTTTTTTTGTTTCCTTTTTTCAGAAATTTGAAATATATACATTTAGCATAAAGCATGCGTATGAGTATTCTCTTTTTTTCCATTAATAGTTTAGAAGTAGCTCATATAAAGCACTTTTGACCATGGTGTGTGATGTGCTTCAATACTAATTTTTTTTTTTTTTTTTTTTTTTTTTTTTTTTTTGAATTGTGCAAAACCCAGTTTTTTGATTTACTTACATTAAATAGTTTTCATTGTTTATTTTCACAAATGCCATACTCCCTGCTGCTAAAAGGCATTTCATAAAAATCATGATGTCATCCGTATAATCCTTGATTATCAATGAGCATGAGGTTTGATATGTTGTGTTTGACTTATTTCTCTTTTTTTTTTCCTTCTTTTCTTTATTGTGTGGTCTACTCACAAGTCAAACTTTTCCACTAGATATTCTCTCTCAGATATTTTATCATTGAAATGATGTAGAGATTGTGGTCTTTTGGACAGATTCTGCACCGTCAACAAAGGGAACAATGGAGCTTCTGTTCTCTGAAATCGTCTCATCCTACTAATGTAGGTGTGCCTAATTTACATTTAACAGTGACCTTTAAAGGAAATATCATTTCTGTCCAAAAAACTGAAATGGACATAGTCATGGAGACTTATTTTTTTCCTGTGACCACTGAATGAGATAGAAAATGCATTTTAATATAAGGTATGTGAGAAAAATAGAAACTTTGTTGTGAGTTTTTACTGTCTTAAGTTGTATGTGTTACATTTTTGAATTCTTGAAAACAGTAATTTGCAATATTGTGTTGAAACTGTATCACCCAAACATTTTATTGAAACTGTATTGCTCAAGCAGTATTTTCCTTTAAATAATTTCTGACCTACGAACCACAACCTCCCCTCCAAACAACTCCACCCTCAAACTTCCATTCCAACTATTTTTATTAATAAATGTGTGTTATTGTTAGTAGTACTGTGTGAAGAATCACAGGAATAGAATGGAATAATTAATAAAGCCATCCTTTCCTTATTTGAAAATAAACTCGGCCCTTTGACATTTAGCTAAGACAGTGTGCATTTTAATTTGAGACAGTTTTTTTGTTTAAAGAAGATATAAAATCATTTGAAAAAAAAAGCTTCATTTTTATTAGATCAAACAAATCATATTTTTCAAAAATACAAAAGTATCTTGACAGAGTAGAGCAATTTGCCAGAGAAATGTTACCAGAATAAGAAACACAAACAAAACACACAATTTTGCTGTCTGTTTGACCAAGAAGCATAAAATACATTACTGGAAAACAAAAGTTGTTTAATATAACCAACATTAGCAAATAAGCTTCTAATTATAAAATAGACAGAGTGATGCAGTAAATTGTCTGTGACTTTGTATCAAAAAGTTGAGCTCATTATGTCATGTGTCTGCTGGTTTGAAACAGCATTTAGTATTGTGTGATACTGACAGAAATAAAATTGATGTTAATAGAACTAAAAATAAATGAGACTATAAAAGTAAAATTTATGTTAATGTGACCATTTGCTTCATTCTTTTCCTTCTTTTTTGAAATTCTCAGCCTGCTTTAATAATGGAGACCGCTTAAGTACAGGAGGCTTGTAGAAGATTTTGTCGTGTGGTGCAGGAAGCCCCACCAGCAACTTAACATTGGCAAGACAAAAGAGTTAGTGATGGCCAAAAAGCCTCAGAGACCAGTCATCATTCAGGGGAAGGTCATGGAAGTGGTGCAGAGCTACAAGTACCTGGGGTTTCACATAAACAGGAAACTGGACTGGTTGAACAACACAGTGGCTGTGTACAAAAAATACCAGAGCAGACTGTACCTCCTGAGGAGACTCACAGTCTTTAGATATGTACAGCAAGCTGCTAGAAATGTTCTACCAGTTCATAGTAGCCAGAGTGGTGTTCTAAACTGCAGTCTCCTGGGGATGCAACTTGAGCTCAAAAGACCCACAATACCCGAAGAAACTTATAAGGAAAGCCTTCTCCATCATAGGGCAAACCCTGGGCACACTGGAGGCTGTTGTAGAAAAAAGGAAGATGGCAAAATAGGATGCCATCATGAAAAAACCCCTCCAGGAGGCACTTTCTTGGAGCACCTTTAGCCACAGGCTCATTCCACCATGGTATGCTAAGAAACTCTTTTCCAATTGCAATTTTTGCATAATATACATGTATTTGTTTATTTGTCTATTGGTTGATTGTATTATTTTTCCTGGGAGTCTGAATACTTGTTTTCTATGTTTCTGCTGCTGAATGCATCTAAATTTCCCCTTGGGGTTAATAACATTTATCTAAGTTTTCAATTTTTTTAGGCATTTTGTTGATTGTACTTTGGGAATATTTAGAGTTAAACTTTTTTTGTGACTGTTTGAATTATTTTTGTTTTCTTTTATTAATTTGTTAAATTAATAAAATATTAAAGTATGGTTTAGTGAGATGGTTTTGGCTTTCTTGGCCTTTCCATTTGGGTCTAGATGACCACAATCGGACAGGAAACTGATAATAAAAGAATAGGTCATTCAGTCAAACATAGAACACCCCACAGTTTTAAAAGCTTCTTTTACCTTTGTATATGTTCTTATGGAGCTCTGGAGTACCAATTAATTTAAGAATCTTTTTTCAAACTTTACATTTTTTTAGATTAATTTTAATGAATTTGTGTTAAATTATAATGATAAACTGTGTTATGTGTGATCAAGAAAATATGGTCAGGAGTAGCTGGATGATAAGTTTGAGCAACTTTGAATTGTTGTAGAGTAGCATCTCCTGGATTGGCTGAGGGGTTGTGGTCACAGGGTTTCTAATTATTGTTTTAATGAAATGGGACACTTTTTTTTTTTTTAAATTAAATAACTTAGAAATGAGCTCCTCCGTAGTTATCTGTGAAAAATATGAGATTCCAGAGTTCACCTTTTAGCACCACAAGCTATACTGGCAGCATTGGGTGCATGGCTGGTGCCAGCCTAGGTTGTGAGCCCATCAAAACACACATTCATGCACACACATACAAACATAAGATTAATTAAAATGCTCCAATTAACCTGAAAGTTTAATAAAACAAAAGCAGATATAAAAGTAGGGAACAAAGGGAGTCCCACAAGTTAACCTAAAACAAAGTAAATTCAAGATTCCTTGCTGAGTCTAACTATACCGAAGGCCAGGCTCTTCTCTGATCAGTGGGTAGTCTCTCAGCTCTTCCCAAAACCAACAATTGCTCTCCCTCTCCTCAGGTATAGTCATATGTGATAGTTCTGACAATACAACCCCAAGAACTTGTTTTCCAATCTAAGCCTCTCCAGGGTTCATGTCCAAGTCAGTCCTAAAATGTCATCAGGAGTGAGATGTGGTCCTATCAAGGTGTTCTGAGCCAAGCTATCTGCATTTAACTCATTTGAAAGTAACAGTCTCGATCCACTGTACTAATTCCCTTCATGATTTTAAACACTTCAATCATGTCACCTTTTAATCTTTTGCTTAAACTGAAAAGCCTCAGTTCGATTAATCTTTCCCCATAGCTCATCCCCTGCGGCCCTGGAATCAGCGTAGTCGCTCTTCTCTGGACTTTTTCTAACACTACAATGTAATTTTCATACAGTAGCCTGGAGAGCAGAACTGTACACAGTACTCATCTTTCTACATGTACCAAAGAAATGCAGCAAAGCAGTTGTAGATATTCATGGGAGACAGAAAGTTGGGTGAGAACATTTTGTCACAGAGAAACAAGTTGAACAGGACTGATGTGCTACAGAAGGGCCACACCAATGAAGAATGACTAGGTCACCCGTTCACATGAACGGAGGGTAATGTCAAACATGTTTGTATCTGTATTGTCCTCAGCTGTTAATGAATTGGCAGATCAATTCCAGAATTCCTGTTTCTGTGTGCATTTTTTTCTGTGGCAGTGGAATGCGTCTTTAGAAAAGCATTGAAAAAAGTGAAATAAAACAATCCTGAACTGTATGTAGCAGGTTTGGAAATGGTATACATTTTTGGGACAATGTGGATTTTTAAAGAAATGCCAACAAACCAGCATGCAAGAAGATCAAGAAGTTATCATCCACTGTATTTGGCAGCAGACTTTTTCACTTCAAGTCTCACTAGCACATCCATCACATTCATTACTGCTCTTGACTATAATATGGTGGAATGGCTCATTAAGTTGAATATCTGCTGTGAGTGACACAGGCCAAAATGCTGGAAAGCAAAGAAGGTCAGGGATTCTTCAGATAGAAATGTGTGATGACAGACTCTTCCCTCATTTCACTCCAAGCTTATCTCTCAGTAAGGATTCATAAAAAGGATGACATGAAAAGAAAGTTGTAATGGCCAACCATTTTCTAGTTTGCAGTCAATGACAATCATGCATACATGCATGCATACATGCATGTATCGGCTCTAAAGCAGATTGGAAAGGCTCCATGAGATCAGTGCACTCACTCACATATATTGGCTGTCTTTAAAAAATGAGGTCAGTGTGAATGTTGTTACTGTAAGCCACTAATCTGAATTGTATTAGTCACTCCTTTCATAGCACTTTTTACGCAGACTCGTATCACAAAGTATTTTACAAAGAACACAAAGTCCATGCAAAGGTCGCCCCACTAGCAGGTGCGGAAACAGTGGCAGAGAACAAAGTGGTAGAATGGATGAATAGTTCAACTAGAAACTGAGAGAATGTTTAAAAAAGGGCCACTAGATGGCACCCAAGAGTTCCAGTATGAAAACTTGTGTATGAAAATTGCAGTTTTATGGATATCTTAGCTTAGGACCACATCTCACTCCAGATGACACTTTAGGACTGACTTGGAAATGAACGCTGGAGAGGCTTAGATTGGAAATTGTGAGGAGAGGGAGAGCAATTGTTGGTTCAGAACAGGTCATTCATCTGAAGCTAAGCATGTTCAGGCCCGTTCCGGTACTTGGATAGGAGAAAATCTAGGAAAGCTTGGGTCGTTGCTGGAAGAGGGATTGGTGAGGCCAGCAGAAGGGGTGCTTAGCCTGTGGTCTAAATGTGAATTATAATCCCCCAGTGCCGTAATGGGGACATAGTGCTTTAAAAATTGTGCATCCTACGGATGAGACATAAAACCAAGGTCCTGATTCACTTCGGTCATAAAAGATCTCTGGGTATCCTTTCTAAAGAGTAGGGTTTATCCTGATGTCCAGACTAAATTGCCCAACACGGCCTGGATGTTCTGGCCCATAATCATCCCCTGTCTCTAATTGGCTATTTCTCTTTTGGGGGTCAGAGCACAGGCAAGATCTTAACTCACAATGTTACTTTTACAAGCTGACAGCTCTCCCTCCACACTAAAGGGAAATGTCCCCTAGGCAGTGGCAGATCTGGCAGACACACCTTTATCCTACACAGACACTTTCTCTTTCTGTGCCACACAATAAAGCGACTTGACTTGCCTTGGCAAGATAATGTGACCACATCCAGACTACATGAATCCTGTTCCACTCGAACGCTCATTTGGTTTTTGTGTCTTCTTATAGACAGTACAGGTTGTTAGCCATGTAAGTCATTCTGGGCACAATATTTGGCATCAGCTGTTGAAGTTAATAGTCATCTGAACTTTGTTTAAATAAAAAAAAAACTCCTAAAATAATTCAATTATTAGGCAGTCCTGGAGAAAACCATAAGAGGATATTTAGGCTTTTTCAATGGTATTTTCATGTCCGCAACTTTTTTGATTTGCCCTTGAGTTACTTTGCCAAACTTATATTAGTGTATTGATGAGTGCCTCTCTGACCACCTTTAAAAATACTGTCCACTTGTTAGGATTTTAGCTGAATTTTGTATTTTGTATTTTTTTCTAGGTATCATTTTTCTGCATTTTTCATTATTTGTCTACATTTTATTCAGTGTTGTGTTTTTATTCACACTACATAATACAAAGTTTTTGTCAAATATCACTGTCATGTGCTCTATTTATTCAATCACCAGTTAAGTGAGAATTTACCTCTTGTAATAAAAACAGACAAACAAAGGTAAAGGTTTGTGGCACCGAATGGTAATCTTGGTATATTGTGAAGTTGAGCAAAAACACCTTTTGCAAAAAAAAAAAAAAAACAGGTCTTTACAGATAAGGAGTCTCCAATCAGTCTCTGGAAAGTTGGCTCTGGTGCCAGTTATAAGGTCAGCAAGTTGAGAGGGCCGTGCCCAGGCATCCAAAAACCAGATGTGAAGTCATCGGCCCTCTGCAGAGCGAAGGAGATGAGACGTTATAAGGCAGCTCCATTTTCCAACTCGGGGTGGAACTGTTGAGAAGCCCTGAAGTCGTCTCCCAAGTACACATGTGGCACGCCATGAATAAAATGCTACGGGATGATCATTTGTCATTCAGAAACTCACAAACAACTAGGCCTTGAACTTTGAGCTTATGCCAGGATGCATGTAACACGACCCACAAATTGGTTCTGTGGGTTACTTTACCTACAAAATTGTGCTTTGGGTTCTTCTCACAGCAAGTGGTAATGCAGCCAAACGCCCTTACAGACAGGGAAAAAAAAAAATCTGTGCAGACGCACCACACTGCAGTGTGGACACATGGCCTTGCTGATAGGAAAACAACCTTAGCGACCCCTGCTGACAGTGAAGCATGTTGCACATGCCAACTGAACATTTCCGTTGTAAATACACATCATCCATTCCAAGCACAGCAGAGAATCATACACAACCACTGCATTGGAGATGTGGCCTTCCTCCTCCACGTAATTGGGCATCAGGTCCTTTGCATGTGTTATGATTGGTGTATTCTGTTTATAATTTCTGCCTTTTTTAGTGTTTTTTGGACTTTGAGGTTTTTGGTACTTATTTCTTGATTCTGTCTTTCTGTGATGTCACATTGGATTCTCTTGAAAACAAAAATTGGTGAGTCTTGAGGTGTTCAATGCCTAGGGGTTTACAAGGATTCCCTGGGAGTGTGTGGCACTTGATGTGACCAGCATAACCAGTCAAAGGATCACCAAAGACATTTTGTTTTTAATCCATGTTTGGACTGATTTAATGTTTAGTTTGCAATTTTCTTTGTGTTTCTCTTAATGATGTTTTTACTCAATTAATGACTTCTGATTTTTGTTTAGCATTTTCTGGTTCATTTGAAAGATCTGTGGTTTCAACCCTTGTAAGTATTTTTCACCTTGATTCAACTCCTGACCTCTTTAATTAAAACTTTGCTGAGTAATAACACCACAGTGAGCAGCAATACATTCATGCAACGTGGCTGCCCAGAACAGAACAAATGCAGGTTTAAAACAAACAAAATAAAAGCATATATAATGTTTGCAAGAAAAAGAGTTGTGGCAGCTTCGGCTACTAGTGAAAGACATTGCAGCAACCTCGGTGGAGTGACCTGGGGTGCTATGTTTCGTGACAGAAACTTCGTTGAGGACCAGAGTGTTTCTAGTCCTATATAAGCAACTTGCTGCCACAACTGCTTTGCTGTGGCATTAGTTCTGTTATGGTTTTAGTTTTTTTTAAAAGTACAGAATATATTTAGTAATTTTCCTCCAAATCCTGTAAACGCCAGAAGTGACTCCACTCCATTGGGCCCTTGACCTACAATTGTATTGTCCTGGGTATGATGTCAATCTGCATCCAGCCCGGCAAGCAGGTCCTCCAACTTACATCAGCGCTTCAGCACATGCTCCCAGCCTTCTGTCAGTTTACAGATTTTCATCAGATTTTAACATCATATTGTGCTGTAATTTTATGTTTAGTTTTTATACTCCGTTGCTGTTGTCATGATTGGTTATTTTACTTGATTCTTTCAGTGTGAGTTCGTGATGATTATTTCTCTTTACACGTTTTTGGAGTCACTCAAGGCCAGAATTGTAGGTAAGTCATAAGCAAAAAATGAGCACGTGTACCAAGAGCCCAGAGGGCAGAAAACATTTTTGTAACTAGCAAATACAAAACTAACAATATGAAATGAAGCCAATGTCTTTTCCTATATGAATCAGGTATTGGACAACTGGGTAGGCATGTTGCTGGCTTTAAAAATGCCATTCTACTGACATCATGACGTGACCTTCGGGAACTGCATTGCAGCTTGAGCCTGGCGGTGGTCGTCATTAAGAAAGCCAAATGGTGTCATGGAAGAATGTGAATCACTTTTACTGATGTTATAATGACAAGGAAGCCAAAAGTATAACCACTTCATTCCATGGCCTCAGAAAACCATACTCCGATCTTTAAGTCTGGCCAAGGTGAAGTTGGAAGAAATCAAACTTATATGCCAGATCAAAAACAACTCCTCACGCATCAGTTATCAAAAGTTTATTTTGATTTTTCTTTGGGTCAACGTATTGGGCTTTTGGAATGGTTTCATTTTTGTCTGTCTTGCTTTTGGCCCGTGCTTTGTGTTTTGACCTTACTTTCTGTCTCTTCTCCCGTTGTTAACACATATTCTGACATATCTTTGGCCTGCCATTTCCACCTGGCAGCACAAGTCTGCTTTTGTAGCTGTGCTCTTTGGGTCCCTTTTGTAAAATCTGCAGTCTACCATTTAGTATTTAGGTTTTTCTGGCCTCTTATTTAGTATTAGTATTTTGGATTTGTGAGCTTTAGTGCTATAGTTTATTTTGGTTATATTTTTGTTAATTTCATCTCTTTAGTTATTTTCTTGTCGGTTTGATATTTTAAATTTTGAGTTTGAGCACTTTAATAAACTTAATGAAATAATGAAACATTTTACTTTGAAAAGTTCTTTGATTGTTTTGGCCCTCCTGTTTTTGGAGAACTCGTAACACTCTTGCTTTGTTAAGTAGCTCTAAATCATGATCAGTATTACCGCTCTGACACTGTCTTGCACTCAGTCTAAAGCAAATGACACAAGAATGTCACCTTCACGTGTTTCTCCATACCTGCAAGATTAACCTTTATTTTGACATGTTTAGAATTTGTTTAGTTCATTTTTTAAATGTGATTATGTCATTCATAGTATTTTATATTTTTAACAGTCACATCTCAGTGTCATTTTAGATGTTTTGTGCCATTTTGAGGGTTTTTCAGATGGCCAGTGTGAGAGTAGTCTTGCAGAGACAGAAATTTAATATATGAGGGGGACACCCAAAAATAACCGGAATTTTTTTAAAAAAAAAGATGTTTTTAATAATTTTTACTTACTGAAACTTTAGTCTCCTTCAAAGTACTCTCCACGTGAATGAATGCACTTATCCCAATGGTTTTCCCAGTTGGAATTGCTAAAGAGGAATGTTATCCAATGCCTGCAGTGATTTTTCTTTGACTTCCTCCACAGTACAAAAACACTTTCTTTTGAGTTCTTTTTTCATATGTGGGAACAAGAAAAAGTTGCACGGAGCAAGATCAAGTGACATTTCCCTTCATTTGAAACGATAAAACCGGTCGTAGACCTGTGTTTTACTTAAAACTTCCTCTTTAAAAGAAGTTTAAAGCATCACTACAGTTTCAGCAGCTGTTTTCCCTAAGAGAAAACAAAATTTTACGCAGACTCGCTGTTCTTTATGATCACCCATCGCAAAAATCACAGATTTTTGGTTGGTGATGTTGAACTGCAAAGATCAGAGGTGCTCTTGTTAACCTGGTCTGACAGAAAGCAACCTTCTGATTATGGTAAACCGTATTGGAAAAATCACTTGAACAGACTCCTATTGAACATATAAACGTGTATTGCATGTCTGGAGAGCATATTGCATGCGTTAAAAATAAACATAACCTGTTGCAAGGGAAAAAACCTTTCTGTGAATATGTGTGAATTTCCCATTGGGATTAATAAAGTATCTATCTATCTATCTATCTATTAGCATTTGAAGACAGTCATTAATAGACAAGTGTGCAGGCAGGCAAAGTGGTTAAGGATTTGGACTTAAAACCTTGAAGGTTTTGGGTTCAAATCAAGCTAATGACACTGTTTGACCAAGTAACCAATTGTATGTCAAAAGTTGTAAGCCATCTTGGATAGAGTAATAAGTAATAATAATATTGGTAAAGATTAATAATATGTTGTTGTAGAGGTTGTGTGTTCTCTGTGTTGTTCAGTTATGAGAACAGTGTCGCAGTCAATGTAAGGTTGAAAGAACTGGCAGCTATGATCATCCATCCATCCATTTTCCAACCAGAGCCAATCCCAGCCAACATAGGGTACAAGGCAGGAACCAATCCCAGGCAGGGTGCCAACCCACTGCAGGACACACACAAACACACCAAGCACACACTAGGGCCAATGTAGAATCGCCAATGCACCTAACCTGCATGTCTTTGGACTGTGGGAGGAAACCTGAGCGCCCAGAGGAAACCCATGCAGACACAGGGAGAACATGCAAACTCCACGCAGGGAGGACCCAGGAAGCGAACCCGGGTCTCCTAACTGCGAGGCAGCAGCACTACCACTGTGCCACCGTGCCGCCCAGCTATGATCATGAAAATATGAATTTGAAATAAACAATGTCTCGCACCATGCCAAAATGAGGTGGAAAGGACTGCCTTTAAGAGTACTGATAATGAAGAGCAGCCACAGGAGATGTAGATTTCAGAACTTAAACCACTGACCACAGACCAGACTACACAGCATCCACCTTCTGACTGTACGTCTAAATGCGTTACATAAAAATTAACATTACTGTCTAACTGAAAATGCAAACATACCATGCCAGAATATAGCTGCAATGTTTACACACGTAGTATATACAATGCATATCTAAACTCTGTTTGCTGTTGTTATACCATACAGTGATGCAGTAGTCAGAAATGACAGAAAGATATCATAGCAGACAGAAGCACATCTGAAACGCATTGAGCCAAGTAGCTGCAGCAGTTAATATGCATGTCCATCTGTCTCTTCAGCCACCGTGCTCATTGCAATATACAATTTAATTACTAAGTTTTACTTATCTTAGGCCTCAGAGCTCCTGAATAGATAACAACAGTTCTGTTTTCTGTCAGTGTCAGGTATTTTGTTGTTTGTCTATGTGTGTGGAGATTTATTTTTTTTTTGTGGGACACAACAAACCTGACCGTTTAAAGTGCATGGACAGGCGAAAATAGAAACCCTGTGGGGAGGCTGAACCCTTTCGTTGGTGGATTTTGTCCCTATTCATTACAAGCTTTTTAACGAGTTGTCCCCAGACACGTATCTTGTCCAAGAATAACTTCTGGCACCTTAAGACTACTGTAAGAGAAATCTTATTTGCAACACTTTACCATCCTGGACTGTAAGGCTCACAAGGTCTTTTAACTATCTTAACTAAGCTGTTATTGTCCTAAAGGTGCGGCTGTGCTGAATTTATCCTTGAAAAAGTGCCAAAAAGATTACCATATAACAAGGTGCTTTAGACTGGCTTTGGCTATAAAAAAAGTAAATTGATAATGTTCTGTAAGGCAGCCCCCAGACTGCAGTCTCTGATCCTGGGTCGGAATCAGGGATCTCTCAAACAACTAGGCTTTAGACCTTTCTACTTTACCTTTTAAAGCACATACTCACCTAAGATTTGCATGTTATTAGTTATACAGTATGTAAATGTATCCTCTGTATAATTAGAATAATCTAATAAAGCTATTGTTTAACAAAGAATCTTTGGCATAACAATATTTGCTGCATAGAGCCATCATTTCAGCATGTTGTGTACTTGAAACATCCATCCATCCATCCATTTTCCAACCCGCAGAATCCGAACACAGGGTCACAGGGGTCTGCTGGAGCCAATCACAGCCAACACAGGGCACAAGGCAGGAACCAAGCCTGGGCAGGATGCCAACCCACCGCAGTACTTGAAACATGACACAGTTACAGTGGTGTGAAAAACTATTTGCCCCCTTCCTGATTTCTTATTCTTTTGCATGTTTGTCACACAAAATGTTTCTGATCATCAAACACATTTAACCATTAGTCAAATATAACACAAGTAAACATAAAATGCAGTTTTTAAATGGTGGTTTTTATTATTTAGGGAGAAAAAAAATCCAAACCTGCATGGCCCTGTGTGAAAAAGTAATTGCCCCCTTGTTAAAAAATAACCTAACTGTGGTGTATCACACCTGAGTTCAATTTCCGTAGCCACCCCCAGGCCTGATTACTGCCACACCTGTTTCAATCAAGAAATCACTTAAATAGGAGCTGCCTGACACAGAGAAGTAGACCAAAAGCACCTCAAAAGCTAGACATCATGCCAAGATCCAAAGAAATTCAGGAACAAATGAGAACAGAAGTAATTGAGATCTATCAGTCTGGTAAAGGTTATAAAGCCATTTCTAAAGCTTTGGGACTCCAGCGAACCACAGTGAGAGCCATTATCCACAAATGGCAAAAACATGGAACAGTGGTGAACCTTCCCAGGAGTGGCCGGCCGACCAAAATTACCCCAAGAGCGCAGAGACGACTCATCCGAGAGGTCACAAAAGACCCCAGGACAACGTCTAAAGAACTGCAGGCCTCACTTGCCTCAATTAAGGTCAGTGTTCACGACTCCACCATAAGAAAGAGACTGGGCAAAAACGGCCTGCATGGCAGATTTCCAAGACGCAAACCACTGTTAAGCAAAAAGAACATTAGGGCTCATCTCAATTTTGCTAAGAAACATCTCAATGATTGCCAAGACTTTTGGGAAAATACCTTGTGGACTGATGAGACAAAAGTTGAACTTTTTGGAATGCAAATGTCCCGTTACATCTGGCGTAAAAGGAACACAGCATTTCAGAAAAAGAACATCATACCAACAGTAAAATATGGTGGTGGTAGTGTGATGGTCTGGGGTTGTTTTGCTGCTTCAGGACCTGGAAGGCTTGCTGTGATAGATGGAACCATGAATTCTACTGTCTACCAAAAAATCCTGAAGGAGAATGTCTGGCCATCTGTTCGTCAACTCAAGCTGAAGCAATCTTGGGTGCTGCAACAGGACAATGACCCAAAACACACCAGCAAATCCACCTCTGAATGGCTGAAGAAAAACAAAATGAAGACTTTGGAGTGGCCTAGTCAAAGTCCTGACCTGAATCCAATTGAGATGCTATGGCATGACCTTAAAAAGGCGGTTCATGCTAGAAAACCCTCAAATAAAGCTGAATTACAACAATTCTGCAAAGATGAGTGGGCCAAAATTCCTCCAGAGCGCTGTAAAAGACTCATTGCAAGTTATCGCAAACGCTTGATTGCAGTTATTGCTGCTAAGGGTGGCCCAACCAGTTATTAGGTTCAGGGGGCAATTACTTTTTCACACAGGGCCATGTAGGTTTGGATTTTTTTTTCTCCCTAAATAATAAAAACCACCATTTACAAACTGCATTTTGTGTTTACTTGTGTTATATTTGACTAATGGTTAAATGTGTTTGATGATCAGAAACATTTTGTGTGACAAACATGCAAAAGAATAAGAAATCAGGAAGGGGGCAAATAGTTTTTCACACCACTGTAAATAAAATCTTTTATATGCATATTACTGGAGTCTTTGTAAATGAAAGCAGTGCTGAACTGGGGATCAACGGTTTTCCCTTACAACATGACCTTGATGTTTTTGGTTGTGATGCCCATGGCCAATCAGGTGTTGCAGAGATTTTATGAAACTCCATGATGGCAACACCCAGCAGTATGTATATAAGCTCTGAATTAATTTCAAAACAAACTTTAAAAGGTCTGGCATGGTGGCACAGTGGTAGTAGCGCTGCTGCAACACAGTTAGGAGACCAGAGTTTGTATCCTTGGTCCTCCCAGCATGAAGTTTGCATATTCTCCCTGTGTCTGTGTGGGTTACCTCAAGTGCTGTGGTTTTCTCCCACTGTCCAAGGTGAATTGATAATGATAAATTGTGTCGTGTGTGTGTATTTGTGTTCGCCTGTGATGGACTGGCGCCCTGCCCAGACTTTGTTTCTGCCTTGCATCCTATGCTAGCTCAGATAGGCTCCAGTTCCTGCCACCCCCATGACTGTGGTCTGGTCTTGACAAACTTCAAATGTTAGTAATAATGTTGTTAGTTGAAAAAAAAAAGTTAGCATGAGAACTTTTTGCAATGAATATTTGCATGACCTTTGTTTAACATTTTGGTTTTGACATTTACATTAGGTTAGCTCTTTTTGATGCACTGACCTCTGCCACTTCTAAGACAGTGAATCTGCCTGCTCCTGAAATTCTTTCTGTAAATCTTAAATCCCATTCTTGATCACTAGCCTTAGCAAAGCAATAATGCATTTTAAATAAAACATAAAAGGGAGGAAGAAATAATCAAAAATTATCAAACGTTAAAACAAAACCATTTTTCTCTATCAGGAAGGACATCCGGTGTAAAATTTTGCCAAATCAATATACGGACAACAATTTTGGATTATCCACTGTGGCAACCCCTAATGGGAGCAGCCGAAAGGAGAAGAAGAAGTTGTCTTACTGTCTTCCAGATAGATTTCCTCAAGATATTACAAAATACGTCCTCACTCTCACCATTCATCCATCTTTTTCTGTTCTTTCCATCAGTGGGTAATTTCTAAGCTCACTGCCAGACTCCAGTCTCAACTCTACTTGCAGAAAGACAGCTTTTAAACTGCATCCCAGTGTTACTTCAGGGCCAAGTACCAAAACCACTTCCAGGACCAGGTGTACCATCACTATCTACAGAACATGCCACCAAGGATGGAGCTCTCTGTAGAAGCCCATAGTTTCCCTGAACTAAGCATGAGGCCATATAAAGACCATCCAGTCAGAGCAGAGAGGTTTATGGCTGGGATGTAACAAGGAGAAAATAAATAAAACTGAGTACTCAATGTACATGTACTGTATTAAATCTTTATTGAATTTTATTAGAATTAGTCTGATTTAATCAGGCAATACACCCAGCTATGGTTACTACCAACATTCTTTTCCTATTCCCACCACTTGTTCTATGATTGAAGTCTACACCATGTGTCACTCGAGCGCACTTGGGCACCCCCTGGAAGGCTCAGATAACCGAGTTGTACCACCTCCAGGCAATAGGGGGCACTGTTGCTAACAGAGTCTCTTGTTCCTTCCACAACACACCATCACCAAGAGATGATGCCTAGCCCCGCCCACACTGGGTGTTCTAAGCCCCGCCCCTGCTGGGGTTTCTATGCCCTGCCAGCCAGAGAATGGGGTGCTTTGACCCAAACCAGCCAAGAAAATGGAGTTTTCTGAAGCCCAAAAAGAAATTACAAGTGTGAGAGGCATTGACGCTAATTTATTTTATTGTCTTGTAGACAAGTTCTTTTCAGTTTGCCATTATATGTGCTCCCATGTTCAACGAATTAATTGCCACCTGTTAAGCCTTGCACAAGGAAAGATTACCAGAGTTAATGGCAATGACCTGATGACGAAATCAAAACCAAAGATCTCTCTAGTTGTTCATTCAAGCTGAACAGTAAATCAAGAAATCAGAGAAAGGCAGATATATTCTATTTTTAAATAAGGATTAGGAGATGAAATATGAGTCAGAAACCAAGTGAAGGTTGTAATAAGAAAGCCATTCATATCTTTTCTCAAAGACTAATACATAAATTAAATAACAAAGCCAAAAAGAAAAAGCCTGAAAATCAGGTGAAAAAATCAAAAGCAAAGCACAAAAAATGTAAACTTATCCAGTGTTGCATACCATGGAGTGTGTAGAGCTGGCCCTTATACCCTTGATCCCAATGGGATGATCTTTAACAGAAAGCTTTCTAACAAAAAACAAATATCAAAAATGAATTCTTTCAGTTAACAAACCCAAGGAAAGGCATTTTTTAAACTATTACCAAAACCCCATGAAAAACAAAAATGCCAATTACAACATATTGAAACAAAAGTCTGGAACTGATCACAAGCTAATACATACACAAAAGACTGTTGAAACTCAGGCAGTGGTTATCAGATGCAGCATTTTTATAGCATTGCTCAAATGATGTCAATTGCATCACTTCTGGGAATGAGCTCTATACACAGTGATGTCACGTCATGGTTAAAGTGACTCAAAATGGCAACAGAAATGGCGTAAATTAATTTTCTAATAGCTGAAAACAATGTTAAAAATAAAAACTGAAAAAATATTATTCAACACCTCCAAAAACCCAAAGTGGGAAAGAACCAGCAAGAAAGAAGTTGAACCAAGCATTAAAAAATTTCCAAACACATGGCCAAGCAGAACTCTTGAACTATCCTCTTTGAAAACTAAAGGTAGAATTAAAAAAAAACTCCTTATTCACTATTCTGTTATGACACAAGCACAAGAAGCAGCAGTCAAAATCACCAGCAAGAGCACACCCACCTTGGGCCGTCTGACTCCTTTTGGTGATTGATCAGCTCAGCATGATTTGCCTGCACTTTCCAAACTGGATGCTGTGGCCTGTTTGATCAAAGGCCACCCATTTTCAGATTTCTGTACCGGCACTGCCCTAAATCCCTGAGCACACCTTAAGCCAATATCACATTACACGTCTTCCAGCCGTGGAGTATGTCAGACTTGCCAATGAGTTTCTGATCTCATCATTGTCGGAACATGTCATTTGAAACAACTAAAAATTGCTGGGCATGTCAAATTATGCAACTGTGCTCCACTGCTCCAGCATAGTTGTGCATGCCCCTTTATCTGTCAACCAATAGCATACTGCAGAGCAAGTGCTGTACAAAGGGTTAACAGGAGTGGCATGTTCAACTGCACTCTCCAGTGGTGGACCTACATTTTTGGGGCCCTGAAGCTTGAACTGTTATGGGGATCCCTTCACAACCAGCAAAAAGGTCTAGGTAACCACAACATGGGGTCGTTTCAGTACAGATCACCACAATTTTTTTTTAATGTAACCACTACATCTCAAATTTTGATTAAAATTGCTGTACTGGATTATCTCACATGTCAAAGTCACTGATGAGAATAAATATTCTATGCTTTATAGTTTTCAGTTTATAGGGGGATGAAAATTAAAGTTGCTTCTGAGGCCCCTCCAGGATTACAGGCCCTGTAGCTCAATCTTCATTAATATCATAGTAGATCCGTCCCTGGCAGTTTCAATCCATTTTCTTTCTTTTTTCGTATTCTGTCGCGGTATGTTGTCATGGGTGGCTGGAGCCCCTGCCTGGCCAGGACACCTCTGCCTTGGGAGAACTGGGAGAGCAAGTGTGAACAGAGCATCACCTCCCCTGGAACGCTAGATGGCGGCGATACCTCGGACTCCTGCAGAGCTTCATGGGAATTGGAGTTTGTTACAGCCCTGTTGGGATCTGGGGGTGCTGCCAGGATGTGCTGCAACTGTCCCTGAGCCTGTGTGGGCAGTTCTTCCACCACATCCGGAAGTGCTGCCAGAAGTGTGTCAACGAGCACCTGGAGCACTTCCGGGTGACCTTTATAAGGGAGCAGCAGACACTACTGCAGGAGCCAGAGTCGGGAGGAGAGAGACAACGCTTAGAGGAGAGGAGAGGAGTGGAGGAGACAGAAAAAGAGAAAGAGAAGAAGAGAAGTATTGGTTTTGTGCTGTGCTTGTGAGACTGTGTTGTGCTTGTGGGAAACGGGGAAGGCATTGCCCACAGGTGCAGAAAAAGAAAATAAAAACATTTGTTTGTTTTATTAAGTGTGCCTCCTGCGTCTGTCTGTGTCGGGTTAAGTGCTGGTATAGCGCCTTTTGTCACAATGTAAACATGACACATCAGACAGACAAACGTCCCTTCTGTTTGTGAGGTCCAAACCACTTGTGCTCCTTATTCTTTGTTGCTGTATTATATGCAGTGTACTTCTGGGTGAGCTTTCATGTGTTGTTAGCTCTTATGCCCACAAGCCCACCCCATGACTAGAGACAAAATCAGATCTGTTTGATTCTTGGGGGTATTTTGCAGACTAGTTGAAGTGAGTCCCTGAGTATAATAATAATAATAATAATAATTCTTTGCATTTATATAACACTTTTCTCACTACTCAAAGCGCTCAGCAATTGCAGGTTAAGGGCCTTGCTTAAGGGCCCAACAGAGCAGAGTCCCATTTGACATTTACGGGATTCGAACCGGCAACCTTCCGTTTGCCAGTGCAGATCCCTAGCCTCAGAGTATATCAGACTAGACGACTATCTTCAAGGGAGTGCACCAGTTACTACTTCCAGCTTGTTAAGTTTATGTAAGTTAAGGCTATGACTGAGAATCATTAAAAAAATCATCTAATGCAATATGGCCTTTGTGCATGTTTTCCACTGCCTTTTTCCTTGCGACTCTTCAATTCTACCGGGGAGGTAAATGTTAACATTATTCAAAGTTATTGTCTGTTTCTACCTGCATTTTTATTACTCTTTAATTTAATATTGTTTTTTGTATCAGTATGCTGCTGCTGGAGTATGTGAATTTCCCCTTGGGATTAATAAAGTATCTATCTATCTATCTATCTATCTATCTATCTATCTATCTATCTATCTATCTATCTATCTATCTATCTATCTATCTGGTACACTGCCACCTGCTGGCACAAAGGATTCATGATTTCCCCCAGCCAGTCTTCTTTTATGCACCCTATGGAAGCTTTGTGGTGTAGTAGCTAATGCTCTGTGCATCAAGGCTGTTGGTAACCCCAAACTGCATGGTCCATTTGTACTACATTTATAAAATATATACATAAAAAACTTTGTGATAATTTGTCACTATATAAAGGTGTTATTTAAAATAAAAGACGTGTTATAGTGTTCTTAGGGGTTTCAGTTTCAGAGCATCTCTCATGATAACAGGATTTAGCACCCTCTTCTCTGCCACTCTGAAGCGCTCGTCATGACTGCTCCTCTGCTCGCTGCTTTCTGGCTTAACACCTAGCTGGCAACCATTCTATTGGCCTTGCCAGCTACTATCACTCTTGTAATATGTTCTTCATCATCTTATAATCTACACACAAGTGTCCAGCTCAGTTTATTGGTCACTCTGACTAAGCTGTGTCTGACCTTTGTAGAAACTGTACCTTTGAATAAACAAGCTAGAGATACAAGACTAACAACAGAGGGTTGTAGCTACTAGACTAAAACTAGGGGGCGGATGTGGAGTCACTGAAATCATCTCTGTTAGCCTGCTCTTTGAGAAAGGAAATGAGAGAAAAACCTCCCTTTTTTGAGCTAAATGGTAAAGTGATGAATGACATGTCTGACCTCTTGTAATGAATAGTGTAGAATTCATTAGAAATCCACCGGCCACCGACATGCCTGACAGTGTAGATAACCAGCTCAGTCCCTCCTTTTATAAAGGTTTATTTATAGACATGACCATGATACCACCAGCTTAATCGACTTGCTAATGATGTCAAACCAGCTAGAAAGATGACTGTTCCCAAGTATCACTTCTAAAAGTCCACACCCTCTTCAGATGTTTAAATAGACCCGACATTTCACTGACATCATCGGCAGTGTCTGACTGGTTAGACAAACTGCAAATTCCCTAAAAGGAAAAGCTTTTGATACATATGGCTGACATAAGCAACAGTCCAGAAAATAAAGATAATAAACAATAAAAGAGTATTTTAAGGAAATACTGCAACTGAAACTAAAGAGCACAGAAAACTGTTAAAAAATATTAACACTAAATATCTTTATTCTCTGTGTGGCTTGAAGCTTATTGGCTGGGGCGGTCAAAAGTAGGTTTTCTCATCTTTTAATTTATTTATGCTAACAAACTATTTAAAATACATAGAATTTGAATTATTTTCAGCCTACTCATAATGAGTTTTTGTGAATAATTAAAGAAGATTAACAGAGAGGAGGTGACCTGTCACCATGTAATGGAAAGTCCCGTCTGCCTCTGCTTCCTGCAAAGAGCTGCTCAGTGTTTTGTCATCGTTATCTGCTGGACATCGGCTCTTTTCTGAATTTAAATTCTCAAAAGAACTGACTTGTCTGACAAACTCTATACTGTATGTAAACTGAAATATGTTCTCCTTTGCCAAAGCAGTAATACTTATCTGTCTTTTCACTGTGATGCTATTAATATTTACTTAAGCATATGAATAACTAGGCAAAGAAAGGCCATACAAGTGTGTATAAATAGGCAGACTGCCAGTTGCAGGCTAATCAGCCTTCACTTATCAGGCATCTCTTTGATTCAAAGGAACACCTGGACAGATAAGAACAAGAGGGAGAGTAAATGATGATAGAAAAGACTCCGGAGATCTAACGTCAGACAAAAGGGACAGAAGGCATATGGAGTGGTATCAGACACTTCTAGGGCCAAACAGTCCACTTTAACAATAGAGCTTACTTTTATTTTAAGTGTGACTGCAGTCTCCAAATAAAGACAAAATGATCTGAGATTGCATACTTGCCTGTGAGTGTTTGAGATCAGACTCCTTGTTAGTAGTTGTTCACCCATTCATTGATTAATCTTCTAAATTCAGTTCCTCATTAAGTCAGGAATCAATCTAGGATGGGGATCCAGTCCACCAATTGAGAGTGTCCCAGGAGCCCAACATATGCACATCTTGGGGAATGTGGGAGAAAAACATCAGCAGAATCTCACCAAGAACCAAGAAGAAGGACCTGCATTCTCTGATTTTGGGTGGTACCGTGGTTAATAATGCTTGCCACACAGATTCAACATCCTGGGTTTAAATCTTGCACATGTCCATGTAGAGTTTGCACTTTCTCCCTGTGTCTGTGTGGATTTTCCTCAGGGTACTCTAGTTTTCTTTACACATCCTCAAAGATATACGGGTTATCTTAATTGGTGATTCCATGTTGGAAATGTGTGTATATTGGACTGGCATTCTGCCTAGTGGTGTTTGCTGCTTTGCATCCAGTGTTGCCAGGATGTAAGCTCCAGCCATTTGTGATCCAAATTGGACTACGCCATGTTTTCAGAATGTTACATTGTGCTATTGAGTGAGTTTCTAATATAAGAGAGTTTTATTCCTTAGTTAAAATTAGATTTTATAATTACATAATATTAATTGTATTGGCTGCGGTGGGTTGGCACCCTGCCCGGGATTGGTCCCTGCCTTGTGCCCTGTGTTGGCTGGGATTGGCTCCAGCAGACCCCTGTGACCCTGTGTTCGGATTCAGCAGGTTGGAAAATGGATGGATGGATAATTGTATTGGTTTGTGCTTGGTGGGGGACATGTTTTGAGATCTGAACATAAAAACTAAACAATGGAAGAACAGCAGAATTCTTTCCAGTTCTCTCTGTTATTTTATTGTTTAACTTTATTTGTTTTTAGTGTGTGTAGACACTTGGCACAGCCATCTGCAGCCAGACTAACACCATGGAGTTGTGAAATTTAGGCTCCCAAAACAAATACAGACATAAAAACTGCAAGTAGGCTCCAAAATAGAAATTACTCCTGTCCCTAAAATATAGAAAAAGGCTTGTGGCCTACACACTCAAAAAAAATCTAGAACATAAACTTCGAAAAGAGAAAGGGAAACTGTGAAACCCCTGGCTGAAAGAACAAAAACAAAACAATATTTCCTATCTTAATTCAAAGAAAGTCCAAAGGCAAAAGAAGTACAGTCGATTCCGCTTAATTGGGCCACCGGTTAATTGGGGCAGCTGCTTATTTGGGCCAAATCACAAGGAACGAAAACCAAACTAATAAACTAATACATAATTTAAACACTTAATTGGGACATTATGCTTAATTGGGACAGTAGCAGACACGTGCTGCCAGTCAGTCATCTATTGTCGCCCGTCGAGAAGCACAGCTAGTACAATCTTAGAGTGGAGTAGCACATGTCTGCTTAATAGTCTACCTTCACCACTACCATACCATATTCAGTTAACACTACGCTGCCTCGCGTGTACGTATAACGTATGAGTAAACATTTTTTTGTTGATTTTATTTAAAAATTTATAACCCTTGCCAAGATGCCAAGAAATGATTTTACACTTCCAAGTAAAATTGCTTTGCTAGATCAATGGTTTTCTATAGTTAGTGGGCGAGGTGTGAATATCAGCGGCTCAGTGTGAGGAGATCACTAAAAAACTGGGCCACAACGATTTTAAAGCAACTGATGGTTGGTTGTCTCGATGGAAAGCAAGACGCATCATCAAATTTAAAAAAAACGCACAGTGAAAAGGGCAGTGTGAATAATGAAAGCACCGAACAATGAAAAAATATAAAAATTCCTACTTTTTTAGAGAATTTCTGTGCAGATGACATTTACATCACTGATGAAACCGGCCTCTGTTATCGTGCTATGCCAGACAGTTCCCTGTGCTATAAACACATTGCACTGTCTGGGTATAAAAGGGCAATGGACCGCATTACTGTGTTATGCTGTGCAAATACGTCAGGTACTGACAAACGAAAGCTAGTAATCGTAGGAAAAAGTGCTAAGCCTCAATGCTTTAAGGCAGGGGTCCCCAACCCCCGGTCCGCAGCCCACTACCGGGCCGCGGCCGTCTGACAGCCGGGCCGCGAGAGAACTGCCGGCAACAGAGACTCACTCAGACTTTTCAGAACGCTTGGCGGGCGGGGCTTTGCTGCGGCGCAGAGAAAGGAGAGAGACCGAGGTGAGAGACTATTACAACAAAGTATTTTTATGGTCCCGACAGTTTCCCCATTTGACATGAGTCTATAGAAATCACGTTACTACGAAGTAAATTCAACAGATGCTTTCATTACAACGAAGTGACCTTGAAATGCTTGAACTAATCATCCACAGAGCAGTTAGATCTGTGGTCGCAGCTCAGTTGTGCACATTTGCACAACAACCCCCAAACAGAAACACTGTAAAAAAATCTCTTTCTTCAAACTTTCCTCATACTGTTTTTGTTTTCTTTGGTTTTCGGTGATACCTTTTGCTTATTGCTCGTCAACATTTAAAAAACATCCATTGGAATTTAACTCATTGTCACCCTCCTATAGAAACAGCAGACACGAAAAAAAGATAGCAGTGTTAATGTTTGTGATGTGCAATCTCTTGGAATGTCAAATGCAAAGCATATGTCTTTGTTATATGCAAAAAAAAAGAGAAAAATCTCGGGTTGGAAACGCATGCGAACTGCTTAATAACTTAATAATAAAAGAAATGTTATGTAAATTGTGTATAAAACTGACCCCCAAATAAGCCTGATCAGGTCATTTTTACTGCAGTGGGCTGGCGCTCTGCCCAGGGTTTGTTTCCTTCCTTGTGCCCTCTGTAGGCTGGGATTGGCTACAGCAGACTCCTGTGAACCTGTAGTTAGGATATAGTGGGTTGGATAATGGATGGATGGATGGTCATGTTTATATATCTGTTTTTATTGTAGATTTAGCAGTCATTTCTTAAATTTATACAGTTTGTTTTTGGTTTGTTAAAATATTTGGTTGTTATGAGGATGATGTCACCTTGGCACCATTTCTAGACTGTTGTTTTTGTGATTGGTACCATTTTGTTACAGTCTTTACCTGGCTGCAGCAGTATTGACAGTCACATGATGCAGAAGTCACATGCTGCACAATGTTATTGTATCACAACTTTTTAAGATGGCAGCACACTGTTCATAGCGTCCAAGGTTTGGATAAATTCACAAATCAACTTGTTTTCACTTGTGACTTATTGCAGTTAGGGTTAAGAATCATTACTACTACTTACAATATGGACATTTTTACAAGTTTATTTTTACCTTTGACTTTTTTTTTTTACCTTTTGTGATTTTGGTTTGATGTACTCTTCTTTTGTTTTATTCTGGTACTATTGATCCGTGGCTGTCTCCAGACCACAATTCTGTTGGCCACTTTTTGTGCCATTTATATTTCTTCAAGGCTCAATATTTTTTAGTGAACTAAGTATGCATAACAGACTTAAACACACTCAACTTAGGTGGCCATGGCCAGACTTATGCACAAGCTAACCTGAGCTGTAGACCAGGGTCTTGCAGCCTAGTGGGCACCTAAAATTAATCAGAATGTATGGAATAATATCTGTCCTTTGTATTTCAAGGAACTATTACTGCCACTAGACTAACTGATCAAGTCCTCTTTAACCCCTACTGTATCTTTTATCCTTGTGATAACTGATCCACGGGTAATCACACACATACCATCATACCCGAGTTAAGTTCTGTGAACTGTGGCTAGTGACAGAGGATAGCTGTTGTCAGGCATTTGCGGCAGCAGGGTGAGCTGAACAGATGATGTTAAAATGCTGAGCATGTGAAGAAAACAGTGATTTATCATGTGATAATAGTGACAGTTCTTCAGAAATGGCCATCAACCTTCATGATAGATTCTAGTTCTAGTGATACTGAAAGGTGATGATTTTGCTTAGACAGGAAACTTTGATTTCACTTCTAAATGTGCATGGTCTGACAAGTGTGTTGCTTTTCTTCAATATGGCAGTTATGCTAGAGACACTCTCCAGGACATTTGGTAGCATAATACTCTTCTTCCAACTCCGATTCATTCTTCTGGGTAGATGTCATGACAATGAAGAGAACATCAGACATCGTCATACCCAGACAATGTTTGATTCCCATTCCAGGGTAGTTGTATTTTGGCTTGTGAAGCACAATTACACAGACTTGCTACAAATTAACGTCATACCTGCTGTATCCAAGACTACCTGCCAACTGTCTTTTTATAACCCCTGTGTCTTCACAGTGACCTTTTTACATTGACTCTCAAAAATTACAAAAATTATAAATAAACTGAATATTCTATTTTTTGTAAATTATGTTTTCCAATAGCTTTGGCGACCTGGAGGCGGTGGCGATGTGCTCCCTTGACTTCCAGTTATGTAGTCTGAGGTACCCAATGACTCAGTCCAACCAGACTCACCCCCGACAAAGTTAAACAAAGTTGATCTTGTCATTATTCGTAGGAGTGGGCTTGTAGGCATGTTAGAGATTAAAAACCAATGAGTGCTCAGCTGGAAGTAAAATACATAAAATGTTGCAATGAGGAATAAAGAACACAGGCATTTTAGATCTGACAAACCGAAGAAAGGCTTTACTATCTTGTTTTATTTTTATTTTTGTAAACTATTATTATTTTTTTAACTCTTTTAGTTAGAGAAAAAGAAAAAAAGGGAACAACAGGATGAGAAAAGTGCAACATCAAAAACAGAATAAAGTCTTCATCTTACCGGCACCCCCTACCCAAACCCACAACCCCCACACCACATTCAGAGGTGGCTGAAACAAGATGAGACAAAATAAACCATTTTTAATAAGCGCAACTCATTTTTATAAGGATGCTATTGTAGCTTAAGAAAAGAAATAAATATAAGCAACTGAAAAGTTCTAAACGAAATGAGTAATACAATAAGTTCCTCCAAGAAACTATTACAGTTTGTTCTTGCTTCTTCCAGCAAGATGCCAGGAGGATCTTAGTAGCTAAAGAATGTCTTGTGTTTTATATACCAGGACAGAATGGAAAAAAGTAAAAAAATAATGAGATCGTGGCTAAATTTGTAAATCCTTTGCATTGCCATTGGCTCCATGAGTCAAAAAAAGGATGAGCTCGTGATATTTCAGAAAAGTGAAGCTATACTGGAAAGTCATTATGGGGTCATTTAATTTGGCATGGCCTACAATTTCCTGTCATAGAAAATGTAATACAGAGGCGACGAGGTCAAGTTTGACATCTCCTCTGATGTGTAGTCGTGTCATTTGACAATGCCATAAAGGTATTTACTTTTTCTCCATTAGTCCTGCATATGTGGCATATATATGTGTGTACACCTTGATTTCCTAGAGCCAACAATCAATCCCTTCATTGTGCAGATGAAGAGGGACAGGTTGTTGTTCTAACACTAGGCTGCTAGACATCTTCTCTCCTCCCTGACTCGTTATTATCATCAATCAGGCTTTCAAAAGCATCGTTTTTAGTAACATTGATGGCGGTGTCTGTGCTTTACTTTACAAAATAGTTGGAAGTTAAAAAAACAGTCAGTTGCAGACAAAGAACTCAACCTTGAGGATTTCATGCATTCAAACTCTGGGTAGACAAAAGGATGCTTCTAATGACACATCCTGTTGTTTGACCTATTTCAAACATTCAGGCCTTCCTAAGAATTTGGCAGTAAATTGTCAGATTAATGGAATGTGTAAACTAAGCTGGAGTCAAGTATTCTCTGGGATACTTGAAATGTACTGGGCCTGCATGTGTTAAAACAACAAGAAAAAAGCATGTAAGGCAAAAATTAATGCAAGTGAGTCAATCCAAAATAAACTGCGTCTGGTTTGTAGAAGTATGTTTGCTTGTTGTGTAAAGTTAGCTCATGCAAAAGTATCTTGAAATCAGACATATTTTGAAATAAGAGTTACTCTCTGTCCAACAATGGAGGACATTGTTTTCTCAGGTCGCCACCACTACACTATTCATGTAGTAATGGTAATGATCTGCTGAGGTCACTGAGGCAGTGCTGATATGAAGGGAGTGTATAGATTGTGGGATTCAGACTATGCTTTGCAAGTCTTTCAGGAACAACAATAATGTAGCAGGTTGCATATTGAGATCCTTGCTGCTCCAAGTTTGGCTCTGTTTCATGTACTTCCAATACATGCTTCAGGTGCAATCCAGAAACTGTATTCTGCTGCTTTGCTCATCCCTACCTATTATATTTTGTGATTTTATATTTTACATAACCAGTGAAGCTAGATTTACAGTAGATGCCAGATAAGGACATTGGCAGTGTGGTGCATGTTTGTTAGGTCTCATGTTATGTCTTTTTCTAACCCGCTTAATCCAGACCAGGGTTGTGGGGGGCTGGAGCCTATCTCAGCTAGCATTGAGAGCAAGGTGGGAAAGAACCCTGAGCAGGGCACCAGTCCATTACAGTTTGAACACACACACAGACACTCCAAGCATACACCTAACCTGCATGTCTTTGGATAGTGGGAGGAAATCCATGCAGACAAGGGGAGTACAGTACATGCAAAATCCATACAGGGAGGACCAGGGACATGAACCCTGCGCTACCACCAGGCCGTCTTGCCGCCCTTGGTTAAGTGTGCAAATAGGAATTACATTTTACTCTGCATAAGTGATAATAATTAGAACTACTAACTGACAACAATGCATTTTTTTATCAAAGAAAAGCCTTGTATGCAAAAAAAAACAATAATTACAGTATGTCTACCTGTATATCTTTCCTAAGTTTGCATTAGCAATCAATATTCAGCATTTTGTGTTTTACACAAGCAAAATAAGAAAAGTATCAAAAAAATGGAAAAAAAGTAAATTATGTAATAGAGCTAAGCCATGATGAAACAGAAGGAAATGCGATTGTTTATAGTGTGTGCCAATTCGTTCTTGCTCAGAATATGGCAGAAATACTGTACAATGACTGTGGTCAGAGTGTTTGAAGGAGTAAAAGTCATTTGTTACATTTACTGTTTCTTGTTTATAGACATTTATTCAAATATATTTTATGATGAGGCAATTCTAATTTTAGGGTTTGATGCCAGGTGTCTTGGTTGCATTACTGAATATTACTACTGGTATTGCCTGCTGTAAAACGGAGTCCTGCAGCAAACTCTGTGAAGTACCCCTAACCTAACATGCCCACCCCATGGTCCATGCATTTGTCTTAAAGTTGCTTGCTACCCTCTAAGAGTAATCAATTTTGTGAAACCCGCCCCTGTTTAGTAATTTGTGGCTATTACGTTACTGTACTGTATACAGTATCTTTGCTTCATAGTTTGGCACCAGCAGAACTAGCAACACATACTTTTTCTTGTCCAGGAAGGCGTCATGGTAATAAACTAAATATACATTTAGAACCAGAGCACAGGAAAAGTTAATTACTTTCATGGGGGTCATACAGTAAGCTGGAAGTAGGAATTGATCCAACAATCTCGTGTTTCAAAGTCCAGTTCTCTAGACATTACACCATTTTCTGATATTTTTAGAATTCCTATTTTGATTGTGATCACTTGACCCATTCTTAGACACCTATATTAAGATGACACACCAGAAATGCCTAAAATGTGTAAATCAGTTACAAAATGTACAGCCAAATTTCAACCCCATCATAGCACTTTCTCCTATTATATGTATGGACAAAGTAAAAACTGTGAACAGCTTTATGTGTTCTATGTCTGTAAGCAGGGCAGAGTGAAGCCACTCATAGCTCACATTACACCCGTGCCGCCATCACTAGAGACAATTCTTTCTACTTCTGCTGCCTTTATTAAGTATGGATATAAATCTACAATATAATATCCAGGTAGCTGAACCTTATTTCTTTTGTTAATCATTTTCTGTGGCTGTTAGCAGCTTACAGTACTGATAGTGTTAAATTAGTGAATAGTTATCCCTACGGGCTTTGATGTTTAGCTAATCACTAAAGTTGTGTATTTCATTTTCAAGGCAGTTACTCAGCTCCCTTTTCACGCCATGCAATACTGGCACTATGCCAAAACCGTTGGAACATTATGATGTAATAATAATAATAAAAAAAAACTTACCTTTCTCCAAATCAGTGTCACTGAGGTTCATCCTATGCCAACAGTATTGTGCTCAAGGTATAAAACAGCCCTGGACATGGTGCCAGTTCATGGTAGAGCCCACACATGCACAGACTCACACATGGACCAAATTGGAATCACAAATTCAACTCACATGAGAAACAGAGAAAGACAAACGAGAGTACGTGGAGAACATACAAACTCCATTTGGACAACCTATGGGAATGTGAGACAAGCATAGGACCCTGGATCATTGAAGAGGTATATGTATCCATGGTGCCACCATGCTGCCCTGTTTGAAGGGTACTAGAAATTAAATTTTTGCATTACCACTTTTACAAACAACACTCTGGGTTACCAATGCAGTAATACAGAAGCCTCAGGTGGAGAACGAAATAATCATGCAAATTTGTTTTGAATCCTACTTATGCAACCTTCAGTAACTTGGATTGAACTGTGTATAGTGTGAAAAATACTTTGACATCAATATGAATTCCTATAGCACACAAAAAATAAATGTGCATAAATCTTATCTATCCACTTTCAGAATCTGTTATATTCTACCTATATAAGGGTGTAAGTAGTCAGGGCTTTAGGTGCATGGTAATAATCCCCTGTGAACAGGAATTCAGTATGCTGCATGATACAAACGTAGACATGGCCGCACTCACAACAGGCCAGCTCTCTAACCCCAGCTGAGGTAACATACACATCATTAGGATTCAGGGAAGGGCTCACAAGGCCACAAGAAACAGGTAGAGTCCACACTGACAAACTGTGATCCTCCAGACCTTTTGGAACCCTATGACCCTGAATTACATAAAGTAGATTAAAAAATGAATAGATAAATGATTTGATCGCGCTGTTATTCTTGGAGGTCATTCATAGGAAATTCCACAAAAAACTGGAAGTTTGGTCTGCTTGCCAAACTCCAAATGAAAAGGTGTCCTTTATTTAAAAAATAAAAGGTTTTCCTTTGCCTCCCCCTCTGCTTCCATTCATGCCCCTTTTCCATTGCTTCATCACTAGCTGTTTGCGTGCCTGTCCTCCCATCACCAGAAAAAATTATCCTCTCTCATATGAACTAGTTAAGCTGCCTAGTGATGCTGCTGCGTTACGATTCAAGAAAGCAATTCACCATTATGTTGTCTTTTAAATATACATTGAAAGCCTTCTGTTTGTAGTGCATGGCAAGGCAAGTATCCTTAGCTATGAGTATGGATGAAGTATTTAAAATAATTTTCTCAAGCCCACTTAATCCAGAGTTATGGAGGTTAATTCTGTCACAATTCTGAATTTTGTAATCCTAATGCTTGATTTTTTTAATTAACTTTTGCGTACTGTTTTTCCCTTTAGGAGTTGTTTTCATGTTTTGATTGGCCTTTTTGTTCACCCTCACCAGATGACATCATCATCATGACATTATAGCCGTCTTAAAGTTGCTTGTTAGCTAAGAGTCACTGGTTTCAGAAAACTCATTTCTGTTTAGTAATTTGTCTCTGCTGTGTTGCTGTACCATGTACTGTATTGTTGCTGCATGTTTCTGAACTAGCAGAACTAACAACACATACTTTTCAGGATATCATGGCAAAAAAATTGAATATATACAAGGTAAATCATAAAGGCAATTTGAAAACTGCAATGGATAGGTGACACAATACAACACGTTCACAATGGCTTATGGGTAGTTCAGACAGGTACAGCGAAGAACTCTGCAGATGGTCTAGTTCTCCAGTCCTGTTCAGCCTATATACATCAGACTTCCAACACAATTCAGAGTCCAGCCATGTGCAAAAGTTCGCTGACGACACTGCTATCGTGGGCTGCATCAGGAGTGGGCAGGAGGAGGAGTATAGAAACCTCATCAAGGACTTTGTTAAATGGTGCGACTCAAACCACCTACAACTGAACACCAGCAAAACCAAGGAGCTGGTGGTGGATTTTAGGAGGCCCAGGCCCCTCATGGACCCCGTGATCATCAGAGGTGACTGTGTGCAGAGAGAGGGTGCAGACCTATAAATACCTGGAAGTGCAGCTAGATGATAAATTGGACTGGACTGCCAATACTGATGCTCTGTGCATGAGAGGACAGAGCCGACTATACTTCCTTAGAAGGCTGGCATCCTTCAACATCTGCAATAAGATGCTGCAGATGCTTCTATACGGTGGTGTGCTGGGGAGGCAGCATAAAGAAGAGGAACACCTCATGCCTGGACAAACTGGTGAGGAAGGCAGGCTCTATTGTAGGCACGGAGCTGGACAGTTTGACATCTGTGGCAGAGTGATGGGCACTGAGCAGGCTCCTGTCAATCATGGAGAATCCACTGCATCCACTGAACAGTGTCATCTCCAGACAGAGGAGCAGCTTCAGCGACAGACTGCTGTCACTGTCCTGCTCCACTGACAGACTGAGAAGATCATTCCTCCCCCACACTATGCGATTCTTCAGTTCCCCTCGGGGGAGGCGGGGGTCGGGGCTAAACGTTAGCATTATACAAAGTTATTGTCTGTCTGTATACCTGTATTTTTATCACTCTTTAATTTAATATTGTTTTTTATCAGTATGCTGCTGCTGGAGTATGTGAATTTCCCCTTGGGATTAATAAAGTATCTATCTATCTATCCATCCATTTTCCAACCTGCTATATCCTAACTACAGGGTCACGGGGGTCTGCTGGAGCCAATCCCAGCCAACACAGGGCACAAGGCAGGAACCAATCCTGGGCAGGGTGCCAACCCACCGCAGATCTATCTATCTATCTATCTATCTATCTATCTATCTATCTATCTATCTATCTATCTATCTATCTATCTATCTAGTTGAGTGTGAGTTCATTAGTTTATGTGCGTTAGACACACTCACACTTATATGTCTACATTGAGATTCTGATTTTGTAATCCTAATGTTTAGTTTTTCTTACCTTTTACCATTATGTTTTTTTCTCTTTTTTGGATGCCATTTTTTAAAAGTTATTTACATTTCAGCTACCTTCTTGGCTATGGCTTGCTCGACTGATTTTGTTCATGTGACCCTGAACTCATGGCACATGAGATCATCACCACAAATATATAAATGTTGTGAACTGCAGACATAAAAATAGCAAAAAGGGATCTGAGGCCTCCAAAATGTCCATAAAGCAGACCAGGAGCCTTCCTGGGCCAGTTGTTTTCATTTCAATTGCCTTCTTGGTTACAGCTTGCTTGACTGCTATTGTTCACATGACCCTGACCTCATGACACACGACACCACTGCCACAAGTATATGAATTGGAGACATAAAAATGGTGAAAAGGAATTGAAGGCCTCCAAAATGACCATAAAATAGACCCAGAAGCTAACTTCAGATCAGCTTTGTCCTACCATCTACCAGGCTTCTAGTTCAAAATGGAAGGCTGTTCTTGACAGTTCAAAAAGACTATACAAGTCCCAAAATGTTGTAGCGACCTCACTGTGACAGGTTCGAAAAGGAAGAAACACAGCAGGACAAAGAATGGATTGCATAACAGTTTACTGAAACAGCTGAAAAATAAAAAAATCACAAATGTAAAAGCAAAACGAGCAACTTTGAACTTGAACTTTTTCATAGTTATGAAGTTGAACTTTTTCTCATTGTTATGGCCCTGAGAGACGCTGTCAAGGGACCAAAAAAAAAACCTCTGTTTCCATGTACCCATCTTAACTCCCCCCTCCTCTCCTTCTACACCTTCTTAGCTGTTCCGCAAAACATCTGGAAATCCCTGCCTCTATTCCCTGCTTCTCCGTTCAGGGTGCCACCCCTTTTCTTCCCTTTACTGGCAATCATATCTCCAATGTCAGTCCTCTGCCCTGTTCTCCATCCTCCCCATTCGACCCAGCACTTTTCCTCTGCGCTTCACCCTGGTCAGGACAATACAATATAAAAAAACATTCCTTAGTAAAGAGAGAAACCTTTAGCTAGTAGTCTTTATAAAGAAAAATGTTTATTATACAATCAAGGAAAATGTAACAAAATGGGTGGCACGGTAGCGCAGTGGGTAGCGCTGCTGCCTCGCAGTTAGGAGACCTGGGTTCATTTCCCGGGTCCTCCCTGCGTAGAGTTTGCATGTTCACCCTGTGTCTGCGTGGGTTTCCTCCAGGTACTCCAGTTTCCTCCCACAGTCCAAAGACATGCAGGTTAGGTGCATTGGCGATTCTAGTGGGTGCTTGGTGTGTGTGTGGGTGTGCGCCCTGCGGTGGGCTGGCGCCTTGCCCAGGGTTTGTTTCCTGCCTTGCCCCCTACGTCTACTCCAGCAGACCCCCGTGACTTCACTGTAATTTAATCCTGATACTCTGTATATCCAATTCATTATAATAACTATTCATTCAAAATCTGTACTAACCCCTACTCTCTCTTCTGTTTCCTTTTCCGGTGTCCTGTTGATGGTGGCTTGCGCCACCACCATCTACCCAAAGCACCATGATGTTCCAACAATGATGGATGGATTAAAAGCCAGAAGTCTGTATGACCATCAGCATCAAGTGACTCAGTGAGAACCCTAACTACAAAGAGGACTATTTCATTTATGTTAGGTAGAATGCCCAGAGGGGACTGGGCGGTCTCGTGGCCTGGAACCCCTACAGATTTTATTTTTTTCTCCAGCCTTCTGGAGTTTTTTTTTTGTTTTTTCTGTCCACCCTGGCCATCGGACCTTACTCCTTTTCTATGTTAACTAATGTTGTCTTATTTTAATTTTGTATTTTGTCTTTTATTTTTCTTTTCTTCGTTATGTAAAGCACTTTGAGCTACTTTTTGTATGAAAATGTGCTATATAAATGAATTTTGTTGTTGTTGTTGTTGTAGTTAGGATATAGCAGGTTGGATAATGGATGGATGGATGTAACAAAATGCTCAAAAGTGTAAAAGGAGTCAGGAAAGGAATTGACTAAACGCAATTCTAAACCCAGCAGCAGAAGACCAAGTAGCAGTGACAAAAGGGTGGCCCTGCCTCCTGGAGCTCCAACCTCAAAGTACTGTACATGGAATAGGGCTTACATTTTAAAGACAGCACATAAATTAAAAAATAACAGAATTTTACATACAGATTCATACATAACAATAAAAGATTGTGGGACAGCAATTCAGATATCCTAGTTTTGGAATTAAAACCCTGAAAGAATTTTTTACTTTGGCTTAGCTATTTTTTTTTCAAAGGTTTTTAATAACCTTTTTTGGTTGTGACGTGTGGTTCTTGTTTTCCTGTTTCCCAGTACTGTTACCTTTTCCTCTCTTTTTGGCCACATTTTTGCCTACTCCCTGATACTATTTTATTTCCTAATTACAGTATTTTAAAGTTGAAGCTTATTCTTCCCTTAATTATGAACATTCCAAATGATAAACTGGCCCTTTATAAGATGTGTATGTGTGGGTACTAAGATGAGCTGGTGCCCAGTCCAGGATTGATTCCCACCTTGTGCCTAATAACCTTCAAGGAGGTTTTATCTTTAAGCACTATTATTTTAATCAGGAATTCATTCTGAGCTCCAATTTTAATATAATTGCTCATTAAAAAAATCTTTACTTTGTTGCAGCCAGATACAAAATATAAATGCTCTCGACTTTTCCTAGTCTGAGACATAATGTAACTAATTTGGATCTGAACAAATATTCATCAAACACCAGTTTATGGTGAAGGGAGGCTAAGGCATCAAACAAAAAACAGGAACCAACCCTGCATCCGTTAACATAATATAATATGCAAAGAGAAAAAGCAGTTTGGTATTACAAGATTTTTTTCTCTTCCTATATATCCTAAAAATAGACTGCTGTTTAGTGCACTCGGTTTCACATTGTCACCCAATCTGAATTCACAACAAAGTCAAAGGGAAGTGAGATCATCTGAGTTGCTTACTGGCGAGATGTTGCAAGTGTCTGTTGTGACTGAGAATAGTTTACTGCTATTATTGTCAGCAGGGCAAAAATGTGTATCGGTATAAATGTTTTAACAAGTTGTTTGAGTTCAAAGAGTTCTCTTATGTCACAGAGCACAAGAGCTCCGTCTGAGTCATCACATCTGACATGCAGGTTTTTATTTTTAAATATGCAGTAGGTAGGTCTATTCAACATACAAAACAATTATTTTCTATATTATCATGCTTAACAACATCAAAAATGAATATTGTGTTCTGTGGTTTATATTGAATATAGTACATTGTTATTTCCTGTGCAATAATATACATTGGATACAATGAATGTAGCAATTTGTGCAATTTATTTTTTTTTTGAGGTTTGCTGGAACTAACATAATTTATGTTCACAACAAGGCAAAGCCAATCCTGATAGTGATCAGTCAAAAAACACTACAGTAAGAAGACGTAAGCAACTAAATTTACCATGGTGCCGGAGAGTGGTGATGTGTTGCATGTTGGTAAGGAATTTCACGGTACTCAGTGCATATGTCAATGGTACAACTACTACTTCTACAATGCAGAAGCTCAGATGGACTGTTGTAGGAGTATTAAATGGAATACTTGATCAACACACCATCCAGGCTCTTCCAATTAGCCCTTCTCACACTTATTTTTTCTTCTGGAAGGTGCTGTCAACAAGTAAACTCTCTTCTGGTTGTCGAAAGCAATGGTAAAATTGTATAACATGAGCTTCTGCAGTGTCCCTCTGTGTTCAAAGTCAAAAGAAAAACAACCTTACTTCATTTTTCACAACTTTCCAACTGATGAGACACAGAATTAAAAATGGATCCAAGCCATCAAATAAAATGAAGGACCATATTTTGTTATATGCTGAGGCAACATGTATGTTTGTACATAAAGTTTAAACATTGCCTTAAGTGAAACAATTTTGGTGTCCCACCGACACAGGAATCGACTTTTAGAAGGGAAAATTCCTGTTTCAGAGTTAATGTGCTAGTGTCTGTGCTGATGAAAAATGATACACTGGGTATCTTCTCAATGGGGACAGAACTATGCAACAGCATCTGCACTGATCAGTATGCATAAATTAAATCTGATGTGATTCAATTATTATTTCTGACTAACAATATGAAACATAAACTAAAACTCACATCTAATGCTGAATTTTTAATGAATTTCATGGCAGGAGTTTAATAATTTGTACACAGTGTCAGGTCAGGTCAGGGAGCATGCACTGGTACAACGCGTTGCCACACCCAATAAAATAGCTTGGGATCCTGATCCAGTCCCACCCTTCGGAAATGACCGTCTATCTGCCGCAGCCAGGTGTGAAGTGGGCATTCACTTGGCCTGTTCCAGCCGCTCAGGTCCTAAACAACGAGGATCCTGCGAGCCAGATCTCCCTCGGGGAATTGCGCCACATGGCCGTAGTACCATAACTGATGCTCCCTCTCAATGCAGGTAATGTTCCTCATTCAGGACTCTGTGAGAAACTCCTTGTTTAACAAGTCAAACCAGCGGTACCCAAGGATTATCTGAAGAGACACAGTACCAAGTCACTGGATAGCGTCCATGTCTTGCAACCATATAGCAAAACAGGAAACACCAGGACTGTAAAGACTTGGACCTTCGTCCTCTTGCAAAGATATTGAGAGTGCCACAAACCCCTTTCCAGTGACCTCATGACACCCCATGCTCTCCCAATCCGTCTAATGATTTCATAGGAAGAGTTACCAGAGACATGAATGCCACTGCCAAGCTAAGTAAACTTCTTGACACGGTCGACATTCTGTACACAAATAGACACACTGCTGATGGCTGTGCCCAAAAGGTCATTAAAGGCCTTGATCTTGGTTTTTATCCAGGACACTTACAAGCACAGACATTCAGACTCCTCACTAAGTCTATTGAGAGTCCTGAACAGAGCCTGTATTGATTTTGCGAAGATCACAGCATCGCTGGCAAAGTCAAGATCAGTGAATCTTTCTTCACCAACAGATGCCCCACAGCTGCTGGACCACATGATCTTGTCCAACACCCAGTCCATGCAAGTACTGAATAGAGTAGTAGCAAGAACACACCCTTGACATACTCCAGTGTCAATCTGGAAGAACGCAAAGGTTCTGCTTCCACTCTGCACATCACTCACAGAACCATTACAGGCCAGCCATGACATCTAGCAACTTTGAGGGAACCTGCAAAGTCTCAGGATGTCGCACCGGGCTACTCATTCAACTGAGTTGAACACTTTACGAAAAGCGACAAAGGCTGCAAAGAGACTCTGCCGATATTTGCGTTTGCTCTTGATGAGAACTCTCAGTGCCAGGATGCAGTCGATGGTAGACTTCTTAGGCGTTAAAACTAGATTGTTCTGGTCGCTGATAGGTGAACAAGTGATCATGGATCCTACTGAGGACCAATGTTCCCTCTAAGCTGAGCGCGGTGAGCAATCGCTCACACGAATTCAGAGCGTCGCTCATACTTCCCGCACGATCGCTCATTCCGATGGAGCGCTCGTACTTATCGCACGATCGCTCACTCCGACCGTCGGAGTTGGTGCTCATAAATTTTTGGCTTAAACAAAATGTCGCTCATAAACAATGTTTTTTGCTCACTATATACTACTCCTTAGAGGGAACATTGCTGAGGACCTTACCTGGCATTGAGAGCAGTGTTATCCCCTTGTTGTCACTGCAATCCAGGTGATCACCCTTCACTTTTCAGATAGGGATGACAAGTGCCGTTTTCCAGTCAGTTGGGTTGATGCCCGGCTCCCAAATAGAAGCAAAGATTGCTTTCAATGCCAGGAGGATAGTCATACCACCAGCCTGGAGAAGTTCACCCCTTTTACCACAGAATACTGCAGCCTTCCATACCCTCAGCTGGTTCACCCACCAATGCAATCTCAGTGAGATTGGTTGGTTCACAGCTATTTGGAGAACCAGCCTCATCTCTGGGTTCACAGTTCTTGAGGTCTTTGTATACAGCAATCATGAAAAATCTTTTGAAACAATAAAAAGATAAATTGTTGCTAGATAAAGATAGATCAAGTAATATTAATACATAAGATTACAGCTAATTTACTTAATTTTTTCTATACATTGATGTTTGTTGAAATTGAGAGGCTATTGTTAAATATAAAAACAGGCATGTTGAAACTTAGCTTAAGAAAGGCATAAGAAAGATAACAAACTTACATGGCAAGTATAAAGAAATTCCTCCATGAAAAATGTGTAGCCTTTGCCCCAGTTTTCAATGTTTTGGTTGTGTTGTGGTTGTTTCAATAATACTTTTTGCAAAATTTAAATTGATTTTTGGCAGGTTTACCTGCTGATGTGTCTTTTCTAAATTTATGAAAAAGGGCTCATTTATGTTCCCTGCCCCTCCATTATGTGACTGATGTGTTGCATAGCAACTGACACAGGTAGTAAATAAAGTATAAACAGAAAGGTAAGGGCAGAGCTGCAACCAATCCCACATACAGAAAATGGAGCCTAGCCCATTCGTTACAAGACAGGATGCCAATCTGATACACAGAAACATCACTTTTATTTCTTTTATTTATTTTCTTCCTGGTTTCTGCATTACTCCCTCATATGTTCCCATTTTTAATTTACTTCTTTCAGGCAGCTAATATGCTCACTGTTTCCATTGGTTTCCTCACAAGAATTTTACCACCTCAGGTGGTGAAACAGCAGCCGCGCCATGGTCTTCATCACATGTGACGTCAGAGCGACAGACCAGACGTCATTCAGCTCACTAGGACGTGATATCTTTGGGACTGGAGTGATGCAAGATGTTTTCCAAAGCCTCGGGACAATCCCCTGTTCCAGGCTCAGGTTGAAGATGCGCTGTAGAGAACTCCCTAGCTCCAACGCACAGGCCTTCAACAGTCGTGGCGATACTCTATCTGGACCCATTGCTTGCTGGCACGAAGTCTTCTCAGCTCTCTGCTTACTGGGCTGCTGTAATTGTGGGTGGGGGGAAACTCTCTCCTATGCTGGTACAGTATCAGCAGAAGGATGGGCCAGAGGGTGCAGTACTCTGAGGTGAGAGTGGGTTAGGGTGGTCAAACCTGTTAAAGAAGTTGTTCATCAGGTTTGTTCTCTCCACGTCTCTCTCGATGGTGGCACCCCTGCTTCGAGCAGCAGCCAGTGATGATCTTAATCCCATCCCCATACTTCCCTTCATGGTGTTATTCTGTAACTTTTGCTCCAGCTTTCTCCTGTACTGCTCATTCGCTGCCCTGACCTGGACTCGGAGTTCCTTCTGCATGCGCTTGAGATCATGCTGATCACCGCCTTTAAAAGCCCTTTTCTTCTGGTTCAAAAGGCCCTTGATGTCACTTGTAATCCATGGCTTGTTGTTAGCATAGCAATGTACTGTTCTTACTGGAACTACAATGTCCACACAGAAGTTGATGTAGTCAGTAGTGCAGTCAACAACCTCCTCAATGTTCTCACTATATGATCCCTGCAGGATATCCCAGTCTGTAGTTCCAAAGCAGTCTCTCAGAGCCTGCTCTGCCTCAGGGGACCACTTCCTGAATGATCGTGTGGTTGTAGGTAGGACCCTCACTCTTGGTTTGTAGTGAGGCTGAAGCAGAACCATGTTATGATCTGCTTTCCCAAGCATAAGCAGCAGGGTGGCGCTGTATGCGTCTTTAACGTTTGCATACAGTAGGTCAATAGTCCTATTTCCCCGGGTGTTACAATCCACATACTGGGAGAAGGCAGGTAATGTTTTGTCCAGTGTCACATGGTTAAAGTCTCTAGTGATTAGCACAAGCGCCTCGGGGTGCTGTGCTTGCAGTTTAGCAACAGCGGAATGGATGATGTCACCCTCTATCTCCATGTCTGCCCAAGGAAAACGTATTTTAAAATAACTGAGATCCACTGTAGTAATTCCCTTCATAATTTTAAACACCTCAGTCAAGTCACCCTCTTGTTCTCTCTTTTGCCTAAACTGAAAAGGTTCAACTCCTTTCATCTTTCCTAATAGCTCATACCAAATAGTTCTGGGATACACGTAATCGCTATTCTCTGGACGTTTTTTACTGCTGTTGTGTCTTGTTTGTTTAATATGGAGACCAAAACTGCACATACTCCACATGAGGACCTCACTAGTGCATTATATACCTTAGGCAAACCTTTATTGATTTGTACTACAACACATCAGGCTATATAGTATAACATCCTATTAGCCTTCTTAATCAGTGCAGAACTGCTGGAATATGCTTGATCTGTTCTTGGCAGCATGTGGCACAAGACAGAAACCAACCCTTGAATGAGGAGCAAGTCTTTGGAAGGCTCATTGCCTACCATGCCCCGACTCAGTAAATCAGGCTCAGTCTAAAGTTATGAATCAACCACACCTGAATGTACAATATTTGGGATGAAACTAGAATATCCAGAGAAAAATTGACTTGAAAACAACATGCAGATTCCATAGAGACAGAGAACAGGCTGAGATTCAAATTCAGTTTCTGGGAACTATATGGCTGTAGAACTAATCACTGCACCACTACACCACTCTACATGAAATGTGATCACTAAAATGTGATAAAATATCGCATAAAGGGGACTATATTAAGGCAAAGACTTTACTTATCTTGGTGATTTTACAACTGCACCAAAAACCACTAAGTACATCTGTGAATGCTTTTTAAAAATTCTATTAGATATGCAGGCAGTGAGTCACCTCTCCATCCAACTATATTCTATACTCATTTCTTTCCAATAGGCCATGTGACACCCTAGTTTCCTGTCCAGGGCTGGCTTCTGTTTTTTGCCCAGTGCTTTCAGGATAGGCTCTGGTCCTTCCACAACTCTAAGTTCAATTATGCAGGTTTGTGAAAGTCATGTTATGTTACTTTTTCCAATATGGTGTTAAATGAGCAGAGCTTGTAAAAATAATAATAAGCTTAAGCCATCTGATAACAACCATACTTATTCTGCTTGTGACTGATACACTTCATGTTCTATCTCCTCTCTTATTTTAGTTTCCTTAAGTTAATTTACCTCCATGTTTCTTATACTGTACTGTATCTCAAGATAAGCCTAGAAACTCTTCTGTTTCTAGCATTTTTATGCATTTATAATGTGCAGATTAAATCTGTCTGGAAAATACCCAATAATAAGTAAGGACTCAAATAGAATATTCAGTTTAAGCCAAATTATTAATCAATTGTACTACATGCTTGCACATATTGTCATATATTATTTTATTGTATTTTCTCACTGCCTGTATATGGTAAGTCCATTAGAAATTCAAAGTATTTATCTTGGGTGTATCTTCCAAATTCACTGCCTCCACCTCTCCCAACTATATACCTCCATCTAATATTTTTTTCCTTCTACTATACAGTACATTATGTTCAAATTAGCTGCATTTTGGGTTAATAAAAATATAACATATATCGTGATGAGTTGTCTAGCTGGCAAGACGTTTCCAGGGACATATCCACCACCAGTGCTGCAGACAGCCTGCAGGGAAAAGAAAGTGATAAAGAGGGGAAGAGACATACAGGCAGCAGGAGAGGTCTCACAAAAACACCTCCTTTTAGCTAGAGGGCACACAATCCAAGTGGGAAATGTATGGAATATTGCTGTGGGGCAGGCACTGGGTTACTGCCTTGACACGTGGACCTTTATGACTAGCGGAAGGCATAGTTGCCACAAGGCTGCTATAAATGGTTGGACCAGAAATGACTACAGGAGGGTCTATAAAAATCCACCTCCATGTCAGTTGCCACTTAGGAGAAGGTTGCCATAAGACTCCCCTCCCATCACAATACATACTGTACAATGAAAGCCACAAGCTAGGATATTGAAATAGCAGGGGGTTAGAGGAAGAACAAAAAAAAGTGCCACTGATTAAATCTAACATTTTGGAATATAGAGCTTGTTTAAAGTACAATTGAGAAAACAGGTTTATTTAGCTATTGATGTATATTCTGAAAATTAAATATAATGGAAAATATCATAATCATGATTAAAAAGCAATAGATAGATAGATAGATAGATAGATAGATAGATAGATAGATAGATAGATAGATAGATACTTTATTAATCCCAATGGGAAATTCACATTCTTCAGCAGCAGCATACTGATACAATAAATAATATTAAATTAAAGAATGATAATAATGCAGGTGAAAAACAGACAATAACTATGTATAATGTTAAATGTTAACGTTTACCACCAAACCCCCCCCCCCCCGAATGGAATTACAGAGTCGCATATTTTGGGGGAGGAACGATCTCCTCAATCTGTCGGTGGAGCAGGACAGTGACAGCAGTCTGTCGCTGAAGCTGCTCTTCTGTCTGGAGATGATACTATTAAGTGGATGCAGTGGATTCTCCATAATTGATAGGAGCCTGCTTAGTGCCCTTCGCTCTGCCACAGATGTTAAACTGTCCAGCTCCATGCCAAAAATAGAGCTTGCCTTCCTAACCAGTTTGTCCAGACGTGAGGCGTCTTTCCTCTTAATGCTGCCTCCCCAGCACACCACTGCGTAGAAGAGGGCGCTAGCCACAACTGTCTGATAGAACATCTGCAGCATCTTATTGCAGATGTTGAAGGACGCCAGCCTTCTAAGGTAGTATAACCGGCTCTGTCCTTTCTTGCACAGCGCATCAGTATTGGCAGTCCAGTCTAATTTATCATCCAGCTGCACTCCCAGATATTTATAGGTCTGCACCATCTGCACACAGTCACCTTTGATGATCACTGGGTCTATGAGGGGTCTGGGCCTCCTAAAATCCACCACCAGCTCTTTGGTTTTGCTGGTGTTCAGGTGTGGGTGGTTTGAGTCGCACCATTTAGCAAAGTCATTGATTAGGTCCCTATACTCCTCCTCCAGCCCACTCCTGATGCAGCCCACGATAGCAGTGTCATCAGCGAACTTTTGCACATGGCAGGACTCCGAGTTGTATTGGAAGTCCGATGTATATAGGCTGAACAGGACCGGAGAAAGTACAGTCCCCTGTGGCGCTCCTGTGTTGCTGACCACAATGTCAGACGTGCAGTTCCCAAGATGCACATACTGAGGTCTGTCTTTAAGATAGTCCATGATCCATGCCACTAGGTATGAATCTAATCCCATCTCTGTCAGCTTGTCCCTAAGGAGCAGAGGTTGGATTGTGTTGAAGGCGCTAGAGAAGTCTAGAAACATAATTCTTACAGCACCACTGCCTCTGTCCAAGTGAGAGAGGGATCGGTGTAGCATATAGATGATGGCATCCTCTGCTCCCACCTTCTCCTGATATGCAAACTGCAGAGGGTCAAGGGCGTGTTGAACCTGTGGCCTAAGGTGGTGAAGCAGCAGCCTCTCCATGGTCTTCATCACATGTGATGTCAGAGCAACAGGCCGAAAGTCATTCAGCTCACTAGGACGTGATACCTTTGGGACTGGGGTGATACAAGATGTTTTCCAAAGCCTCGGGACTCTCCCCTGTTCCAGGCTCAGGTTGAAGATGCGCTGTAGAGGACCCCCCAGCTTCGATGCACAGACATTCAGCAGTCATGGCGATACTCCATCTGGACCCGCTGCTTTGCTGGCACGAAGTCTCCTCAGCTCTCTGCTCACTTGCGCTGTTGTAATTATGGGTGGGGATGTCTTTCCTATGCTGGTATCAGAAGAAGGATGTGTGGAGGGTGCAATACTCCGAGGTGAGTGTGAGAGTGGGTTAGGGTGGTCAAACCTGTTAAAGAAGTTGTTCATTTGGTTTGCTCTCTTCACGTCTCTCTCGATGGTGGTACCCCACTTCGAGCTGCAGCCAGTGATGATTTTCATCCCATCCCACACTTCCTTCATGCTGTTATTCTGCAACTTCTGCTCCAGCTTTCTCCTGTACTGCTCCTTCGCCGCCCTGAGCTGGACTCGGAGTTCCTTCTGCACGCGCTTGAGCTCATGCTGATCACCGTCTTTAAAAGCCCTTTTCTTCTGGTTCAAAAGGCCCTTGATGTCACTTGTAATCCATGGCTTGTTGTTAGCATAGCAGTGTACTGTTCTTACTGGAACTACAATGTCCATACAGAAGTTGATGTAGTCAGTAGTGCAGTCAACAACTTCCTCAATGTTCTCACTATGAGATCCCTGCAGGATATGCCAGTCTGTAGTTCCAAAACATTCTCTCAGAGTATTCTCAGCCTCCGGAGTCCACTTCCTGAATGATCGTGTGGTTACAGGTAGGACTCTCACTTTTGGTTTATAGTGAGGCTGAAGCAGAATAGCTGTCACAATAGCTGGCAAAGTGCATGGTATTCAATGTAAAAAGACAGGAGGTTTTGATATAAGGTAGTTATCATGGTGCTGGAAAGTGGTGATTTGTTGCGTATTGATTATTGAATGCAAGTAAGTATTTCATTGTATACTGTAGTCTTGACAATATTTACCATATTATGATCCTATAGTGATCCTGCAAAATTTAGATTAAGTTTCTGAGGAACGGTTAGGAACCTATGATAACTGACAAAAAAGTGCTTTTTAAGGACTTAATAACTTTCTACATGGTGTCTTTATCTTCGCCTTGTGCTTTTTCATTAGGTATTCCAGTTTCTCGCACTTTGCAAAAGACTTGCAGGTTAAAACCATGTGTATGGAGTTAAAAATACACTTTCACATGATCATTTATTATAAAATCAGTTAAACCTCGATTGAAGTTGAGAACCATGGTTATAGAGTTATGAAAAATGTTAATGTCATATTCTGATTAACTTATTATAACTGTCCACATTGCTTTTAATAAAACACTATACAAAATTAATCAGATATTGAGCAGATGTTGTTGGTGAAGAGTATATTCAGACTATAGTTTTTAAAAATTACAGACAAGCTTGAAAATACAGTATGTCACATGATGTAGAACTTCTTCAGCAATATGACATTGTTCTTCAAATCCCTAATAAGACTGATATTCATTGGTATTACCTAACGCATGTGGCAAATTATTTAAACCTGGCCCTCTAATCCTGATACAACTTGCTTTTCTGGTGTTATGTCATGTTTCATTCAGACAGTTCTTCTCAGAGAAGATGCCACTAAGATGAGGTGGATCAGGGTAGCATGGTTGGGTTGAAAACTCAGTAGTCTATCTCATCTGTAAGTTAGTCTTTAGATAGAAATTTATTTACACCGTATATATACTTATTAAAATAAAACATAGTTACCATTTGACTTGTAAAGCGAATAATGAAATGCTAAAACAGGAAGGCTTACGACAGAAACATTTGTTCTTCTTTTCCTAGTTAAAAAGCAAACTCTAAAAAACTTCCTGCCTTGTCCTCTACTTTTAATTTTCTGTGTTCACCTTTCTGTTTTTAATTCACTGATACAGATTGTTAGTGAATCATACAAGAACTTTGTTATGTTTATATAAGTTTCATTATATTGTTTTTACTTGAATATTTAAAAAAAAAACTTCAGGAAACAAACATATAATTTTTGTTTGAAAGTCAGGGAGTTACACAAGCTCCTGGAGGGTTGTGTTTCATGTCTATTAAACTTTTCTATTTTGTAGTTACTGATTATATTGTAAAAAATGAAAAATGTATCTGTTTTTTTAAATAAAAAATACATACTGTAGATTTTATAAGTATTTGAATAACAGTAAAGGACTCTATCTATCTATCTATCTATCTATCTATCTATCTATCTATCTATCTATCTATCTATCTATCTATCTATCTATCTATCATCTTGCATTGTGAAAGCCTTCACATCCTTGTACAATTTAACATAAAAAATTCATTAAAGTAGTAGTTTTGATGTCTTACCCTTTATTCACTAAAGAACAATTATTTAAATATTTAAAAAATAAAATATGAGAAAATAACCTTAAAATGTGTAAGCTTTCCCATACTTTGTCACAACAAAATCAAATGACTTTAGCTTTAGACTTCAGACTTCACAATAATTCAGTTAATTCAGATACTGATGGAAGAAGAATGTGCCCATTTCTGTCACACAAAGTGAAGCTGAAGCTAAGGTCAAGCAACTCAAAAACAAAAACTGCTTAAAAAACTCAAGGATAAAAAATTCCAAAGGTACAGAAAAAGTAGATGACAGAAAGAAATTCAGTGTTGTCGATAATCACTTGGTTTATTATTATATTTTTGAGCGGCCCAGACCCGGATCCAATAGAGGATGCAACTCAGTAATGTCTGCTGGAAAAATTGAAAGAGCTTTAGCTTTTTCAGCAAGACGAATGGGCAGGAACTACACCATTCCACAGTGCTAAGCTAGTAAATGCTTACCCAAAGGTGACTCATGGCTGTTTTCACTGCCCCAGGGACTATCCCAAAGTAAAATATTAAATCAGCATGTGTGGATTTGTATAACCAAGAACTTCTTTTAATTCTCAATTCTTTTTTTAAGTTCATTAACTGTTTTTTCAAAACTATGTTTGCTGGGGAAATCAGCAAAAAAAAGTTTAATTTCCAAAAAGAATTTAATATTAGGCATCATAATGTAAAAAACATACAAAAAATACTGTTAAATTACTGTATCTGTCTCTAATAACCAGCATTTACATTATAAAATACCTCTAAACAGCAATTTAGACAGAACAAGAAGACTTAAATATTGAAGATGACTGACTTGGACCATTTTTATGTAAGAACCCTTGAAAGCAGGCAACACAGGGAGAACAAAATGCACAACTCTCCTATTTAAAGTTTAATTACTTTCTGTCAATTATGAGTGCCTCCCCAAGGCTCTGGGAAGAGCGCCTCCCATTCCTGTATTTCCATGTCTACATATATTTACATTTTACATGTATTTGCTTAGCAGATACCTTTATCCAAAACAATGAGGTCAGCATAATTGAGTAAATGCCAGTCTAGGGGAATTGGTAAGAACAAGTATTACATCCATACATTTATTTAACCATACTTTTTTTCATTACAGATTTGCAGCAAATTGAGCCTGTCTGTTCAATTTTTAATTTTAGATTATTTTTGTATAGTTCTGTTCAATGAGTAAAGGGTACAAACAATTAAACACATTTACCACTATAATTCAGTATTATTATATTATTAAATCATATTCATAAACTGTACATAATCACACATGTTTAAACACACAGTACTTAACTCTTAAAAATAAAGGTGCCAAAGTGTTTCTTCAGAGCGATGCCATAGAGGAGCTATTTTGGTTGCCAAAAGATCCATCCACATGAAGGTTCCAGAAAGAACCATTATTTATTTAGACCTTTAACAGGTTCCATAAATAGCCATGAATAGATGATAACAGATTTGTGAAATAACAGAGGGTTCGTGATTTTAAAAGCACTCATGCTGCATACAATAACACGGACTAAGCACAGGTTTTCTTGGTATATTAGTATGCTTTTTTGTAACCTACTACACATTAAAGATTTCTTCTTTGTGTGCATATTAAGAACCTTTTCAAAGTCTAAAGAATCAATTCAATATATAAAGAGCCCTTCACAGAATCATATGGTTATTTGTCAAGCAGGGTCTATGAGGAACCATGCAGCCTAGTAAAGTACCATTAAGGAACCAGTATTTTTAAGAGTGTAGGAAAGAAAGATCTCAATGTTTACACTACACAAAATACAACAATATACAGTGCATCCAGAAAGTATTTACAGCGTATCACTTTTTCCACATTTTGTTATGTTACAGCCTTATTCCAAAATGGATTAAATTCATTTTTTCCCTCAGAATTCTATACACAACAACCCATAATGACAACATGAAAAAGGTTTACTTGAAGTTTTTGCAAATTTATTAAAAATTAAAAAATTGAGAAAGGACATGTACATAAGTATTCACAGCCTTTGCCATGAAGCTCAAAATTGAGCTCAGGTACATCCTGTTGCCCCTGACCATCCTTGAGATGTTTCTGCAGCTTAATTGGAGTCCTCCTGTGGTAAATTCAGTTGATTGGACATGATTTGAAAAGGCACACACCTGTCTATATAAGGTCCCACAGTTGACAGTTCATATCAGAGCACAAACCAAAGCACAAAGTCAAAGGAATTGTCTGTAGACCTCCGAGACAGGATTGTCTCAAGGCACAAATCTGAGCGATCGGGGAGAAGGGCCTTAGTCAGGGAGGTGACCAAGAACCCGATGGTCACTCTGTCAGAGCTCCAGAGGTCCTCTGTGGAGAGAGGAGAACCTTCCAGAAGGACAACCATCTTTGCAGCAATCCCCCAATCAGGCCTGTATGGTAGAGTGGCCAGACGGAAGCCACTCCTTAGTAAAAGAGTTTGCCAAAAGGCACATGAAGGCTCTCAGACCATGAGAAAGAAAACGATTGAACTCTGGTGTGAATGCCAGGAGTCACGTTTGGAGGAAACCAGGCACCGCTCATCACCAGGTCAATACCATCCCTACAGTGAAGCATGGTGGTGGCAGCTTCATGCTGTGGGGATGTTTTTCAGCGGCACGAACTGAGAGACTAGTCAGGATAAAGGGAAAGATGACTGCAGCAATATATAGATACATCCGGGATGAAAACCTGCTCCAGAGCGCTCTTGACCTCAGACTGGGGCAACGGTTCATCTTTCAGCAGGACAACGACCCTAAGCACACAGCCAAGATATCAAAGGAGTGGCTTCAGGACAACTCTGTGAATGTCCTTGAGTGGCCCAGCCAGAGCCCAGACTTGAATCCGATTGAACATCTTTGGAGAGATCTTAAAATGGCTGTGCACCGACGCTTCCCATCCAACCTGATGGAGCTTGAGAGGTGCTGCAAAGAGGAATGGGCGAAACTGGCAAAGGATAGGTGTGTCAAGCTTGTGGCATCATATTCAAAAAGACTTGAGGCTGTAATTGCTGTAAAAGGTGCATCGACAAAGTATTGAGCAAAGGTTGTGAATACTTATGTACATGTGATTTCTCAGTTTTTTTATTTTTAATAAATTTGCAAAAACCTCAAGTAAACTTTTTTCACGTTGTCATTATGGGGAGTTGTGTGTAGAATTCTGAGGAAAAAAATTTATTTAATCCATTTTGGAATAAGGCTGTAACATAACAAAATGTGGAAAAAGTGATGCACTGTGAATACTTTCCGGATGCACTGTAAAATCAATTAAAATGGCACATATTCCCACACTAACACTCATTAGGTACCTTTCTTGTTACATATCACCCAGTGTTCTTGCAGATAATCAACCAGAACATAATACAAACACAAGTCTGCACTGTTCTGGAGACAAACTAGGTTTCAAATACTGTAAGGAGAAAATGGTGCTCACTGCAACGCCATGCTTTTCACACATAAATCATCAATTCATCCATTTTTTTATTCTGCTCACTCCAGTTCAGAGGTGCAGATGTTGAGACAGATCTGGAGCAGCACCTTTAGGAAGTCACCCTGGACGCCAGGTCTTCACTCCAAGTCAATTTAATACTGACTTGACTTGAGAAAGTTATACCATAATAAACGATAGTTTGCAGGAAATTATAAAAATCCACACAGATAAAGACCCGGACCGAATCAAATTTCAAATTTAGTCTCCTTGAGCTATGAAGCTGGCCAGTGGCCCAGCCTTCTCAATAATTACTCGGGAGATAATAATACAAACAGTAACGTTATGGATATGGAATTTGGGTAAATAAAAAATAGAGTTAGATTTTCTGATGGGTAAATACGGTGGCGCAGTATGTGATGCTGAAGACTTACTGATCCATCGTATTGGGTTCGAATCCTGTGCCTGGCTGTTGTCCGTATGAATTGTGCTCGTTCTTCATAGACTTTCTTCATAATATTCTGGATTTGCATCCCATATTCCCAAAAATGTACACATTAGGTTAATCCCTATTTGCTCCTGTGTGAGTGCGAGATTGCTTGTTTACGTACGTGGTGTTTACGATGGTTGTGCATCCTGTACATAGTTGTCCCATCCTTTGCTTAGCCAAATGCTGAATTGGAGTGAGTTTGAGAATGGGATAACACTAAATTTCCAGTGTCGTTGTAAACCAAAATAGCTCAAGTAATCAGTAAACACACAACTATTTTAGATAATACTGGCTACTATTATGTACTAAGTGTACATACTGACATTTTGTGAAACCTAATTAAAATTAATTAAATTGCTATAAACACGTATTTCAATGAGATCGCCATAGTATGCAATATCTGGCGCAAAAATGGTTAATCCCCTAAAATTAACCGAGGACAAAACCGGCAACGTGTTTTGTGAAGGCTCTTCTCCCTTATAAGTAAATCATAGGCAGGCCTTTCTCTCGCCCTAGATAACGATTGGTCAAACTGGAGTTTCCCCTCCCATCATTCTATTTCCATTGGCTGCCGGTCAGCTGTCTCTGCAGGCCGGCATGCGTGGCGTGAGGTCTCATTGAGCAGGAACAGGAAAGACTGGTTACATTGTTAGTAGGAGGGCAGCGACAAGGTTGGAGTTGGCGAAGTGAAAGTTTGCAAACAGTTCTCAGGCGATAACCATATGTTTTTACCGTTTTGATGTTTTTATAAACGCGCTAAGGCATTGTTATTTGCGACTCGTTTTTAATGTCGCTCATCTCGCCTTGGTAGTTGTTCTTCTTAAACATTTTGCCACAGTTGGAGTGTTTATAAAAATAGCTATTTCCAGAAGGCAGTACATACTAAGAAAAAAAAACGAAAAAAACAGACAGGTGAGTGAACTGAAGATTTTGTGTCCCGGCTTCTCGTGACTAAGTGCTGCTTAATTTTAAGGAGGTGACATGCAGCTTTTCATAGCGTTAGTGTGAAGTATGCTTGGAAAATGTTAATGTTAAAAATGTAAATGTCAAGTTTAGAATTTTGAACGTGACGAAAAAAATAAGGCGCTGTAGTTTATTACCACGCATACGCTGCTCACGCGTTTTCCTTTTAAAGCCTGGCGTGGCTCCGAATTGTTTTTAGGTTGTGGGCAGGAATTGCACCCTCATAGATGATAATCGGAGGCAGTGTACTGTATTCCAGACATCCAGGGATGTAGTGGAACTTCACAGAAAATTATTTTGCTTTGGACTTTGTTAGTGATTTGATTTGCTTTCTTGAGTGTTTCGTAAAGTGCCTTCGAATGGATCTAATCTGTGAAAGGTTACATTACGTACACATTGAAATTGATGTTGCATTTACTGATCGCTCGCTTCTTTTATTTTTTATAATTTTGTTATCATAAATAAGCAGCGCGTTCACTTTTCAAATATCTACTGCTCTTTGCTTTTGTAATATGTTTTAATGGTAATATCGCTGCAAAAATAAAATATGGCAAAGTAGGATACCCTTGGTTAATTACACGAAGCAAAAGTAAGCGCTTTTCGGATTCGCGTATTCTCCTTATTGCTGCCAAACCAAAGTAATAACTGTACGCACAGGTTTCTAAAATAAAAGCTGCTCATGCATTTCATTGGTTCTACTCTGGACTGTATGAAAAATAACTTTACTTTTGGAAAACTAGGAAATGATGTTGGTTTATTAATAGGCATCACGAATTGTGTCTTATTTCTTCCACGCCTTTTATATACAGTACACCCTTTTTTCTTCTGTTTCCCTCTTTTGGCTTGCATAAGAAGTGAAGTTTAAATCCATCCATGCCCCAAAACTGCTCATTTTCACGGAGATTTAGGGGCCACCCCACCCACACGCTGTAACTTTTACGTACAGTATGTAATGTTGGTGAATTTATATTTTATTCTGTTCTGAAATCTTCACAACTGATTTTACACTTCGCCTAAAGGTACATTCCTTGAAGAGGGGGAATGGTTTTGGGTTGCACCTGTTTAGTGCTGCAGCATGACTGCCCCCTGGACCTGGGTTCGAGTCCCAGTCAGGCAATGTTTGAGCCTTGTATGCGTTTTATAATTGCTTGTCAGGTGAATTTACTGCCCTAAATTACACTATTATGATTGGGTGGGTGTTCTGCAAAGCATTGTCATCCCTTCTGGGATTGGTTTCTGCTCTGCACAGAATGTTTTCAGCGACTTCTTTTAGGCGAAACAGGTTTGAAAATGGACGGATGCCATAAGATGTTATTCGGAACGTTCAGTGTTAACACACATTGCAAAATCAAGTATACAGCATTCCAGTCCTTCAGGTTGGTTCACAAAATTGGATACTGATGAAAGTCAGGTGCCTACTGAAAAATTCTCGTATTTTATGTTAAAGATTAAAATATTTGAAAGCTTTAAGACATGACAGACAAGGTTGCTGTTGAAACTAGAATCCTTCTGTTGGAGACCTTATACAAATACAAGTAAACTGCCCAAGCTTAGCAAGAAATCTTAAGAATACTGCCAGGTCTTAAAACATTAAGTGATTTATTTGGAATGATTTTGATTTATTGCACAATATGCTAAAAACAATACTCATGTCAGTAGTAGTCAATAGTGTATTATTTTTTTTCTTAATTTTTAATCAAGCTTTACTTTGTCATTCTGTGGGTACTCGGATCTGCACATGGAGAAGAACACTGTGATTTCCTCCCACAGTCCAAAGACATGCAGGTTAGGTGCATTGGTGATCCTAAATTGTCCCTAGTGTGTGCTTGGTGTGTGTGTACCCTGCGGTGGGCTGGCGCCCTGCCCGGGATTTGTTCCTGCCTTGCGCCCTGTGTTGGCTGGGATTGGCTCCAGCAAACCACTGTGCCCCTGTGTTTGGATTCAGCGGGTTGGAAAATGGATGGATGGATGGCTCCAGCAGACCCCCATGACCCTAAGTGTCAGGATATAGCGGGTTGGATAATGGATGGATGGATGGAAAAACACTGTACAAGCAGAGATGTTTTTGAACTCATTTCTGTCTCTGTACTGTTTCTCTTCTAGTATCCAAAGTGGTGGGGGTGATGGTGACACAAATGGCTCTGGTTCTTAATTATTATCATTGTTATTTTTATTATTAGTTAGTTCTCATTAATGCATGCCTGCCCATGACCCAAAACGAGGGGGGAGCACCATACAATTAATTAATTAGTTAAAAATTTGTTTAATTTGGTGGAAATCTTAGGTCATTCATTACTGTTTATTTTCAGAGATCAAAGTAGTGATTGTGACACAAAATTGGCTTGCTAGTTGTTTATTATTGTTATTGTTACTGTTGTTAGTGTTATTACTGTTGTTAGTATTGTTATTATTATTTTTTTTATAATTAGTGCTCTTCAAACCATGCCTGTCCATGATCCACAACTGGAAAATTAAGGATCATTCAATTTGTGAATTATTTAAAAATACAGTTTATTTGGTGGAAATCTGATGTCATTCATCACTGCCCATTTTAAGAGCGCTTACTTATGAGGAAAATATTGATTTGGCTGTTACTTCAACATTAGTTGCATATACACTCAGGCCTACTGTGTCTGGTAAAAGATAAGTGACTTTTAACATAATACATTAGTACTGTAGTCTCGCTGTGGTCTTCAATTAATTTACATTGCTGGTGCATTAATGAGATTCTGTATTCATACAAAGTGAGTGTGTCTCATAGTTAAATTTAAATTATGAGCTGGGTATTTAGATATTTAGATACGTGTCAAGTAAATTCCTTTAGGTAATGAATAAGTAGTTCCACTCCAGGAGGAGGCATAAGGTAGCTAGCTAAAGTTTTTCTTTTTAGCCTTGTCTTTTAATCTTAGCATAGTATTTGCTTCTTTTAAAATTTCATATCTGTGAATGTACAATTTTATAAGGACTGTTTGCACATTTAACCTGATTTTTATTGCTACTTTATGTACAGAGTACCCAGGCATTTGCCAGTCACTCTTAAGCTGTTTTGATTACAATAAGACCTTATTCTCAACTGGTCCTGGCATTTGTATGCTGGAGAAGTAAAAGTCAATGATATCTTGATTTCTCTTGTTATGGCCATGAAAGTACTATAATTTTTCATGGTTAATGTTTGCATATTCAAAGCTGCTGAAGTTGACTGAACCAAAGTTTGCCCAGAAACCCAATAATTTCAGAAAAAGGTCATAGGTTATATTAGGTAAGAAAATACTTTACCAAAAGAAATATCTTTTAGGGAACTTTTCAAAGTGGCGGGTGAAAAGCTTTTTAGTGGATTAATTACTTACAAGCAGATTTGCCAAAATAATTGACTTTTTTATGTTTAACTTATCTATCCTTATGAATTGTTTTAACCATGCTGTATATCTGGTCGAGTGCATGGCAGCAAATTGTCCTGTTTGGGACACACCTAAATCATGTACCAAATCAGGAAATTGGAATAGTACAGAAAACTAACAATAACAAAAACATGCAAACTCCATACTGTTAACATTGAAATCATGTCTCTGGAACATTCAATAATGTGCCAGTCCCTACTGTAAAAACCAAAATGCTAAGTGGTTGCAAAGTGTATTTCATGTATAGATTGTGCAAGTCAATTGCCATCGCAGCCATTAGACTATGTATGTAGAGTGTGTGCTACAATATTTTTAACTTGTTGAGTCTGTCTTAATGAAGAGTGTTCATTGAAAATCCATTAAAGACTTTTTTGCTTAGCAATACATTCAGCTTGCTTTAGACATTACAGTTGGCACGATAGTGTAGTGGTCTCTGCAACTCTGCCAAAAGTCTAGGTCTTCTGTGGAGGTTGTATTCATTGTCATTCATCCTTAATTAATTTGATCACTAGATAAAAGTGCACAGAACAGAATTGTGATATATGGCATGCCTACTGTGAGCAACATTGTAACATTAATTTTTGTTCTGAACATTTTGATTAATCATTTTTTTCCCTAAGCTGTCAGTTATGTCATACAAGTAAGCCCACGAATCGGAAATCCAAGAATGGTAATCAGTTTCTGTTCCGTCCGATATCTGGATGGATGACATATCATGGAGGGTGGGTGCGTCTGGGGAAATGTCATTTAATTACATAAGCATATCTGAACTAAAGCGGTTTCGTTTTGTGGAGACGTGAGTCCGTTGCCTTTGCTGACACCGACTGCTGGCAGAGTGGAGCACAGCAAGTTTAGTTTACAGGTTGTGGTGTTTGTGTGCCAGCCACTGAGTCTGGGAAGCCACTGGGTTAGAGTCTGTGACCGTTATGTGATCTATATTACTGGCACAGTGGATTAGAGCAAGTGTAGCTCACAGGTTGTGTTGTTTGGGCGGCACCTACTGACTCTGGGAAGCCGCTGCGTTTGACTCTGGGGTGGGCGCCGCCGTGTTTTGGGACGCCGCTGCGTTTGACTCTGGACTCTGGGGCGGGCGCCAAACTGAATGACCGTTATGTGATCTACATTACTGGCACAGTGGATTAGAGCAAGTCTAGTTTACAGGTGGTGTTGTTTGGGCGCTTACAGGTTGTGTTGTTTGGGCGCCACCTACTGACTCTGGGAATCTGCCAGATCCTTGCATTTTACGTAGTTTTTTGTATTTTTGCCATGTGACTCTCTTGAAATACACAGTTTATATCATTTTGATTTTATTTTGCTCCTTCTGTGGTCAGAAATGCAGAGGCCCTGCCTCCACTGTCCCCAGTTGATTCTGGGCTTCGTCAGGGGTGTATTCTTGCTCCTACTCTGTTCAGTGCTTGTATGGACTGGGTGTTGGGCAAGGTCGTGGGTCCAGCGGCCGTGGGGCATCTGTTGGTGAAGAAAGGTTCACGGATCTTGACTTTGCTGACGATGCTGTGATCTTCGTGGAGTCAATGGAGGCTCTTATCGGGGCGCTCGAGAAACTGAGCGAGGAGACTGAGTGTCTGGGCTTGTGAGTGTCCTGGAAAAAAAACAAGATCCAGGCCTTTAATGACCTTTTGGGCACAGCCATCAGCAGTGTGTCTGTTTGCGGATAGAGTGTCGACCTTGTTGAGAGGTTTACTTACCTTGGCAGTGACATTCATGTCTCTGGAGACTCGTCCTGTGAAGTCAGTAGACGGATTGGGAGAGCATGGGGGGGGGGGGGGGGGGTCATGAGGTCGCTGGCACTCCCGATATCTATGCAAAAGGACAAGGGATCCAAGTCTTTAGAGACCTGGTGCCTCCTGTCTTGCTATATGGTTGCGAGACATAGACGCCATCTAGTGACCCGAGACGAAGACTGGACTCCTCTGGTACTGTATCTCTCTGGAAAATCCTTGGGTACCGTTGGTTTGACTTTGTGTCGAATGAGTGGTTGTTCATGGAGTCCTGAATAAGGCATATTACCTGCATTGTAAGGGAGCGTCAGTTACGGCACTACGGCCATGTGGCACGTTTCCCTGAGGATGATCCGGCTCGTGAGATCCTCATTGTTGGGGACGCGAGTGGCTGGACCAGACGAAGGGGTCGCCCAAGTAACAGCTGGCTGCAGCAGATAGAGGGTCATTTCTGGAGGGTGGGACTGGACCGTGTGTCTGCCTAGGGGGTTGCAAACCAGGGTCCCGAGTTGTTTCGTTGTGTAGTGGGTGCGGCGGCAATACACTGTACCAGTGCATGCTTCCCGACTTGACTCCTGTGGTGCCGAGTTTATGTCAATGTCTAGGGACATCTGGTGCCTGAAGTGTATCAACTCAATGGCTTTGTTATTGTTTTAAACTTAACATTTTACTTGTTTATGAAACTTGATACAGTACCTTTTTAATGTAATTTTAAAGTCAATTGGTAATTTTATCAAAATTTTTCAAAAAACTTGAATATGGAGGAATGAAATGGTGGTTCCAGGAAACAGGTTTGGGTAACAACAAATAGGTGGGAATTTGAAAAGAAGTTTGCACATTCTTCCTGTATCCATGTTTTTTTTTTCTCCAGATACTTCAGTTTTCCTTCATCATCCTAAAAATGTTCATGTTATGTAGATGAGCAAGTTACAATTGGCTTGGTATGAGTGAGTGAGAGTGTGGGTGTGTTTGCAAGTGTCCTCTGCAGTGCACTGGCTCCTGTCCAGGATTGGTTGTTACCTTGCAGGATGGTCTCTTGTCTCTATCCACGCTTAAAATCAATTTATTGGATTGGTAGGTATTGATTTAAACCAGTAAATAACTAGCTAATGTAATCTACTGTATTTTATATGGACATTTCATTTTTAAACTTCAATGTAAAGTTTGCCTACATAAACTTAAAAGCAAGGTTGATTTAGGAGTTTGGTATTTAAGAGAACATAAACCTCAAGAATATGAAATAAATATCGTTAATTATAGGGCTGGGTATCAGCACTGATGTCCCTATTTGATTCGGTTCTGATTCACTATGTCTTGATTCGATATTGATTTTATCTTGACTGATATATTTGGAGTGGTGGCTTTTTTAGATATTATGTAACCATGCACAGAGAACATTAATATAATGTGACGGATTACAGTAACACTTTATTTGATGGGTGCCCACATAGTGACTTCATAACATATGCATTAGCATGGAATGCCATTTAAGAAGTAATAAACAGTTAACATCATTATTTGGAAGATGTGGAACAAAATATCATTGCTTTTTTAAACTTTTTCACAGCACTACACTCATTCAAAATTAACAATAATTTTAACTAACATGTATCACCATATCAGAGTCCACACATTAAGGGTGGGGCTCCTTGTTTTAATACAATGCAATGGCATTTACTTTATAAAACTTCTGTATCATCTTGCGAATAATATTATAAAATAATCAAAAATTGCTCCTTAAATAATAATTCTTATTCAATAACCTATTTGTGTGTTATGAATCTCCATGTAGACACCCTTCAACTAAACTGTTGGCCAAATTTATTCCCTTATTGGACATTTAAAATAATCTTGACTTAGTCGAAGTTAAAGATTCAGTGGGAAGACTCGTGTCTTTCTATAATTCTACAAGTTACACATCTTGTGTCCTGACAGTCCTCAGACAAAAAGGAAGCATTTTAAAATGAGTATCTAGAGCAGATGCTTGTTGACAGTAGCATTGAATGAATGGAACATAAAAGAAAAAGAACTGTCCATCTTGACTGATAATGCCACTATTGTGGAGCTACTTCAAGTTAGCTGCCTTGAGCATGCTCTCACTTTTATATCACAGGATGCTCTGGAAATTCCAACCATTGCCCACTTGCTTTGCCAGGTGAGGAGCCTTGTAGGGACTTTTATCTTTGGGGGTCTCTTATCTTTTCAGATAAAAACTGCTATAGCTTCTGTTATTTTTGTGGGCATGAGGCAAACTGAAAGGAAGCTTGGAGCGATCTACCATCTCCAGTGTAAATTGTTTAGGTTCTACTCATTTGAATGTCAACTGAGATTACTTTTAATGTTGATGTTGGGATAAATAATTTTCCCAAATTTGTTGCGTTACAACGATAATTAACGTCTGAGTTGCACAGCTTACATATGGTTTTGCTTTTATCCAGTTGTTTTTTACTAACATACCATTTGAATCTGTAATAAGTTCACACATCTGAATTAACACTAGAATTACCAGAGCCTACGAAAAAACTCGTAGATCCGGCCCACCTTAAATTGCTTCTTAAAACCATTCTCCCCTCTCCGCCAGCGTCTTTTGTCATCTAAATGTACGGATAAAGACAAGTTGCAAACAGCCGGCTATTCCATCCCCCCACCGACTTAGAACATAAACGAACTTTTTCCAGCTCATGTCTTGATTGATTATCTGGGAGTGAAGTGGAGTTTTAGAGTGGAAATAATAAATCGTTATTTGGAACACACGCATTTCATGTGTGTTGCGTTTCTACAGTAATCTGTGTAAACACATTGTTAAAACAGAAACTTTTTTTATATTCTAGTAACAAAATGTAGGCATAAACTATATAATGTATGAAGCCTGAAGTCCAAATATCAAAAACACTTTCACAAAAAGTACAAAAAAAAAAAAAGCCGCTGCCAAAAAAAGCCGCCTTAGTGTGCGACATTGACACTCATTTACTATACCTGCCGCCGTGGCGTAACAGTATCAGTTGCTGACTGGCAATCAGAAGGTCACGAGTTCGATCCTGCACGACTCCCTTTTGTGAAGTGTTCTTATTTTTACTGTTTTAGAATAAAAAGATACATTTGATTTCAGTCTGTAACAGCCGGTGTAATTTGTGATATTTGTAAAGGTTAGCTTTATTTATTTATTTTTTTAATTCACTTTTCATTCTCTGTCGCGTTCAGGATCCTTCTCTAGCCCACCTGACACTGCTGTTATCACATAAAGACGCGCTATAGCTCTGCAGTTTATCACGATACATACGACCACGTGTTTTTTTTCCCACAGTCTTGCCAGTCTCCACATGTTGCTGTATGCTGTTTCTTTTGTACTCCAGGACATGCAGAGGAAAGCATAGTAAAGAGCAGTCACTTCAGCACTATATGCAATCATCAGACACTCCCCATCTGACACTTCTGTTTTCACATAAAGACTCGCTATAGCTCTGCAGTGTACTTGTGACTGCATTGTGATACCAATGCTTGCAAACTGAAGTGTCTGCATGCACTTTTCGTGGCATTACATGCGTATTTTTTGAGCATGCCCATGTAGCTCAAACACAGGAACATATGTTGATGTAAAAGTATAACAAAACAAGTGCACTTTTATTCAAGACTATAACCGAAGAAAAAAGAAAGCAAGTTACAGTAGGCGGTTGATATGACAGCTTGCGTGGTGCAATGGTAAGAACTGCTGATTTCCATTACGTGCTATATAACTGTTAACATTTGAATCTGATGATTGCATATAGCGCTGTCTTATTCAGTGTGCGCAAGAAAATGCAGGTGGCCAGTTGCTGCGTGCTACAACGCACATTTTAAAAAAAGAAAGAGACAAATATATGTGACGTTTTGAAGAAATTATTTTATGCCGCGAATAGTACCAATCAGAAAACATTGTCAAAGTAATGCAATATTATTTGAAAACGAACAGCGTCAGGTTGGGTGTGAAGTTATACTGGCGCTGTTTGAGTCAGAACAGAAGCTGAATAAGCTGAACAAGCTCCTGTTCTGACTCTAAGTAAAAAGTATGAATTAATCAACAGAAATAACCGCGATCGACATTTTAAACTTAACGATTTACAGTGCATACCAATTTATAAATTTTATGTCCGTTTGAGGAAAAAAAAAAACACTTTCTCCAAAGCTGGGAATCGAACTCGCGTCTCTGTAGCATGGCAGGGTTTCTGTGCTCAAAGTCAGCAAATCTTAGCGTTAAGCCACGGAAAAGTTGTAGTATTCTTGAACCTTTTGTGAAAGTGTTTATTTGATGTTTGGACTTCAGGCTTCACACATTCTATAGTTTATGCCTACATTTTGTAACATTTATTACTAAAATATGAAAATGTTTCTGTTTTAGCAATGTGTTTACACAAATTACTGTAGAAACGGAACACACATGAAATTCGTGTATTCCAAATAACGATCTATTATTTCCATTCTAAAACTCCAGCAGTTCAGTCACTCCCAGATAATCAAACAAGGCATAAGCTGGGAAAACTTAGTGAACGTTCTGCGACAGTGGGGGATGGAATAGCCGGCTACTTGCTGCTCGTCTTAATCAGCACATTTAGAAGACAAAAGAGAGGTGAGAACGGTTTTAAGGTGAGCCGGATTTACGAGTTTTTTCGTAGACTCTGGTAATTCTAGTGTTAAGTGTCCAAGCCACCAATTTCAGTTAAAGAGGAAACACCATTTTATACGAAGTAGTAAAGTGCTTTTTCGGTAGGCATATTAATGCCATCTACTGGATTGGACACCATAAATGAAGATAAGCAAAAATCTACATTGTAATTGAGCAGGATAGAGAATCACGAGATTGATCTTGAGGCTTTAAGAATCTATATAAAATCGTTTAAACAAAAAATGACTGTAATCGGAAAATCAATATTTTTACCCAGGCCTAGTTAATAAAGTGCAAATGTTGCTATGCACTAGAAAACAAAGATCTGTTTTTGCATCTAATACATTTTGTAATTTTTTTTTTTGTTCTTTATTTCACCTTATATAATTTCTTGTATTAGGAATTTGTTAGTTTTCACCCTTGGGGTCAGAGCGCAGGGTCGGCCATTGTACAGCGCCCCTGGAGCAATTGCAGGTTAAGGGTCTTGCTCAAGGGCCCAGCAGAGTAGGATCTCTTTTGGCAGTAACGAGATTCGAACCGGCAACCTTCTGGATACCAGCACAGATCCTTCGCCTCAGAGCCTCCACTCCACCCAAAATAATGTAGTTTTTCTGCACTTTTAAAGCATTTATTGTAAACATTAATTGCTGACATAGAAGTAGAAACATAACCTGTTTAGCAATGTATTAAAGTAGCTGTATAAAACATACTTTCTAGAAAATATTTTGCTCATTTTTAATATACACGAGATTTATTTTATAACATTTAGTGTTTCTGGTATTGTGTGTCATTCTTGAATGGCTATCTTCTTTAATGCCACATTTATTGTGTATATTGTTTTTAAATAATTATGCAGTAATAATGTCTAGTTTTACTATAGTGCACATAATTAAAATCACTAAATACTCCTGTCTCCAAAACATTTTCTTACAATGCATTTTTTTTTTACTAGTAATGAGTGAACCCTGCTGAATTTGTTTTGCCTTGAGTTCCACAAAATCACAGAAATGTTTACAAAATGCATTGAATTCAGTGGGAAGTAGGAACAGAACTAGTGGATTATAATGGGTGCAATAGTCTCTTAAGTGTCCCTGTGGACTGTGTGAAAGTTTGCCAACAATTCTGGATTGTGTGGCAGCAGAGCTAATCACTGAGCCACCATGCCTCAAACAACAAAAAGATACAGACGAAACAAATACAAGAAATGGCCACAAACAAGCAGTAAGTAAATAAATATAGATCATTGCACCGAGAGAGTGCCAGTCTTGAGAAACACATTAGCCATGCCCAGAAGAGGCAGTGTGGGACTGGCTCATTCCATTAATTTTTTTTTCTGTATGTATCTGTGTTCTTTGCACTTTCTTATTTATTACACCTTATAAATAGTAATAAATCTTTTTGTTTTTATTAATTCACAGCCTGTCATGTTTTCTGATGAGATGGAGGGTGAGGGTGAAAAATTTGCATACATATTAGTTGTGTGGTGCTGTGTTGCCAGCCTACAGTGATCAGTGTTTTATATCTGTTGGCAGTATAAGTAATACTGCAAGTTTGTTGTATGTATGTATGTATTTGTAAGTTTTTAATGCACTATTCGATGGACGAGGTAAGAGGGGGTGGTATCAGTACATCTCAGTACCCATAATGGCATTTTTGTTTTTACTTGTGTGCTTGTAACACAGTGATGGCCAAGCTGGCAATGATCTTACATTAGACTTGTGTGAAAGTGCTGTGCATGGCTGCTACAGCTCTGTGATGTCATGTTAGCCTCGCAAAGCATCATGGGGTGTTTGGGGGAAGAAGAGTCACTTAAAGCAGTTGCATGGCGAATTTCCAGAAAAAATATATGGTGAACAAGGTCAACGACAAACACAGTATATACGGTGCAAAAAATGCTTTGGAAATATTTGCATATCACTTCTGGTTTCTTCTGATGGATGGTAGTGATCAATTTGTTTATACTCTTTATTAGGTGTGTTTGCATAGTATAAAAAGCACTTATTGTCACTGTCATCATGTATGTGTGTATGAAACAATTAGGCTCCCAGTAAAGTGTTTTTGTTGATATTTTGGCACACTTTTCCTAAAGAATATATCTCAAATGAGCATTCTGTACAGATTTTTGAAATTTCCACTGGAGAATTTTTGAACTTGTCTAACATAAAACCGAGAAAAATTCTGTGCGACATTAATTTGATATGGTAAATTAATCCATAATTAATCTTGAGTAAATTTATTTCAATTTGTATGTTTTTGTATGTCATTTTCCTCTCTCTTGTCCAATAGCCACTTCTGGGTGGCAAAGCAGATTCCAAAATAAACATTAGGGAAACTCCATCAAAGAGATGCATATCTTGTTCTTAATACTACCTGCAGAAGCAGCAGCAGTGACTTGTGTATACGTCTGTCTCTCCAGCTTGCTTCACATGCTTAAAATTTATACCCGGTATATTTTAACTAAAAATTATTGGAATAGTAAACAAGCTCCCTAAACAAGGCTCTATGGCTCTTTATGCAAATAGTGAATAAACATGTACTATTTATTTGCATTAAAAATATTTCAGTACTGTATCAACTGCACATTATAATGGTTCAGTATTTCTCTGACACACTACCTTATTGGCAAAGTGCTACAGTGGCTTGTTACATATCATGTTTTAGTTTGAGACTAATACATAGATTTTTTTATCTCTGCATAGGGTACTTCTTTCAAAAATTTATTGTTCAGGATGTATGAACTGCAGTTAGCCTTAAAACCTCTGTAACCTAATAAGAATACACGAGTTCATACAATTTTTACATCCCTTGAGCTGGAATCTGCTGTCTAGGAGATCAGTTTCAGCTACCACAAGCCTATTTGAACTCCCATTTTTAACTACAAAATATTGTAAGATTCTATTAATAACATATTTTATATACTTACAAGAGTATTTACATTCTATAATCACTTATTTTTCAATATATTTAGCAAACAATAACTGACTGTTTAAACAAAAATTAGAAATGCTTCAGCTTTAAAGCCAGTTTAAGTATGTCCCAAAACACACCAGAATGTTAGACTGTGCATACATTTTCTTGTTTTAGGCATTGTGATATAGTATGTAAGAGTTGTACAGGATATGTACGAGGGAAGTGTTGCATTGGTGAGAACTGCAGTATTAGTTACGGATGCATTCAATGTGGAGGTGGGATTACATCAGGGATCAGCTCTGAGCCCTTTCATATTTACAGTGTTGATGGACAGGTTGACAGACGAGATTAGACAGGAGTCCCTATGGACCATGTTTGCTGATGACATTGTGATCTGTAGCGAGAGTAGGGAGCATGTTGAGGAGACCCTGGAGTGGTGGAGATATGCTCTAGAGAGGAGAGGTATTAAGGTCCGTAGGATCAAGACAGAATACATGTGTGTAAATGAGAGGGAGACCATTGGAATAGTGAGGATGCAGGGAGTATTGTTGGTGAATGTGGAGAAGTTTAAATACTTGGGATCAACAGTACAGAGTAACAGGGATTGTGGGGGAAAAAAGTGAAAAAGAGGGTGCAGGCAGGGTAGAATGGTTGGAGAAGAGTGTCAAGAGTAATTTGTGACAGATGGGTTTCAGCAAGAGTGAAAGGGAAGGTCTACAAGACAGTAGTGAGACCAGCAATGTTACATGGGTGAGAGATGGAGGCACTGACCAGAAAGCAGGAGACAGAGCTGGAGGTGTCAGAGTTAAAGATGCTAAGATTTGCATTGGGTGTGACAAGGTATGGATGTGGTGAGAGAGGATATGCAGGTGATGGGTGTAACAGAGCAAGATGCAGAAAACAGGAAGATATGGAAAAAGATGACCCGCCGTGGCAACCCCTAATGGGAGCAGCTGAAAGAAGACGACATTGTAATATGTAGTATTTGTTTTCTTTCTCAATCTGGCATTACTTTTCAAAAGGTACTTGTCAAAATCTCTTACCTTCCTGAAGTAGAACATAGTTAAATTTTGGAATGGAACAAGTGAAGGTTTTGCTTGGATATATATACATCTGTCGGCTTAGAAGTAGGTTGGAGAGGGGGGATGAGTGGAGACAGTGAGCCAGCAAGAATGAGGAAGGTAAACATAAAACCAGAGACTTGCTCTTAATTTTAAGAAGAGAGCAGACAATGTTGACTTTTATATTTCATATTAAACAAATACAATTGTTGCATTGTGACAGTGAGCAGAATTCAAAAAAACATTTTCCAGAATCTGTATCAAGATAGATTTTATAAAATGCTTAAGAGTAAAAAAAGGCACATACATAATTTATACACAATTGGTTAAGCCCCTCTGAAGTAGCTGTTTAAAGTGTTGGGCGCCATTTGTTCAAATTGTGAAAAAAGTGTCTATTAGGCAAAAATGGGGAAAAATGCAGGATTTTTTTCTTTTTAATACTAGGATTCAAATTAATATCTCTTGTAAGCACAAAAATAAATGAAATATACATTCTTAGCCATTTGAAGGTGGTGACCAACTGACATGATTGGATTTTATGCATAATTAAAAAATCAAAAACAAAATAGAATGTTGTTCTGCACTTTGTATTGCTTCTTTCTATAGATAAATATATAAACCTTTTTAGATGCATAATTTTATGACATAGGGCAAAATTAGGAATAATGTTTTTATAATACAGGCATTTTTTCAGTGATTAACAAAGTCATTGGGGGAGGAAAAAATGTTTTCACCTGATCAGGATATTTACATAACCTACAACTCACACAACATCTCGCATGTGCTGACTTAATTCTACAGACATTCATCCCTTTGTAATTTCTCTCTTTGTGAGCTTTTACCATTGTTGTGCAGTCTTTATTTTATACTGCAGTATTTCTGGCTGCGTTGTTTTCTTAATGGTTAGTAGAATTTGTAGAAAGTGTTGTGTTCTTGTTTTAACCTATTTGCTGTAATGTATGTTTTTAAAAAGAATTTCTCACCCAATACTGGAACTACTGCAAGCTAATAATTTAGTGTTGTTTCCTAAGGGAAAGTTTAGATAGATGTCTGCCCTTTTTTTGAGAAAGATGAAATCTATTAACAGTAATATGATCTTGGTATACTGCATATTGTGCCCTCTTGCTTTCATTAAATATTAAAGTTGACCTTTGAAAGCAAAATTGCACATGAGCTGTTCATTTTCCGTAACTCTTCAAAAGTTAAAAAATTGAAATGCTACACTTTTATGATGGGAGAAAATATTGTATTGTTTGCTTGTAAGTCATTAACATCTGCTGTTGAGTAAATACTAGGTGCAAGACTTGAGTGGATGCCACTGAATTATAGGGTACACTCATGCACACTTGTTCTGAGACTTACTGGGACAAGCAAAAGTTACCAGTTAATATAGTAATGAGACAGACTCTGAATTAGTTAATAAACTTGGAATTTTCAAAATACACCAAATGTGGAAGATAAACAACCAATGAGGAGGCAGTTTAAACAATTCAAAAAGATATACACTTCTCAGAAATTGGACAAACATTTGGAAATACATCTTAATGTAGATAAGTGCAAATGTGACACACAGGCAAAAGATGCACTAATTATAAATACAAGATGAGTGACTGGCTTATAGGAAACAACTTTTTTAAAAAAGGATGCAGAGGCTGGAATTGATAATTCTCATTGCCTAGGCAATGTACTGAAGCAACTAAAAACGCAAAAATAACGTTCTAATTATAAAAAATGCTAAATGTAAATCCATGGGCTGTTATGTTCAGTGAGGCAACGTTTGGAGTATTGTGTGCAGTGCTGGTCATTTTTGAGCATGGGAAAAACTATGTATAAATGTATTATTATGATCATGATCCTACAATGAAAACGCAATAGCACTAGAAGCGGTGCAGAGAAGAAGAGTGAGATTAAAGGGTGTGCTCTACTCTGAGGATGAACCCATAGTCTTGAGCAAAGAATTGGGTATAGAGACCTGACCCCGGTATTTATAATTGTCAACTGCCTCAAGAAGATTGATCCAGCAGCATTTGATCAGTTAAAAAGTCAATCACATACTCATGATATTGATGGAATTTAAGGGGAAGTACCTTTACAACAAATTACCATGTAATGTAGTTGAATCTAAAATCGTGGCATCTTTTAAAAAGAATCATCATTTGGGACAACTCGGTTAACCAGTGATGCCTGATGGACTGAAGAGTTTCCTTTTGATTGTCTAGCCTCTTATGTTAACTAATGCATAATTGGCATTTGAAAGAAAACATAAATCATAAATGTTGTTTTTTTTTTTTCCACATCAAGCCAAAGTTTAGTTTTCTTACATTGTGATAGATGCAAATTATCATGTGTTCTTAAACGAAACATTTTTCATTAATGCAACCATCACCACACCACTACATCACCACACACTACACCATGTTGTAGTTTAAAATGGTGTATAGGGGACACTGTTTAAAAAAAAAAAAAAAAAAAAAAAAAAATTTACACATTTATTCATTATGTATGCACACCAACTGACGTAATTATGTGCTTTTTGGAAAACCTGACTTTTTTAAACTTTTTTTTTTATTTTTATTTTTTTTAATATCTGTGTTTTTGGGTCTCCCTAAACCTCCTCTCTCTCTCTCTCTGCAATGAACAACCACCATATCTTTAAATCTTGATCATCATCTTCTCTGGCCACCTTTCACATAACTGTACAATGTCTAACCCTTCCCTTTTATTTGTGGCATTTACTTCACCTTTCCTTTGGCAGTACATTTAGTTTTCTTTTTTCATTTTGGTACATATTTTGTGTATCAACTGTAAGTCTTTATTATTTCTGACATTGTTTTTTATTTATGAAATAATCTTAATTGTCCATGACCATTAATGTTTAACAGGACAAAATAAATAAAGTGAAAAAGTGGAAATCTGTTTCAGTTCCACCCTTGTTTAAAGTAGGGATACAGGTGTAGAATTATTATTTTTTTTTTCTTTAAAAATTGTTATGATTGTAGAATTCAGAAGGTTATTGAACAGCACATGGCCACGCAGAAGCACCTTGGTGTTATTTGTTAATGTTTTTTTCTCCTAGACCATTTTCTTTGTTTTTTGGTAATTGTTTTGATATTCCTTAGTTTGACTGAAGTGTCCACATGAAAGCACCAGTATTTAAATATTATTCATTATAACCTTTGCATTTCCACTTGTTTGCTTGCACTTGACTAATTCACTTGTGTTGAACTACTTTTAAAGCTTTGCCTCATAACTGTAAGTTATTTGATTAAATCATATACTGTGCTTATCTAAGCCTTCATTTCAAAATATTGGGTCTGTTGGTTGCTATGTGTGCATGATTGAGTACTTTTTAACAAGCAGTTGTTTTTAAAACAGTGTTTTTATATCTCTGTAATTGACTAGTGGTTATAGTAATAATTTAAGCATGAAACATTGTAATAACTGTCAGGTCTATAATATATTATTAAAAAAAACTCACCGTCTTCACCCCTTTTGAAGATTAATCCATTAATTCAGAATTCCTTCAAAACAGTCTTGGTTATGTTGTTTTCAAGGTAGGGTGTACAAGATAAGAGTTTGTTATTGCTTAACTGTATACTAAATCAGAATTGGCCATTGAACTGAACTGACGATACCTGCAGCAATTACTCATAAATGGAGATGGCATCCCATTCTGTCCTGTACTAATAAATTATTTATCACATGTGTCTTTACTACATGCATCACTTATTTGTTGTACTAATAAACATTACTTTGGCTTCACACACTCCCCAGACTACCTAACCTTAGTGTTGGGTGATTGAAGTGTGCGCTAGTAGTTACATGTTTCTGCAATTTTGAAATTCTGTTAATGCAGTTGAGATTCTGTCCTCAGTGTGGTCTTTGTAAGTATTTTGAGCTGAGCCACATAAATGTCTGCCCAATGTGGATGTTTGGATATAATGAAGAGCACGTACAGTATATAAGTGTTGCATTTTCCATTATGTTCAGAGGATTAATGCTAAGCCTCCATTCCTTTGTCAAGGATATGTATGGTGCTGTGCTAATAGTGATTGTTTGTAGTCTCATTTGTACCTCTTTCATTTAAATATATGATTCAAATTAAAACAATTACAACTCTGTGCTGATTGATCCCATTAGTGCTGTCAATGCCAATACAAATCATGTATTTTTATTTCTCAACTACCTCCATAGTTAGATAATTGTGGCAGTAACAAATGCATTATTACCTGAAAGAGCATTGTGATTTAAACTCTTAAGTAAAAAAAAAAAAAAAAATAGTTTTTTTAAATTACCACAAAGCCTGCAGCTTGGGGCTCTGAATATGAATTTCCATATAAAAACTAAATGCCATAGATTTGCAGGTTTACTTCCATTTCGCCATAATGCATCATCAGTTTTCTCGCCTCTTTTTAAAAAAAAAAAAAAAAAGCTTGAGGGGAAGATGTCTGCTTCATTTGACTAAGTGCATCAAATCATGTGGAGTGAGAAAGTAGCATAGTTTTCATAGTTATGACTATCAAATTACATTTTGAGCATGCACGGTTGTGTTTGAAGTCCCACAGAAAGATAACCATGTGTCAAACAACTGGTACTAATAAGCAGTTAAAAAAGAAAAGGGAAATTTGATGCTGACAGCCAGAGTTAGGGCTGAACAATACCCTAGCAAGTACTGTGAATCAGATGGTCCATTATTCTGTCAAGCTTGCCAACACATTGACTGGACCTGCAAGATCACAATCAATTAAGATCACCCTAAGCCTCAGACACATCTCGGAATCAAAGAATTGAGCCAGGGTCATGTGAATTCTGAAGCTCATCAGACCACACTCACAAGTGCACTAAGAGCTTATGATTTCAGGCATGAGTTTGTTAAAGATTTTGTTGCTGTTTGTGCTGAATACAAACATTGAGAAAATGAAGAAACACTGTTCTTTTTTAATTAAATATAAGTTGTGTTACCTGGTTGTGTCCAGGAAATTCCATTAGAAAACTGGCCTTCGTTATAGTGCTGTCAGTTAATGTAATGTATCAGAAGTTCTATATAACTAAGTACTTTTTTATGTATACAGTATTTGCAGTTTTTCCCTCCTCCCAAAGGCTAATATAATTGGCAGGCAGTGTGGTGTAGTGGGGTAGATCTAATCGCCACACTTGTTTCACATCCCCGTTATATATAATAGGAGCATAAGTGTGGAGGAAAGGAAAAAAGAAAAAGTGAATGGAGGTTAAGGAAGAAGGCAGCTGGAAGCGAGGGAGCTGGTGTGTGTGCGCGAGAGAGAGAGCACAGACTCGCAGATGTTTTCAGGCAGCTGGGAGAGGCGGGGCCCTAGCTGGGTGTTTGGTCAACACCTGGAGGTCAACGGTAGTGTTTGCTTCTACTGAGTGATTGTATGGAGCAGGAGTGACCGGGAGAAGGTTGGCTCGCTGCAGCGAAGGCAGCGGGAGTCGGAGATTTGGAGTGGAACCCCAGCGTGAGCGTCCTGGCTGTTGTGGGAAGCCAAGTCTCGGTCTGGTGGAGGGCTGAATGAAGCCAGGGATCGGGAGGCCACCAGACCAGCTAAGTGGAGAAGGTCAGCTGCAGGTAGGGTGACTTCCCTGGTACATAGCCTGGAAGGGAGAGGCAGGGGAGTTGCCAGCAGAAAGAAGGCACTGGTCTTTGTTTTTAAAAGGATTGCTTTCAGCCATTGTTTTTAACCTCTTTTTTTAAAGGATCTATTTATATGATTTTTAACCTCCACGTTTTCCACTAGCTTTAAATGGATTGTTTATTTAATGACTTTGTGATTGATGCTTTTTAAAGGATCTATTTATATGATTTTTAACCTCCACGTTTTCCACTAGCTTTAAATGGATTGTTTATTTAATGACTTTGTGATTGATGCACTGCACTTTATTTTGAACATTGTGATTTTATTGTTTAATAAAATCCCCTTGTTTTGTGATATCCTCACTGATCAGCTCATCCGGTTACATTACCGACGGTGTTGGGTTCGAGAGCTCCCCAGAAGCCAGATGGGAGCATAGACCCGAACCGTCACAGTACCTGCTTGCTTTGCTTGATGACATAACAAAGGCATGCAAGTGTGAAAAGAGATAAAATATTTCTTATTCTATAAAGATATTCTAATATGGGGTGCACACATTTGTTAATACCCTTAGAAAAGATCATGAATATCTGAATTAGTGATTTTTTTTTTTCTTCTTCAAACTATCCATTTTAAGTTTGTACTGCATGTCTCCAATTGTGCAACCATTAATTCAGCCTGTTTAAATGGAGAAAAGTAGTCGCTCTGCTGTTTGTATTATCATGTGTCCCACACTGAACATGGCCCAGAGAAAACAAAGGTGAGAGTTGTCTGAGGAGGCTGGTCTTAGACTATGAATCCTCTCTTGTTAGACTACCTGGACCCACTGTAGTTTGTCTATGGGACAAAGATTGGAATGGAAGATGTAATTATCCATCTGTTCCACAAGACCTATTCATATCTGAACAAAGCTGGCAGCACTGTGAGGGTTCCCCTCCCCACCATTTCTTCAATACCATCCAGCAGACTCTTGATTTGGAGGTGGATGAGCCTGTGGTGTCCTGAATAATGAACTTTCTGTCAGGCAGACCATAGTTTGTGAGATTCAAGGACTTTGTTATTGATACAGATGTGAACAACACTGGAGCAATACAATGATCAATCCTGTCTCAGTTTCTCTTTGCTCTGTACACCTCTGACTAATATAACAGCAGGGCATGTCACATGCAATGATTCTTGGATGGGATTTATTGAGAAGGGGTTGAGACAGAGTATAGCAGTCAGGTGGAGAACTTTGTTTTTTGATGAAGAAAGAACAGTCTGCACCTTAACATCAGAAAAACCAAAGAACTGGTTTTTGACTCTCATTGCACCAAAGAGCCTCTATGTCCTGTCACTATTCAGGGAGTGGATGTAGAGGTAGTGCATTCCTACAAGTACTTGGAGGGTCCACATCAATGAAAGGTTGGACTGGTCTCATAACACAGATGTACTGTGTTTATAAGAAAGGGTAGAACAGGCATTTTTCATTGGAGACTGTTCCTTTAATGTGGGTAGTGACATCCTTCACATTTTCTACATCTCTGTGATGGCCAGTGTGATTTTTCTACACTGTGGTGTGCCGGGCTGGTAACATCACTTCAAGAGAAGCAAACTAAATCAACAAGCTAATTAAAAGCTTCAGACTCAGTTATGGGATGTACTCTGGACCCCCTGGAAGTAGAAGCAAAGGAGACAATTAAAACAAAATTGAGTGCCATTATGCACAATGCTGCATATCATCTCTCTGAGGAATTTCAGCTAATGTATTATTCAACAGAAGTGTGGCAAGAAATGCTACTGGGGCTCCTTTACACTAACATTAGTACACCTGTATAATGCCTTACTGTAACTGCCAATTCAGAAGTTTTTGTACTGGTATGTGTTCAGACTATAATGTGTGGATAAATCTTTATTTATTTTTATTTAAAGAGCTTGTTTAAAGAGCCAGTTTCCTCCAGGGGATAAATAAAAATCTGTCTATAATATATGGCGTGTATTCACATCTGATGTTTGTTTAGCCTACTGTTTCTAGTAAGACAAGCCTATCCGACTGTACTGTGTACATATGATAATGAACTTGAAGTTAAGATATTGTGTACTTATCATGCAACCTTAAACATGGATGCAACCATGTTCAAAGTGCAGCAATCAAATTTGCCATTCGTCCATTGAAGTAAAATTTGTAAATGATGATGAACCATTGATCAAAAATAGATTTCCTGTTAAGCATCTCCACTGAGGAATGCTCTGGAATTAAAAAAAACAAAAAAACAAAAAACTGTCTTTCAGAAATACTGGCACACTTCCCTATAATAAATAATGAATAAACACAAAATGGCCTGTGAAAAATATCTAATTTTATCCTCTTCATCTTTCATTCAAATTTTAACACAAATTGAATTAATCTTTTTTTCTGTTATATAACATTGTTTTCCTCGAATGTGTGCTCTTATTATTAGCACTTCTTTATTTAATACATTGTACAGACCCTTTGGCAAGATAACAGCTCTGGATCTGAGACCATTTCTCCCTACAGAATTGCCCTAGATCCTTAAGATTTGGAGACACATAGTTGTGGAGTCTCATTTTAAGCTCAACCCATGTATTTTCAGTGGTGGTTTAGGTGTGTGAAATGGGATGGCCATGGCAAAACCTTTTTTTTTTTTTTTTTTTTTTTTTTATTTTGGTCACTGAACCATTTTTGATGTTGATTTTATGGTGTGGTTTGGATCATTGTCCCGTTGGGAGATCCACTAATCATCCAATTTAAACTTCCTGCCAGAGTTTTTTGATTTTATTTTTAGTTTAGTACCTGCTGGTACTTGATGGATTCTGATACCATGTATCCTTAAGTTGTCAAGGGGCTTTGTCAGATAAACAGTTCCACAGCATCAGTGATCCACCATCATACTTTAGAGAATGATGAGATACTGTTCTTCACGCCTAACATTCCATCTATGCCAATCCCGCCATTGGTGTTTTGGTTCTTAAAAACTTTATTTTTGTTTCACATGACCATTGAACTTGGCCCCATTAAAAGTTTCAGTAATGTTTGACAAGGTGCAAACTCATTGAATTTCTAGTTTGACAGCACTTTTCAGGCTTTTTTCTCAAAACCTCCCAAAGAACTTGTGGTTATGTAGGTGGCTTCTGATCATTGTTTTGAAGTCTTTTTGGCCCCATGACCCAAATAATGTTCTCCAGCTATGATCCTTTTACGATTCTTTGGTCACTCAAATCATCATTCTTATCATGCATGGCATCAATATCATTTTAAAATTAAAAATATATATATATATTTTTTGTGATGGCTGATATACTCTTGACCATTACCAGTTCACTTTCACTTTGGTTATCTTCTCCAAAACTTAACCAGATAGTCTTATGGTTATAAAACTAGACATTGCATTAAAGTTGTAAAGATTGTTTCACAACATGTACCACAGGAATTTTATTTAAAATGAAATCCTGCAGTTAAATATCTGATTGTTCATTATGGTATTTCAGTTGACTGCCTGTAGTGTACATTATTTCACAAATGACATTTTATTCTGTTTGCAGTTTCATAAACATCTGTTAACTCCCACAGGTGCATACTGTTTCCACAACAATGACATCACTGTTTTGATTTTCTGTAACACATTGCATATGAAAATGGTTAAATGCTGGATAGTCCTAAAATTTAATCTACTTTGTGTGATGGGATAAATATATAAACATTTTTTTAAGACTTACGCACTGTGAATGACTGTGTTGTTACATTATACAATAGAACTTATTTTTGTATGGCACTCTTCACTGAAAGCAGATGAAGAGCATTGATAAGTTCTCAGGTAAAATGCAAGGATCGAATTTTACTCGCTTTTAATGCATTCAAATAAAGTGGAAAATAAAATGTAAGGATCGATTTGTTCTAATTATTAAGTACAGAATCATTTCATATCAAGATACAGGTTTGTTAAAACACATAAAACAAAGTATAAACTAATTAGCATAAGTGGAAATCAACAATATCTGTCCATTCATTAATTGTTGAACTATAACAAGTTGACAATGGAGGAGATGGAAAAATATAAAAGAAAAAGTCAAAGACAAACCCTGAGACAGTTGCAGTCCTGGAGATCTTGGCCGATTAGTCACCCCCTCCAGGGCATTCTATAGTCTCTCCTGCGCTGTCTAATCTAATAAGATAATCTTTCTATTACAGTGCTCCCAGTATCTCTGATGATTTTTCCATAGGATGAGAGCAGTGGCACCAAGTGCCATATCAAGATACTGATACGATTCCTACCTGAACATCTTAAAATCTACTTTAAATTCTAGGTGTTCCTGACATTTACCAATATTATTCTAAAAATATTATTTTATTTAACATTACCCATTATGTATTAGATGATTTTACCATAGGTGCATGATATTTCTTTTAGGTTATAAATTATAAACTTACTTTGAGCCAATAGTGGTCCTTCTTGATTGTATGTCCTCTTCAGCTATGTTTACAGTTGTGCAGTTAGCTGTTTTTATTTTGTGTTTTAGCATGTTTTAAGATGGAAACCTCACGAGAAGCCCACTCCTTGCTATTCACTAGCAACTGCCATTTAATTTTTTTTCTATTTCCTGCAGTTCATGCTGAGCACATGCTAGCTCCCAGGGGTCATGGAGGAAAGTCTATGCCTGTGTGGTTTTAGCCAGTGTTATCTCCTGAAAGCTCTGAGCCCTCCCTACAATAAGGGAGCAAGTTATTAGGCTTTCCGCAACAATGGAATATTAATTTATAAGGCTGTATTTAGCCAAATTTAGTTGTACATTCTCTGCTAATGTACAGTATGGTCCACACATCTTCAAGATTACAATTGCCATTGTAATTGGCAAAGAAGGCATGATAGTAGCAGATCATCTATACTACAGTACACCTCACACAACTGAAGAAAATGCCTACATGTAATACAGTTAACAGGTAGATTCTTGTAAATGTTATGAAAATGCATAAACTTATGCATATTCACATGTATTAATGCACATCCCTACATGCACATATGTGTTAATATTGATTTACTCAGTTGCAAAGTTAGCATAGCAAAATTGTGGAAAAGTATATTTACAGATGTTTTCGAATTCTTAACCTTTGTGATATTGCCAGTGTTGGTAACTGTTAGTAAGGTTGCTGGACCACGACTGATGGTTAACTAACATTTCCTGCTGATTACTCCTTTACCGGTAGTAAATCTCTGCCAGTCTTTCACCACTTATGAAAGACCAGTGCAGTGTATTAGCTTCATGCAATAAACAGTGGAATGAACCACTGCACTACTTAAATACAGAAGCCAAGTCTTCTGTGTTCTCCTTGCATTTTATAGTTGCCAACAAGATTTGCTCTGAGCTGAAAAACTGAGAAGTATGAAACACATGCACCTTACTTTGAATCTGTATTAAGTAGGTGTATTTACAAGATACATGAAAATAAATTTGTCTTTGCTTTTGACACTACTGCTACAGAATTAACAGACTTCGAGTCTGGAGTTGTTGTTCCGGGATTCAGAACATTTAGTATTGCATGTCGCCATCTTCTCTCATCTTTGTATCTGCTTTTACTTTTGAGGATCACATTGACAGCAGGTCACTCCAGACTTCCCTGTCCCCAGTAACAGATTCCAGATTCCTGGGCAATTCCCAAGTATTCCCAAGCCAACCAAGAGAGAGAGACAAGCCTCCAGTGTGTTCTGGTTCTGCTGCAGGGTTTCTGTCCAGTAGGATGTGCCTGGGGCAGCTCTAGAGAGAAATACCCTTGGGCCTTCTTATGACCTTCCCAAACCACGTCAACTACCTGTTCTCAATCTGAAGGAGCAGCGACTGTACTCTTAACCTCTTCCAAATTGTTCTCTTCTTCTCAACCTGTCACAGAGTGTTGGCCCAGCCACCTTGCAAAGAAACAACATTTCTGTTGCTTATATTTGCAGTATAATTTATTTGGTCATTACCCACACCTAATGAACATAAGTGAGGTACATGCAAGCTCCCAGGTGTCATGGATGTATTGTAGATCCACTGGTAACTCGAGAGCTTTTTCTTTAGACTCCTGCTTCACCACCACTGACTGGCACAGCACCTGCAAAACAGCTGCTGCCACTCCATTTCACTTGTTTATCTGCCATTCTTTTTTTTATATCAGTTGTGAAGATGATCTTGAGATAATTAAACATTTCCAGCAAGGGTGGTTCTGCAACCCCACCAATCTGGAGAGAGCAACCCTGTCTTTACTGAGAGAAAATCGTGACCTTAGACTTGGAGGTGCTGACCCTCCTCCCAGCTGCTTCATAGTCGGCAGCAAATTGCTTGAATTTATGCTGAAGATCACTGTCTAATGAGGCAAAGACATCATCTGCAAAGGCAGTGATGCTACCCCTAGCATCCCCAACTAGACACTCTCACTGCTTTGGCTGCACTTTCATATCCTGTACATGAAATCCAAAAATGATGCAGTCTTGATAGAATCCTTTAATTTAACGGCTAGTGTTCAGACACCACTCTCACTGCATTCATATAGGAATTGAAGAGCATGCAACAGCTTCAATGTTGCCCCATATTCTTGCAGCACCTCCAACAACACAAGGCACAGTCATATGTTTTTTTTCTTCCAGCTCTACAAAACACTTGTAGACTGTGTTATCATACTCTCATGCATCTTCCAAGAACTGTACCAGGAAGCAGAACTGGTTTACTGTTCTATGGCTAGGGTGGAATCCACATTGTTCCTCCTATATCTTTGGTTCAGCTGTCCAACAGATTAGTTGCTCCAGCACCCTTGCATATGTCTTACCTGGGAGGCTGAGAAGTGTGATCCCACTGTAGTTGGAATACACTCTTTGGTCCCACTTTTTTAAAATCTGGGGACCACCACACCAGTCTTCCACTCCAAGGGGACTTTACCCACCTTACTTGTAATGTTGCATAGATGGATTAGCCACGCTATCTCAACAATGTTCAGTGCTTTCAATATCTCCGGATGGATTTCAACTACACCAACAGTCTACCATCGTGGAGTCCTTGGACCATCCTAGTGACTTCGGTAGCAGTAATGGGATCCTGCCAAATGGGAATGTCCAATGTTGCCTTCTGGTAGAGAGCCATTTCCTCATAATCTTCTGTCCACCACTTGACAATTTCCCTAGAAGTGACTAGTACCTCTCTGTCCCTGTTTAACATAGCCTATGCAAGGTCACACCTTCTCCTCCTGAGCAGTGAAACAGTTTGCCAGAACAACCTCAATGCCATCTGATAATCTTTCTCTATGGTCTCTCCAAACTCTGCCCTTGCTCAAGCTTTTGCTTCCACAGCCAGTTTTGCTGCACTTCCCTTATCCTGGTGGTACCCCTGAACTGAGTCAAGAGATCCCTCAGAGAGCATTTCCCTGAAGGCCACCTTCTTCAGTCTGACAATAAAAGTACAAATTAAAAACCAGTGTACCCTGCCTGGTTAAGGGTTACTGGGACTCACTTCTGGAGGTGATTTTTGCTGGTGACTGCCAGGTTTTCGGGCAACCCACATAACTTAGCTGGGCTCAGACAGAAACGGTGATGTGGTGCCGTCTTGTGACCACACCACCTGCAAGACAAAGGGTGAGGTTTGTGTGTGATGCCAGTTTAGTTGCAGGCAAAGGTGGGAAAGACCTAGTTTGGCTAGACCCCTTTTAATATTGCATGTAATGCAGAAATTCTTTTTATTTTTCAGTAAAAATTAACTTCCATGATCATGTTTTTAATTTATAATTTTTAATTTATTAGCCTTTAATTTGTGAATGTGCCCATTGAAAAAGACATGTAAAATGCTCTGAAACAAAAAAATACCACAAAAAGCTAAAATAATTCATACCCAAGAAGAATCAGTGTGTGGCTATGTGGAAAGTGAAAATTGGTAATAACCACAAAAAAGAATAAGAAGAGATTGTGACTCCACATACATAAGGCAAGATTCCAACTAGTTCTCAATGAGATGTGATACGTTAAAGCTATCTGCTATACCAACCTGTTATGTGCTACAGTATTACGTATTCTTGTTTTTATGTTAAACGTTGAAATACTTTTTTCATTAAAATTTTCCTGTGCTTGAATTAATTTTTCTGAATTTTTCCCCTTTTTTTCCTGTTTTAGTGGTGCTCATAGACTTTAACTCACAGCTTTAGTAAAACAATGTCTGTGCTTGTGTTTGTTTGAATTCTATCAGTGTTCGCCTTTTTAGTGCATTGATTTAGTCTTGTGTAAAGGGTGTAGCTTCCTGACTTGTAAGAGCGGCTGTTGGGTGGTTACGTTCTTGCTAACTTATTCTTTATTTGAAAGATGAAGTCATGTAGAATTAATGAAGAGTAGGTTTTCTTGAGAGTGCATGTTTTTCTGCTTTTGCTCACAGTACATCTAGTGATTTCTTCACCTGCCCAGCCCCTTCCTGCCTGTAGCCTCATGCTGCTAGTTTACTACACAGAGATGGCTTTATGTGTGATGACTGGTTTAATTGTACTCTGTATCTGCCCAAAGCTAATGTTTTGATACTGGGAACTAACATACCTGCAGCTATTCCAGTACTGGCTCTCATGTGTGCTTTGATAAAAGTTTAATTGTGCATTTGTTAGAAGTGTCATTTTTAGTATGTTGCGTGTGTTTTACATAGTAATGATTTAAAAGAAAAGTATGTTTCATCTGGGAGATGAAAGTGCAGGAAACGTCATATGAAAATGCTTTGCCATCATATTTACTGTATATTTTCAGCTCAGGTAGTTTTTTTATTAATTTTTTTCTTTTGACACCAAGTTTCTGTAGATGTGTAATTATCCTGGATGTATCTAATACAAGTGGAAGGAGGACAAATAGCACCCCTGTATGTTGATGAATGATACAGGTGTATAATATCATGGATGTTGCCACCAGGTCTCTCTGTCAGTAACGTATGCAACCATCAGTCATCCCTTGGCAGCATCTTTGTTTCACCACTAAAAATGGCAGACTGCCTTTTCTCCCTCAAGTTAGAATACTTGAGGCACCACTGCATGTAAGAGTGACAGTTGTTCCAAGGGAATATGTGACCACAGCCCTGCTTCAAAAAGGTGATTGCTTAAGGTCTTTGTGAACACTTCTTGTGTGACAGTGACCCTAGTGTGTTCTGCTATGATAGTTTGCTCTACCATAGTCTCTGTTCTGATGCATTGGTCTCTACATACATCCATGTGTCTGGTCTGTCCAGAGCCATGCCTCTGTGGATATTTCCTCTCCAGTTCACTCCGCCTAAAAAGACCTTCTGCATTACCCAACTCACTCTCCTTAAATTGTAGGAATGGTGTATGATGTCTACCATGCATGAAGAACCCTTCAGAGTACTGTACACCGGATAGTATGCAAGTGATTGTTACCATAACACTGTGAATACAACATATTTATGTGACCTTTGCTATACTCTGTCTAGCAATAGGGTGCTCAACTAACAGAACTTAGATGGCAGATAATTTTATCATCAGTCTTTCAAACATTATTCTGTATATCTGTAATACTACTATACAATGATCCCTCGCTATATCGCGCTTCGCCTTTCGCGGCTTCACTCTATCGCGGATTTTATATGTAAGCATATTTAAATATATATCGCGGATTTTTTGCTGGTTCGCGGATTTCTGAGGGCAATGGATCTTTTAATTTCTGGTACATGCTTCCTCAGTTGGTTTGCCCAGTTGATTTCATACAAGGGACGCTATTGGCAGATGGCTGAGAAGCTACCCAAATTACTTTTCTCTCTCTCTTGCGCTGACTTGCTCTGATCCTGACGTAGGAGGTGTGAGCAGGGGGGCTGTTAGCACTCCTAGACGATACGGATGCTCGTCTAAAAATGCTGAAAGATTATCTTCACATTGCTACCTTCTGTGTGCAGCTGCTTCGTGAAGCGACATGCTGCACGGTGCTTCGCATACTTAAAAGCTCGAAGGGCGCGTATTGATTTTTGATTGAAAAACAAACTCTCTCTCTCTCTCTCTCTCTCTGCTCCTGACGGAGGGGGTGTGAGCTGCCGCCTTCAACAGCTTTGTACCGGCGGTGCTTTGCATACTTAAAAGCCAAACAGCCCTATTGATTTGTTTGCTTTCCTCTCTCTCCTGACGCGCACTCCTTTGAAGAGGAAGATATGTTTGCATTCTTTTAATTGTGAGACGGAACTGTCATCTCTGTCTTGTCATGGAGCACAGTTTAAACTTTTGAAAAAGAGACAAATGTTTGTTTGCAGTGTTTGAATAACGTTCCTGTCTCTCTACAACCTCCTGTGTTTCTGTGCAAATCTGTGACCCAAGCATGACAATATAAAAATAACCATATAAACATATGGTTTCTACTTTGTGGATTTTCTTATTTCGCGGGTGGCTCTGGAACGCAACCCCCGCAATGGAGGAGGGATTACTGTATCTCTAATGTGACTTGATTATAACAGCCAAAAATCTTCGAAATAGTAATACCACTGCATAATCAATCCCATCAACACATGGACCCATAAACTATCTCAGCTGCACCTCCACAATATTAAAATTCAGGTGCCGCATTCATCATTTGTCTTTTTCAAAAATGCACACTTTCATGCATTAATCATACCCTCATGAATGAACTTAATATAACAAATTTCAGTGCATTCTCTAAGCAGACAGTTCATATACACATCAATCTCAACTGTATTAAAAGAAAATCAAAATATCAGTGTGTATTACCACCTTGTGCCAATGTCTAGAGAACAAAGCCTACTGGCAGAGCAATAATTCACAAAAATCCTAAGAATCCATTCCTGCAAAGGATATCCAGATAGCCATATCTAGCAAAGAATCTGCATGAATAGGTTTACTGAAACCTAAAATTGTACTTCCAGTTGAGAACTGTGGTCTTTGTCATTTTGTTAATGGCCTACCCTATCTCTTGCTACAGAGTAAGTACAGCTCTGTTTCTCCCACTGTTTTGGACCCGGTCTGGTACTTTTATTAACGAGTATTCTCATATGGGCAGCAGCGCACTGTGTCTTAGGAAAAATAACCAGTGTCACACACACGTGCATTTAGGAGACAGCTAATGGGCCTGGGGAACTGTAATACTACAGTGATCCCTCGCTATATCGCGCTTCGCCTTTCGCGGCTTCACTCCATCGCGGATTTTATATGTAAGCATATTTAAATATATATCGCGGATTTTTCGCTGCTTCGCGGGTTTCTGCGGACAATGGGTCTTTTAATTTCTGGTACATGCTTCCTCAGTTGGTTTGCCCAGTTGATTTCATACAAGGGACGCTATTGGCAGATGGCTGAGAAGCTACCCAGCTTACTTTCTCTCTCTCTCTCTCTCTCTCTCTCTCTCTCTCTCTCTCTCTCTCTCTCGCGCTGACGTAGGGGGGTGTGAGCAGGGGGGCTGTTCGCACACCTAGACGATAGGGACGTTGCTACCTTCTGTGTGCAGCTGCTTCCTGAAGGACATGCTGCATGGTGCTTCGCATACTTAAAAGCCAAACAGCCCTATTGATTTGTTTGCTTTCCTCTCTCTCCTGACGCACACTCCTTTGAAGAGGAAGATATGTTTGCATTCTTTTAATTGTGAGACGGAACTGTCATCTCTGTCTTGTCATGGAGCACAGTTTAAACTTTTGAAAAGAGACAAATGTTTGTTTGCAGTGTTTGAATAACGTTCCTGTCTCTCTACAACCTCCTGTGTTTCTGCGCAAATCTGTGACCCAAGCATGACAATATAAAAATAACCATTTAAACATATGGTTTCTACTTCGCGGATTTTCTTATTTCGCGGGTGGCTCTGGAACGCAACCCCCGCGATGGAGGAGGGATTACTGTACAGCAGACCAGGGGGTGGAAGAGTGTGCCGAGTATGTTTCTTGCAGACCATTCCTGGAAAATCTCGCCTGGCTTCGGCGCCTCTGATGACATCACTTTCCGGCGCCACTGATGATGTAGCGCTGGCGCCTCTGATGACATAATTTCCGTCTCAAGCCCTTAAAACCGCCATCTTACCTCCAAATAATCAGTTCTGTTTTGGTCTGTCTTGTGAACATCTATCCATCCATTTTCCAACCCGCTGAATCCGAACACAGGGTCACGGGGGTCTGCTGGAGCCAATCCCAGCCAACACAGGGCACAAGGCAGGAACCAATCCCAGGCAGGGTGCCAACCCACCTCAGGACACACACACACACACACACACACCAAGCACACACTAGGGCCAATTTAGAATCGCCAATCCACCTAACCTGCAAGTCTTAGGACTGTGGGAGGAAACCGGAGTGCCCGGAGGAAACCCATGCAGACACGGGGAGAACATGCAAACTCCACGCAGGGAGGACCCAGGAAGCGAACCCAGGTCCCCAGGTCTCCCAACTGCGAGGCAGCAGTGCTACCCACTGCGCCACCGTGCCTCCCCTTGTGAACATCTCTGTTCAAATATTTCAAAAACTTTTCCAGCTGAGAAATAATATACGGGTGGTTGCCCCAAACCTTTATGATGTCTGGAGACTCATTCTTATTACACCAGATTAGAAGTTCTTGCCAAAACATATTATGCTGTTCACTTTGCATTTATTATACCTTGTATCAGGATTCAAATACACAGTAGAAACAAATAAGAAATTGAAACAACCAGAAAGAAAATAACAGAGCACTATTAGAGACGTGTTTTAGAATAACTGAATATAATCAAGATTCTCATGTAGATACAGGTGCCTGAATATAGTCAGCATTATATGTTATGTTTTGTTGTATTAAATACAGATTACTGGAAGACCATTGTCTTGAGAGTTGAAATCTTTTGTATGAATACTTATGTAGGTCTGTCTTTGGTTTAATTTGTCAGTAAGTGTTTAATATATGTCTGAATATTATGAGTATCTGCATGTTATGAAGGTTTACTTTTAGTTATGGTACCTAACCTTACGGTTGTTGTTACAGTAAAACCTCCATTATCCGTCACTCGATTCACTGTCGGTCTTTGTTAACCGTCAGGGCCACAGGGAAAAAAAATTGTGCATGACAGTGCCTACCTATTACTGTACTACTACTGCTGTGCAGTATGCAGCGAACTATGCACATTGGAACAACTACAATACAATACAATACAGTTTATTTTTGTATAGCCCAAAATCACACAGGAAGTGCCGCAATGGGCTTTAACAGGCCCTGCCTCTTGACAATCCCCCAGCCTTGACTCTCTAAGAAGACAAGGAAGAACTCCCAAAAAAACCTTTTAGGGAAAAAATGGAAGAAACCTTGGGAAAGGCAGTTCAAAGAGAGACCCCTTTCCAGGTAGGTTGGGCGTGCAGTGGGTGTCAAAAGAAGGGGGTCAATACAATACAATGTAGTACACAGAACAGAACAATTCCTCAATATAGTAAGAAATAAAAAATATAAATTTTAGAAGTACAGAGCAGAATTTAACAGTAGATGATATATCCCATAATAAGATTTGGATTTGTGTAGAGTCCTGGAGACCTCATCCTTCAAGCTGCCTCCCCCATTTGGCCATTCCACGGCTGAAACAGTGCTGGGCCAGCCAATCCAATGAAAGGACCCCTCTTTCCCACGATTCCTGCAATCCTCCATCTGGGGTGACTTTTCCTTAGGCAGGCAAAACAACTTGGCAGGTGGGCCGTGGCACCAAGTGCCACATTTGAGTACCAAGAAGAAAAACAGAATAAGTGAGGGTTAGTATACAATTATAACTGTCATGTTACTTGTGTTTAAGTGCTAATGACTAACAACAGAGATGCAGTCTGTACAGTTAATCAGCAGCTCTAATCAGGATATGCTAAACTGAAGTAGTGAGTCTTCAGCCAGGATTTAAAAGCTGAGACCGAAGGGGCATCTCTTATAGTAGCAGGCAGACCATTCCACAGTTTAGGGGCCCTGTAACTAAAAGCTCGACCTCCCACTGTTATTTTATTAATCCTTGGAATCATAAGCAGACCGGCATCTTGAGATCTTAATGTGCGCTCAGGTTTGTAAGTCATAAGTTCAGACAAGTAAGCCGGACCTCGCCCATTTAATGCTTTATATGTTAAAAGAAGGATTTTGAAATCTTCCCTAAACTTAACCGGGAGCCAGTGTAAGGATTTAAAACTGGAGTTATGTGTTCGTATTTTCTTTTTCTTGTAATAATTCTTGCAGCCGCATTTTGGATTAACTGGAGGCTGTATAAAGAACAGTTTGAACATCCAGTGAACACCGCATTGCAGTAGTCAATCCTACTAGAGATAAATGCATGAATTAGTTTCTCAGAATCCTGTTTATTTAAAAAGTGCCTTAATTTCCTAACATTTTTAAGATGGAAGAAACATGTTTTGGACAACTTTGTAATATGTGCTTTAAATGACATGCTAGAGTCAAAGATAACTCCTAGATTGTGGGCTGATTCAGTAAAATTGACTGGGATTCCAACTGAGTTAAATGATGACAAAATATTGTTGTGATCAGCATCATTCCCTCCAACAATTAACATCTCTGTTTTATCTGTATTTAAAGACAAGTAGTTCTCATTCATCCACTCCTTTAATTCGCTAACACAACTAATTAAAGACAACATTGGAGAAACTTCATTTGATTTAAATGAAAGGTATAACTGGGTGTCATCTGCATATGAGTGAAAACTAACATTATGTTTCCTAATGAGAGATCCCAGTGGAAGCATATAAAGTTAAAACAGTAAAGGTCCAGGTACTGAGCCCTGCGGGACACCATATTGAACTTCTGTGTATAATGATGGAGTATTGTCAGCACATTTCTGTACATATTGGAATCGATTTGATAAGTAAGAACTAAACCAAGCGAGAACGGTGCCTGTAAGCCCAACATCATTTTCTAGCCTGTGCAGTAAAATAGAATGGTCGATGGTGTCAAACGCTGCACTTAAGTCCAACAACATAATTATAGTGGAGTTTCCTTCATCAGAGGATATCAGAATGTCGTTTACAACCCCGTGTTATTGCCGTTTCTGTACTATGACCAGTGCGAAAACCAGACTGGAATTTCTCAAATAAATTGTAATGCGTAAGGTGTGTCTGAAGCTGACTGGCAACTACTTTTTCTAGTATTTTAGAGAGAAACGGTAAATTTGAAATAGGCCTATAATTATTTAGTATATGTGAGTTAAGGTCTGACTTTTTAAGTAATGGTTTAATGACTGACACTTTTAGTGTATCAGGTACTGTGCCATGCAATAATGAACTATTGATAATGTTTAGGATAGGCGCTGCAAGAACATCCATTGCACTTTTTACTAGTTTTGTTGGCACTGGATCTAGGGAACAAGTAGTGGGCTTCATTTTAGAAATTAAACTTAAGACTTCCTGCTCAGTTGCTGGATTAAAATTACTAAAGTGCTGAGTGCAATGTGAGACAGGGTCTGCTAAGCTAGTATTTGGTTTGTACTGTGATGCAGTGATCTGGGATCTTATATTTTTAATTTTCTCATTGAAGAAGTTCATAAAGTCTGCACTGCTAATATCTGTTGGTATTTTGCACTGTTGATCTGAATTTCCATTTGTTAATTTAGCCACTGTTCTAAACAGTACCCGAGGATTTTTATTATTGCTATCTATTAATGTAGAATAATATTCTGACCGAGCTTTAAAGAGGGCTTTTTCATATTTATTAACACTCTCTGTCCATGCAATTTGAAAGACATGTAGCTTTGTTGTTCTCCATCTGCGCTCCAGTTTTCGACACTCTAATTTAAGAGCTCGAGTGTTTTCATTAAACCAGGGAGAGTTTCTATATGCTTTGATCACTTTTGTTTTAAGGGGAGCCACTGTGTCCAAAGCATCTCTCAAGGTCACATTATAATGTGATTTTAGCTGATCTAAATTGTTTTCCGTGTTTACATTTGATGTTAACTGATCTAAATGGTTTTCCACAATTACACTCGACTTACTCAAAGTATCTATAAATTTTGAAGCAGAATTACAATTTAGATGTCGCACTATCTTTGTTTTAATCTGTTAGTGCGCTGGCAAGGGCAGGACTGAATCAAATGTAATTAAGTAGTGATCAGAAATAACTTCATTTAATGGAGTAATAATTAAATTTTGAATTTCAACTTTGTAAGTTATAATTAAATCTAATGTGTGGTTATGATTATGAGTTGGAACTTTGACATTCTGACAAAATCCTACTGAATTTAACAAATAAGTAAAACATTTGCTAAAAGTGTCAGTTTCCACATCAATGTGTACATTAAAATCTCCCATCAGTACTACGTGATCATAATTTATAGCCAAGTCCGATAAAAGGTTGCTGAATTCAGACATGAACAATGAATATGGGCCGGGTGGTCTGTAGACTAGCACTATAATTGTGTTGGAATCTGTTTTAATATTTAAAATGAATGCTTCAAAGGATGTAAAGTTGCCTAAATTTTTAGAAGTGATTTGCATTTTGTTACAATGAATTATTCCAAGGCCTCCTCCTCGACCTGAATCTCTAGATTTCTGAAGGACCGAGTATCCATCTGGTGACGAATCAGCTAGGGGTACAGTGTCACATTTACTAAGCCAGGTTTCGGTGAGAAGACACAGATCAGATTTTGTACTTAATATAATATCATTTACCAAAACATCTTTAGTGCCAAGAGAGTGAATGTTCAATAAGCAGCATTTAAAACTGTATGCTTCTTTCTGAATTGGTGATATACTTTTTGTTATAATTTGAAGTAAATTTCTATTACAGATGTCCCTGGTGGAGGGTCTGGTTTTATCCCTTGGTCTAATTATACACCTTATTTTTTGGTTATCAATTAATTTAAGGTTTGTATCAAGACTAAATTTACTGGATGCCCCAAGACAAGGATTATGGGTAACAGCTTCAGGAAAGTAACAGGTGGGATAAACAACAGCCTGTGATTTAAGATCACATGACTACAGCCTGGATGGTGCTCTAGTCAGTCAGCCAGGCAGTTTTGCTGCCATATTTTGGGATAATACATAAGATCCCCTCCAGTTAGGATGAAGACCATCTCTTCTGAAAAATCCAGGCCTTTCCCAAAAATCATCCCAATTGTTCACAAACGCTATGCTTTTATTTGCACACCAGGTTTCTAGCCAGCAGTGAAGGGAATGCAATCTGCTATAAATCACATCCCCTCTATATAATCTTGGTAAGGGGCCAGATACAACTAAATTCTGACATTTTCTTTTAGCTTTGATGCAAAGAGAGATGAAGTTCCTCTTTAATACCTCAGATTGCTGTGAATAAATATCATTAGTGCCGACATGCAGCAATAAGGTAGATACTTCATCGTCGGCGACACGGTCCAATGCGGCCTCTATGCCAGAAATCTTGGCCTCTGCGAGGCACTTAACATGAACTGCTGGTTTAACATAGTTTGGAATTCTAACATTCCGCACTATGGAATCGCCAATTATGAGCACTTTCTTATTCTCAGTTTCCACAGGCACACTGCGGAGTGCTGAGAATCTGTTCTGGGTCTGAATTGGTGACCTGGGTGCCGGGGGACTACATTTTGGATTCTTAGACCCCCGTCTTACTGTTACCCACTCGCCCTGTGGCTGAATTGGTGCTGCTGACTTCGGCCGCGCACTGACTACAGTGGGGCCTGGAGAGACTGAAGCCGAATCAGATGTAGCCGAATTGTCTAAACAAACCGAGTCGATCCAATTTTCGGTTTGCCTAATCACTATCAGATTCCTAACGCGGTCCTCCAATTCGCGTATTTTCCCGACCAACTCTAAATTAACTAAACACTTTTGGCAGGTGAAGCTGTCTACACTGTCGGCCGGAAAACCTGAACTGTACATGCTGCAGGACACACAACATATAAACATGCCCTCAACGGGCAGAGAGCAGATGGAACTTATGTTTAGTGGTGATGTCATCTTCTCCGATTTTTGAAGTAACTTAAGTGCTTTCCACGTTCAGCTGAATCACTTAGAGACCGTCAGCTTTAAGTTTCCACCACCCACTGAGAGATTGACTTTAGTTTCTCACTGCCGGTTATTTCTACTGGTCAGCTGCCGGCTTTACTTCAGAAGAACTTGCTTAGGTGTTTGTGAAAGGCTACGTGCCTGTGGGAGACGCCGCTCTGCTCCGTGCTTCCGCTCGCCGCTCTCCCAGTGCTTCAAGTATTGCATCAGTTTACAGTATTTGGAAGATACTACAAAAGTATAGGGTACCAAGTCACTGAGGCATACCATTCAGTCTTTTACTTGTCCATTTGGATGTGTGTCTATTTAAAGTAAGGTTCAACCAAAAGTGTACCTTGTCACTGCTGCTATTTGTTTTCATGGGCAAAGTATCAAGACATAGTCAAAGCCTTTAAGAGTACCCAATTTGGGAGGCCAACATTTGTATCTCCACTGTTTGCAGATTATCAAGCTGTGATGTGTAATTTGATTGAGAAGTTACACTTTACATTTGAGGCCAAACAGATATCTTCCAGACCTAAGAGATTTTCTGTGTACCTTGCAGTAGTTTGTACAGTCCCTTTTCCTTGCCTATTTTTCTTCTTTCTAATTCCACACAATATACAGTAAATTTGCAGCCTAACATGTTTCAATCAAAAATATCCTTTGCGTTCCATGAAGAGTAAAAGGTACTTAGCATCAGTTCTGATTGCGTCCATGTGTAAAGTGTGTAGAAGAAGGAATTTACACAAAATTTGGTTGTAATTACATTCAGGGCAGTGCAGGGTAATATCAAGGTAGTTTAGCATTTTAGGTTCAACCTGACACATGGTGGTCAATGCAAGTAACTGTTTAAGCTGCTGTGTTCTGGAATCTGGCAATCATTTTCATGTAGCTTAAATATTTAATATTATTAAATATGTGGCTGTTTAGCTTATTATGAATTGGAATTTGAATATTTCATATTATGGGCATTTGATTATTTTGGGTGTAGATCTGATTTATATTGTATTATACTTTTTATCTTGAAATGTGTACATAATTAATAATCCTATATTAGGTTGAGCCTTTTGTAATGGCAGTCTTCTGCATGCACTGTTATGTTACATTTCTTTCAGTACAGAATCTTAGATTAAATATGGAGAATGCTTTAATCTGCAAAGGAATATAGTTTAATAATCAAATTGTGTGTATTACGGAATCTTGAAAAGTCGCAAGTGCATCAAAAGTTTAAAAAAAAAAAATCAATCAAAGTCTGAACAAGAAGTGGTCAAGAAATCTAAAATGTCTATACATGATCTGTATGAAGACATAAATTTGCCCTGTGATTGATACTTTACACTAGTATGTCCAACCAGCATGTAGCACCTCTCAGAGCAAAGGATGAACAAGAATATTTAAAAATCCATGACTTCTTTTGAATTAATACAAAATAAAAAATAAGTTTACTTGGTGTACTCCATACTGTTGTTTCTATGCATTTCTGAATTATAGAATACATTGATGTTAAAATGAACTAAGTGAAGCCAGTAGTGTAGCTGAAGATATTACTGAAATACAAATGAGATAAGACAGAGAATGCCACAGAAAAATCCAAAAAACAGTCACAAGTCAGTTAAATAGAAAGGTTTAAGAACTAAAATGTTGTTGGGGATGGAAAAGTATGTGAAGGTATGTTGATCGGTGAAATTCATCAAAGTGTTTTTTGCAGCAAATATGCAGTGTTTACTGGTTTCCTTGGTTGCCAATATTTTACTAGAAATTAACCAAGTAGTTGACTTAGGCATACATTTACAGTGCATCCGGAAAGTATTCACAGCGTATCACTTTTTCCACTTTTTGTTATGTTACAGCCTTATTCCAAAATGGATTAAGTTAATTTTTTTCCTCAGAATTCTACGCACAACACTCCATAATGACAACGTGAAAAAAGTTTACTTGAGGTTTTTGCAAATTTATTAAAAATAAAAAAACTGAGAAATCACATGTACATAAGTATTCACAGCCTTTGCTCAATACTTTGTCGATGCACCTTTGGCAGCAATTACAGCCTCAAATCTTTTTGAATATGATGCCACAGGCTTGGCACACCTATCCTTGGCCAGTTTCACCCATTCCCCTTTGCAGCACCTCTCAAGCTCCATCAGGTTGGATAGGAAGCGTCAGTGCACAGTCATTTTAAGATCTCTGCAGAGATGTTTAATCGGATTCAAGTCTGGGCTCTGGCTGGGCCACTCAAGGACATTCACAGAGTTGTCCTGAAGCCACTCCTTTGATATCTTGGCTGTGTGCTTAGGGTCGTTGTCCTGCTGAAAGACGAACCGTCGCCCCAGTCTGAGGTCAAGAGCGCTCTGGAGCAGGTTTTCATCCAGGATGCCTCTGTACATTGCTGCAGTCATCTTTCCCTTTATCCTGACTAGTCTCCCAGTCCCTGCCGCTGAAAAACATCCCCACCGCATGATGCTGCCACCACCATGCTTCACTGTAGGGATGGTATTGGCCTGGTGATGAGCGGTGCCTGGTTTCCTCCAAACGTGACACCTGGCATTCACACCAAAGAGTTCAATCTTTGTCTAATCAGACCAGAGAATTTTCTTTCTCATGGTCTGAGAGTCCTTCAGGTGCCTTTTGGCAAACTCCAGGTGGGCTGCCATGTGCCTTTTACTAAGGAATGGCTTCCGTCTGGCTACTCTACCATACAGGCCTGATTGGTGGATTGCTGCAGAGATGGTTGTCCTTCTGGAAGGTTCTCCTCTCTCCATAGAGGACCTCTGGAGCTCTGACAGAGTGACCATCGGGTTCTTGGTCACCTCCCTGACTAAGGCCCTTCTCTCCCGATCGCTCAGTTTAGATGGCCGGCCAGCTCTAGGAAGAGTCCTGGTGGTTTTGAACTTCTTCCACTTACGGATGATGGAGGCCACTGTGCTCATTGGGACCTTCAAAGCAGCAGAAATTTTTCTGTAACCTTCCCCAGATTTGTGCTTCGAGACAATCCTGTCTCGGAGGTCTACAGACAATTCCTTTGACTTCATGCTTGGTTTGTGCTCTGACATGAACTGTCAACTGTGAGACCTTATATAGACAGGTGTGTGCCTTTCCAAATCATGTCCAATCAGCTGAATTTAGCATAGGTGGACTCCAATTAAGCTGCAGAAACATCTCAAGGATGATCAGGGGAAATAGGATGCACCTGAGCTCAATTTTGAGCTTCATGGCAAAGGCTCTGAATACTTATGTACATGTGCTTTCTCAATTTTTTTGTTTTTAATAAATTCTCAAAAATCTCAAACTTTTTTCACGTTGTCATTATGGGGTGTTGTATGTAGAATTCTGAGGAAAAAAATGAATTTAATCCATTTTGAAATAAGGCTATAACATAACAAAATGTGGAAAAAGTGATGTGCTGTGAATACTTTCCTGATGCACTGTATTTTTCAAGTTCCCAATGATGTTTTGCGAGGCTAGCGTGACTTCCAGACAAATAACTTTCACACATGCTTTCTGTAAGATCACTGCCAGTGTAGACATCACTAGGTTGCAAGCACATTAGGGGGAAAAAAAGCTGTTTCAGGTACAAAGATGTGCTGAAACCCCACAATCCCCACTAGCAAGGACACCAAAGTACTTCACAGTACTGTGTGATATTTTTTTCCCATGACTAACAGCACTCTTTTCTTTCACACATGGTTGTTTCAACCCCCAAGAGCCCTCACCTGCCCCTCATCACAAAACACAGGACACGGTGAAATAATAAAAACAAAATATTTATTGCTATTTTACAAGGCCTTTCTTAATGAAAGTATAAAGTGAGAAGCATCTGCACAGATACATGGTAAAAAAAACAAAAAAAAAAAACTTTCCCACTGTTCCCGGAGAAGCAACTTCAAACAATGGAATGAGCCAGTCCTACCACTCTGCTTCATAGCACAGCCAATGTGTGCCCGAAGCTCTATGAGCACATGGATCTATATTTTATTAACTTATTGCTGCTTTGTGGGCATTTGTTGTTTTTTGTTTGTGGTATTCATCCCATCTACGTGTTTTGTTGTTTGAAGCACGGTGGCATAGAGGTTAGCATAGCTGCCACACAGTCCAGCATAATTGTCAGACTTTTCCCTAGCCCTCGGGGACACTTAAGACTATTACACCATTATAATCCACTCAGAACAATACACTTTCTTCTTTTCCTTTGACTTCAGTGCATTTCATGGAGTTCAACAAAGTTTGCTGAACTCAAGGCAAGGTGAATTCAGAGGGGTTTGCTCATTATTAATGTGAAAAAACAGGTTTTGGAAAGGGGCACTCTATCAGATTGAAAGACTGAAGAGATAAAGAGAAAAAATTGAAGTTAAACCGGTTGATATTTTACCTCTCAGTGCATGTGTAGATTTTGCGGGCAACCAACACAAATGATACATACAGTAGTCCAGAGGATTATCCTACCTACTACACAATGACATAATTTAATTACTCTACAGCAGGAACATGGGCCATAGTAATGCTTAAAGAAAATTGATGCAGAGAGCCAGATACTGGTTCAGATCCCTTTTCATTGTTTTTTTTTTTTTTTTTTTTTTTTTTGCTTAAACTGTTGGAGCTCCAATCTTAAACATGGCTATCAATTGATAGATACAGTGATTAAAGTGCTGCTAATCTGTATACTGTTATCTGCAAGTTAACCAACCATTTGATGCTACTATCGTTTATTTGAGTCTTTTTGATGTCTAGGTTCTAAGTCACAGTTATTGGTTGTCATTTATGATGCATACTATGCATGTCAAAATAAATCATTGTTCATTTTGACACTTAGCTCTTTTATAGTTGCAAGTTTTTTAAATGTACATAACGCTTTATAAAAAATATCTATCCTTGTCTCTCTTTTGGGGAAGGGGTGGAGGCCAGGAAATGAACAGGGGAAATAAGATGAGCACTACGCCCAGATAGTTGTTATGGTGTGACATTATGAGAAGTCCTTTTTTTTTTGTTTTTATTTAAAGAAATAATTTTGCCAAGTTTTGGTTATAAAGTGTATAACAGTATTAAAATGTAATGATGTAGCCAGAATGCAAGTGTGTAAATGTATTTTTGTTTAAATTATTTTAACATACACTTAACAGTACTGTCATCTTTGTGAAGTCATGATTCAATTGCAGTAGTTTATAGAGAACAAAATGGAAAACCACTTAATGCATTTTCATAAGAACATTTTTTTTACCTTTTTTTTTTTTTTTTTTTGGTGGAGTTAGTAGTGCCGACTCTTGGACAGGTCTTCTGCTTAAATCCCTCACCCAGTCATTGTCTATGTGCAGTTTGCATTTTCTTCCAATATCTGGATGACTTGTAGGTTATTTTGAAAGGCAATTTCATACTACATTGCATGAGAGAACAGAGAGATTGTGTGTGTGTGTGTGTGCTTGCGCATGCGCCAACGTGCATATCCATTTATGAGTGGGTCTTGTGCTTTTCCAGTACCTTGTTCAGGCTTGTTTACTACTTTTTCCCCTAGCATTGATGGGATAGGCTCTGGCTCTCTGTGACTCTAAATTGTGTTAAATTGGTGTGATGTTGTTATGTAAGTTTTCCTTACTTCATGAGTAAAGGTTAAAAATAGAATGTACCCAAGAATTATTTTTTTGAAAATCTTACCCAATGATACACCCTGTTACTGGCCATCATAGTCCTGTTGAACCAATGATACAGTCATAGTCAATGTGACTTTGAAAGAAATTGTAGCAGTGTCCATTAGAAGATGAACTCTAATATGTGGATTCAGACTAATTGGTGTGACATCACACCAAGTTAAAAGGAGGTGAAAAGAGCAGTTGTTAAGCAAGTTGTTAAAGAAGAGCCAAAGGAGATGTAATCATAAGTCCTCAAGACATCCAAAGCAGTAAATGTGCCTAATGACACTGACAGCATTCCAGTAAAATCACAGACAAGGCCACACAGCACATTGAAATAACTAAAGTTAACATTATTATCTGATTATACACACACATATACACATTGTGTTTACAAACAAAAAATGAGTCACTGCCTGTATAAAGTGATTTATACTTTAGATGCAAAGAGAGGGCACATTTAGTATGAATACCATCCTTCAAATACAGCAGATGTTACTAGCTGTGGTGTTTGTAGAGTGACAAGGAGTTGTGGTGTTTGTGTTTGGTTCTGTTCTTTAAAAATGGGTTGCATGACTGATGTGAATGATTGGCAAAAACTTATAATTATTGCATTTGGCTGTGCCAAAGAGTATAGTGCACAGGAAGCTTCTGACTTTGTAGGTATGTAAAATGGTACTGTCCAACACGTCTTCCAGCAGTGGAATATAGGAGACTGTCACTATGTCACATATTGTCACCAGACAAAAATTGCTTCAGTCGGTCAGTCTCTGATATTCAGGGGTGCTTCAGTTATAAGAAAATGGGTCTTTTGGTTGAGATGATGATGTACTTGAACCAGAAGGGTTAAACTGGGCTTTTGGATGGCCATGTGTTAGATTTTCTGTTTCATTTCTAGAGTAATCACAGAATGGCTAGCTCGATCTTCCAAGGTGACAGCTGGCATGAAGCTCATTCTGAACTATTGCATCTCGCCCGCAAAATTCCTACATTTACATCCCATAGAAAAATGTGTGGGACTGTTTGGAGCACCAGGTGAAATGCCAGCAAAGCCATCTGACCAATCCGGCTGAACTGATGTATTTGGTAATGAAAGAGTGAATGAAAATTGATGTTGCCTGCATCTGCAAACTGGTTGCATCCATGTCAGACAGAATTTCAGCTGTCTTACGGAGTAGTTGTACACTGTTTATATAAGATTTAGCCAAACATGTTTTAGCCACAGCTCCTTAAGGCTGCTGTCATTAATGATGTTTTGGACAGGATTTCTTCAGAGTGTATATTTCTGACCTATCCTAAGGTGCAACTGAAACTCTTCTAGAGATGAGAGTTGAAATATTAAAGTCACATTGAGGCGAGTCTTCTGTTGTTGACTGATGCTTCAGCTACATGGCACCTATAAAGAAGACTGCGCTAGTATCATATGTACCTGTACCACAATACCCAGCGATTATCTTTAGCATCCCAACCATAAAAAATATAGTCCATGTTCAAAGAGTCCGTCAGTTTCCATTGCCTAGATCTGTGCCACTGTTGACTATCACCAGACAGGCTCTGCCTTATGATTTGCAGCTTTGGCCTTATAGTTGGAGAGTTCACAGTTTACTATTACAAAGGCTTTTCATACATTACATATTTGACTATGTTTATAATAATGTAATGTACTAGGATTAGCATGTGCAGTTATAATTCTCTTGTACTTTCAATATTTTATAAAAGCATTGTTATATAATGTTTTTTTAAGTAAATGTTTAAGTATGTCTGTTTTACTACCTAATCAAGGATGTGTAATTAAATCAGCAAGGAAGTTAGTTTTAATTAAGGATCTAGAGACACAATATCAGACTAAAAAAAATAATTACATATTTTTTATTTATTTATTTTTTTCTTTCTTAATTACCGTTTACATATGTAATGCTTTTTCTCTTTTTTTTTTTTCTTTTTTTTTTTCCCCCCCAGTGCGGGTTATTATGGCAATGACAGGCGGCACTGCACCATCATTTCCTATGAGCAATCATACCCGTGAAAGAGTGACGGTCGCAAAGCTTACTCTAGAAAACTTCTATAGCACTCTGATAACTCAGCATGAAGAAAGGGAAATGAGGTATGCATTTTATTGGATCCATTATGAAAATTACAGTTTGGTCTTTTATTTATAATCAAAAATAAGAAAATTATTATTGTAATTTTTTATTTAGCAGAATGTTTCACCCAAGGCAGCTTGAAAAAAATATAACTATATGGAATACATTTAAGTGACCGATAAGAGTGTACAAACAGGGAATAGAAAACAAAATGTTTAAGATGTGCACAAGAAGCTTTAGTTAGCCTCAACGCTAGATGACATAATAGCAATATGATGCAACTGTAGATATGTTTTCCATGTGGAGAAAAGAGGTTGAAAGCTTAATTAATTCTGTGGTGCTTTCTAAAGATCTGTGTTTAAAGAGACAGAAAACCATCATTTGATTGGAACTAGTTAATTAGTCACAAGAATTTCAGTCCACTACATGAGATGAAGTACTGATACATTTTAGTTTGCCTGGCAAAAAAATACAGAATCATTGGTTAGGCCAAAGCAGAATTAAGAGTTTTGGAAGAGACCAGAGAATGGAGATACAGAGGAACAGAGTGGTACAGGGAACTGTTAAGACAAAAGTTTTAAACTGTATCAAGGTGACAGTTTATAGTCAATCGTAAGAGTGAAGTCGTGAAGAGGTATAGCTGAAACGGGCAAAAGAATGCAGCAGTTGGACAGTAGCATTTTAGACGACTTATAGGCTCTTATTACTGTTATCTAATCTCTATCAGTATTGAGCTCCCGTAATCCAGCTAAGAGGAAACAAAAACTTGAGCAAGATATTGAGTTACCTAGCTTAATGATCAAGAGTCGATGTTGAGGATATGGAGAAGAAAGAAGTGACTGGTCTGGATCAATGAAAAATTTGATTTTACTAAATAAGGAGTTGTCCAGTTTGCACACACAGGTTTGCTGACAGTAGTGGAGGTTGAAAGGGTAATAGTATCAAGAACAATGCTTACAGAAAAATTTGAATGGAGAATCAGAAAATGGACTTGGAAGAAGTAAGATGATGTTCATTCATAATAAGATGGCAGAGAGACAGCTGGAGATCTGGACTGAAGAATATTGGGGCTTCAGGAAGGAAATAAAAGGAAAAATGATCCTTTAGCACTTCATAAACTTGCTCCATTATACCTCTATAACCTCATGCATGTTTATACATGTAACCGCAGTCTTTGGTCCTCTACATCTCTGCTTCTCTTCACCCCTCGTCTGATCACCATGGGTTCCAGGGCATTTAGTCATGCTGCTCCTCGTTTATTGAACTCGCTACCACAAAAACATTTGGGACACAGATACTATCTATTTTCAAATCCTGTCTTAAGACTTATCTGTTTGATTAGCTTACACTACATGACCCATAGGCTGTATTGTTATTGCTGCATTTTTATTTCCATAGATATATACATATGTATGTTTGTACATATGTTTTTTTTGGTTTTATGATTTTATTATCTTAATGGTGTCCTTGGATGTTTAGAAAGGTGCCTTGAAATAAAATATATTATTATTATTATCATCAAAAGATACAAAAGATCATTAATGAATGGTGGTCTTTAGTGATTTGAAATAGCAGGAGGTTAAGCAAGTCTTAAGTGTAGCGGAGTTCAGAAAAGGGTTTTTCAAATAGGATTGCATGAGTACTGTAAGATATGCAAGAAAGGTACATGCACACAGGGATGAGTTAGATGAGAGGGATTGAAAATGTGTAGTAATGGAGTGCTCTGTACAGGGGATTAGGTGGTGAAAAGAGCAAGTAAGTGTTGAATCATTATTATACTATCATTAATAATTTATTCTATTCTTTACTAATCTCTTGTAATCATTCTACCTACTACATTTTAACTTTGAAATAGATTGTTAAAGTAGCAAAACATGTACTGTACTAACCTGTATCTATTTTAACAGAGAACAATTTTAAGGCAACGCGCCCATAGCACACACAAAAAAAAGGAGTTAGACGTAGGCGCCACACAAAGCCCATACAGACACAGGCTCCACACAAAGCCCATAGCACACAAAAAAGAGGATTCAGACCCACGCCCCAGAGTGTAAGAAATGAGGCAACGCGCCTAAGAAATTAGCACACAAAAAAAAATGAGTCAGACGCGGGCGCCACATGAAGCCCATAGCACACAAAAAAGAGGATTCAGACCCACGCCCCACAGTGAAACGGGACAGACTATGGAGTCCACACACTAACATAAATAGGAAATGAGACACAAACCACCCCTCCACTAACAGAAATAAGAAATGAGGCAACGCGCCCATAGCACACAACACAGAGGAGTCACACGCATGCGCCACACAAAAAAGAGGATTCAGACACACTCCCGAAAGTGAAACGGGACGGACTCCACACAGGGTCACCCATCGAGACCGAGATTACAGCTCAAAAACGAAACAGCGACCGCAACCAAACACTCGACATCATACAGAAAACCCACAAATACGGACAAAACAACATATTTGAATCACATTATCTCCGCCTAACAGTGAAACGGGACATACTACGGAGTCCACAAAGGTTCACAAATCAAGCCCGAGATTGTACGGACAAAGAGTAGTCACCCCCCCACACCACAGTAAAACGTGACAGACTACGGAGTCCACAAAGGGTCACACATCAAGCCCGAGATATTACGAAAAGCGAATTGTGTTATGGAAAACGGCAGATACTACGATAAGAGCATTCACCTACAACGCGCATCTGAAATCAACGTTCACACTACACAGCAGAATCCACGCACTTCTAAAAAACCGGATGTGGACACCCGCCGTCATACATAAACAACAAGAAAACGGACCAAAATACATATTAGAATCACATTACAGTGATACGATATTAACAGGACACTCACAGATAACACAGACGCAACACCTGATGGGTAATAATAAGAAGAAACAAACGCTCCGTATTAAACATACGTCATCTGAACACGTAGAAACTTTACATCATAGGTGAATCTCATTACAATGATGCACTATTAACCGTACAACCACAGAAAACGCTCCATGTTAACAGTGAGTGTGATCATCCTTATTACTTATCCATATTACTAACGACAGAGAACAGAGCAGTCATGAATTCACGATCACGGCTGCAAAACGATATGGCTCGAGTAACGGAACCACACAGACGAGCCCGCATGAAAAAAAACAATAAACGTAGGTGCCTACAACGCGCTTCTGAAACCGCAGAAGAAAAACTGTCTCGGCTCCAAAAACAAAAAGCTCGACTAACACAGGTACAGAAACGAGCCCAAATGGACAGATACAATGAACGTAGACGCATGCAGTGCACGTCTCAAACAGCGGAAGCGAAGCAGGCACGAACTATACCGCATAGGTGAATCACATTACAGTGATGCATTATTAACAGTACGATAAACATCACAATATCGCAAAAAAATGAAAATTATTACTCGAAAAAGGGAAAATATGTTCACCGCGGACCAGGTGTCATTAAAACAAAAGCAGAATAAAGCGAGATCAGAAATGAAAGACAGAGTAGAAAGAAAAGTACAACGTCATAAACAGGTTAAACGAGGGGGCCAAACACATGGACAGCAGGTTAAAGATAATGAAGACCGGAATTCAAAAGCTTCAAAAACAAAAGCTCGACTGACCGAGATATAAACTGAAACGGGAGACACTATGGGGTCCGCAGTAGTCCACAATGCACCGCATAATAGTACAGACGGAACTCCGTATTAACAGTGGGGGGCCCCAGAGTGACACGGGCGAACGCTCCATATTAAACGTGCGTCATCCTCCCACGTGGCTGCCCTGCGGGCATGGGTTCAAAACGCCGGGGGTAGGCGAGCGAAGTGAGCAGGGGGCGGAGCCCCCTTGTTTTAACAGAGAACAATTTTAACTGTTACATGGAGAGGCTTTTATTGGTCAGAGGTTGTGGTCATTTAAGATGTGAAAAGAGATTTTATACTCTACGGTAGTCCACTTAATGTGAAGGAAAAAAAGTTATCTGAAAAGTTAACTTCCATCTTTTAAAGCACAACACAATAACCAGATGGAAAAAATTTAACTTTCTAGCCTAAATTTTGTGTTTAAACCACTTATTTAGCTGTGTTATTATAAGCTCAATTATCTGCTACACATGTGAAGTATTTGTTTCTATTGTATTATACCTAAAATAAGCCTATCCTGGCAGTACTGAGCACAAGGGCAGGAGTCAGCCTTATAGAGAAAGGCAGTTAATCACAGGGCATACTCAACACACCTGCACTCATACCAGACCTATTTAGAGTAACTACTTATGCCAACATGCATGTACCTGGGATTGAGAGAGCTGGATTTCTCAGAGAAAACGTACATGAATGTGATCAGTCCACAAAGATAGTGATCTAACTTGTAGTAGCAAGATTATCAACATCTACAATGTATTACAAGAATTGATGTTGTTCACTTTTTATGTATGTGTGGATATGTGTATAAGGGATATATTGTCTTTGAACTAGTGTACAGTAATCCCTCACTGTATTGCGCTTCACCTTTCGCGGCTTCACTCTATCGCGGATTTTATATGTAAGCATATTTAAATATATATCGCGGATTTTTTGCTGGTTCACGGATTTCTGCGGACAATGGGTCTTTTAATTTCTTGTACATGCTTCCTCAGTTGGTTTGCCCAGTTGATTTCATACAAGGGACGCTATTGGCAGATGGCTGAGAAGCTACCCAACTTACTTTTCTCTCTCTCTCTCTTGCGCTGACTTTCTCTGATCCTGACGTAGGGGGATTGAGCAAGGGGACTGTTTGCACACCTAGACGATACGGACGCTCGTCTAAAAATGCTGAAAGATTATCTTCACATTGCTACCTTCTGTGCAGCTGCTTCGTGAAGCGACATGCTGCACGGTGCTTCGCATGCTTAAAAGCACGAAGGGCACGTATTGATTTTCGGTTGTTTGTTTTTCTCTGTCTCTCTCTCTCTATCTCTCTCTCTCTCTCTCTCTTTTTCTCTGCTCCTGACGGAGGGGGTGTGGGCTGCCGCCTTCAACTGCTTTGTGCCGCGGTGCTTCGCATACTTAAAAGCCAAACAGCCCTATTGATTTGTTTGCTTTTCTCTATCTCTCTGACATGCTCTGCTCCTGACGCGCACTCCTTTGAAGAGGAAGATATGTTTGCATTCTTTTAATTGTGAGACGGAACTGTCATCTCTGTCTTGTCATGGAGCACAGTTTAAACTTTTGAAAAAGAGACAAATGTTTGTTTGCAGTGTTTGAATAACGTTCCTGTCTCTCTACAACCTCCTGTGTTTCTGCGCAAATCTGTGACCCAAGCATGACAATATAAAAATAACCATATAAACATATGGTTTCTACTTCGCGGATTTTCTTATTTCGTGGGTGGCTCTGGAATGCAACCCCCGCGATGGAGGAGGGATTACTGTAATCCAATTTAGTGTTGCACGAGGCTAAATCCTATCCCAGAAGCATTGGACACAATGCAGGAACTAACGTTGGACTTGTTACCAGTCCATCTTAGGGACCACTATGTGCACATACTGTCACAATAAAAGAGGGTTAATTTAGAGTTGCTAATTAACCTAATCTGCATGAAAATTGGAGTACTCAGAGGAAAAGCCACGCACACAAGGGAGGAATGTGCAAACTCCTCATAGTGTCTGAGGCTGAGCTCAGTACTGCAAGAAAGGATGCTGTATTTGTGAAGCAGCAGTGCTAAATACTATGCCACTCTGCATAAACCTAGAGGATATATCAAATTGTACACAATCTGCACCAGTCTGTGTAAAGCATCACCTGTTTATAGCTTTGGAACACAGTACATGAATAATGAAATTTTTAAATCGCAGATGTGCACATAATTATTACTAAGGAAAATTGTTTCACCTTCATTTTCTTTCTTTACATGTCTGTCTTGGTAAGTATTAACTTTTCCTTATACAGTGGACCCTTGACTTACGAACTCAATTCGTTCGCGAGGGCTGGTTGTAACTCAAGTTGGTTTTAAGTCAAGACTATTTTTCCCATAAGAAATAATGGAAATACCCATAATGCGTTCCGAACCTCCCATAGCAACACTTACTTAACCTTTTCATAATAAAAAAGGGTTGTATAATGTGCGTAATTTACCAAAACACCAATAATTTTTCTAATGTACTAACCAAAAAGTTATAAAAAGTGCCTAGCCTACCAGAAACAACAATTTCATACTGTACTCACCATTTAATTTGACATCTTTGGGCTGCAGGAAGGGAGGAGGAGGAGAATGAAATGGAAGGTGGTTATTGTTTGGATTTCGACATGCTGTACATATTAGCGAGATCGGTCACACGAACACCACTCTCGTATTTCCGCACAATTTCCTTCTTCGTTTCTATTGTGATCGCTTTCTTTACCTTGGTTACCTTCTCTTCCTTCCTTAGCAATTATCGAAAAAAATTATATAAATCACTGCACTGACCGAAATTACGTCCCCAAACACATGTATCTGGGCTCCGACTGACGCTTACAAATGCTCTCGGCTGTTTGTTTACAATCGCACAAGCGGATACACGTGACTGCATTTAGGTCGTAACACAAGATGTTGGTCGTAAATCCAGTTGTTTGCATGTCAGGCCAGTCGTATATCAAGGGTTGACTGTAGTTATAATTCTTCACTCCTCAAAACAATGACTTTAATTAAAGTCACCTGTGTCATAATGTAGCCACCTGTTTATCTCCTTAAAGTTATTATCTTCACAGTTAAACTTTTAGAAATGTGATGGTAGAAATATCAAACAATTTTAGGTGTATCTGCTAATGTATGAATATGTAAAATTTAATGTATGTGCTTTTAGTTAAATTTGTGAACTCTATTATGTGTTCTACAAAGTTGCTTTCCTGAGTTAACTTACAAAAATTGTGATGTTAAGAATCTCATTTTAGCCCCTTCTGCTTGCAGTCTAAAGCAGTATTGTTAAAATACAGGGTAGTAAAATTTATTTGAGCATCACAGATTCCTAGCACTTTTTTCATTTTAACAAGCTTCAGGAAAGACAATTCCAGTAATGCATAATAATCTGCATAAAAAGAATAAATGCTGGTGGTTATGTAGCAGGTAAAATTTACCTTACTTTAAAATATGTAGAAACTTTATTAATCCTGAAGGGAATTGCAGAAATGATTAGCAACAACCATGTTTATTTCTATAGCACACTTTAATATAAACAATGTAACTTAAAATGCTTTACAAGAGGTCAAAGAAGTAGTTACTTGCAAAGAACAACTAATTGAAATTAGATTAAGAATAATAATGCATAAATAGCATACAAAAATAAATAATGCACACTTGCACTAGAGATCTACAGTTGTGCTTGAAAGTTTGTGAACCCTTTAGAATTTTCTATATTTCTGCATAAATATGACCTAAAACATCATCAGATTTTCACTCAAGTCCTAAAAGTAGATAAAGAGAAACCAGTTAAACAAATGAGACAAAAATGTTATACTTGGTCATTTATTTATTGAGGAAAATGATCGAATATTACATATTTGTGAGTGGAAAAAGTATGTGAACCTCTAGGATTAGCAGTTAGTTTGAAGGTGAAATTAGAGTCAGGTGTTTTCATCAATGGGATGACAGTCAGGTGTGAATGGGCACCCTGTGTTATTTAAAGAACAGGGATCTATCAAAGTCTGCTCTTCACAACACATGTTTGTGGAAGTGTATCATGGCACAAACAAAGGAGATTTCTGAGGACCTCAGAAAAAGAGTTGTTGATGCTCATCAGGCTGGAAAAGTTACAAAACCATCTCTAAAGAGTTTGCACTCCACCAATCCACAGTCAGATAGATTGTGTACAAATGGAGGAAATTCAAGACCATTGTTACCCTCCCCAGGAGTGGTTGACCAACAAAGATCACTCTAAGAGCAAGTCGTGTAATTGTCGGCGAGGTCATAAAGGACCCCAGGGTAACTTCTAAGCAATTGAAGGCCTCTCTCACATTGGCTAATGTTCATGTCCATGAGTCCACCATCAGGAGAACACTGAACAACAATGGTGTGCATGGCAGGGTTGCAAGAAGAAAGCAACTGCTCTCCAAAAAAAGCATTGCTGCTCGTCTGCAGTTTGCTAAATATCACGTGGACAAACCAGAAGGCTATTGGAAGAATGTTTTGTGGACGGGTAAGACCAAAATAGAACTTTTTGGTTTAAATGAAAAGCATTATGTTTAGAGAAAGGAAAACACTGCATTCCAGTATAAGAACCTTATCCCATCTGTGAAACATGGTGGTGGTAGTATCATGGTTTGGGCTTGTTTTGCTGCATCTGGGCCAGGACTGCTTGCCTTCATTGATGGAACAATGAATTCTGAATTATATCAGAGAATCCTAAAGAAAAATGTCAGGACATCTGTCCATGAACTGATTCTCAAGAGAAGGTGGGTCATGCAGCAAGACAACGACCCTAAGCACACAAGTCGTTCTACCAAAGAATGGTTAAAGAAGAATAAAGTTAATGTTTTGGAATGGCCAAGTCAAAGTCCTGACCTTAATCCAATCGAAATGTTGTGGAAGGACCTGAAGCAAGCAGTTAATGTGAGGAAACCCACCAACATCCCAGAGTTGAATCGCTTCTGTGCGGAGAAATGGGCTAAAATTCCTCCAAGTCTGTGTGCAGGACTGATCAACAGTTACCGGAAACGTTTAGTTGCAGTTATTGCTGCAAAGGGGGTTGTCACACCAGATACTGAAAGCAAAGGTTCACATACTTTTGCCACTCACAAATATGTAATATTCGATCATTTTCCTTAATAAATAAATGACCAAATATAATATTTTTGTCTCATTTGTTTAACTGGTTTCTCTTTATCTACTTTTAGGACTTGAGTGAAAATCCGATGATGTTTTAGGTCATATTTATGCAGAAATATTGAAAATTCTAAAGGGTTCACAAACTTTCAAACACAACTGTATAATTAAGAGGAATATAAAATTGTTTTTAAAGTCTCTTAATTACAGTTTGAAAAAAATGAAAGAAACTCCAGTTAAGCTGGAGAAAAAAAAATTGAAGGGGTTCCAGGTCAGAAGACAACACTGCTACTGGGATTTCTGCCTAACATAAATGTTCTTAAGGAGTTCTTTATGGGTGTTTTTGACTTTGAAGAAAAACAGATAAAAGTAAAGATTAATACTTCCATAAGTGAATCTTGCAAAAACTTGAACTAGCCATTTTATCATTCTCCAATTCCCTTTACAATATCTTTTTAGTATGCTATATTTCTCAAAAAATGTGATGTATTACCATCTAGTGGCAGTAATGATAATGTTTGCTTTAAACTGTTTGAAAACCTATATATTTATGTGTGTAAGTGAAGGTCTGTGGCATAGTTTCCATATTTGTAGCTAGAGATCCACAAAGGGAGAAAATGAGTCAAGTATCTTTTAAATAGTTTTTTATTCCTAAGGTTTTGACAACCTCCCAGCAGTCATCATCAGAGGAAAATGGTTAGACATACAGGAATCAAAGGCAGTATATAGCTGGTGAAGGGTGGAGATGGAGGGAGAAGGTTGTTGGGGTGGTAGTTGATTAGTAAGGTGGGGTTTAGAAGGTGTTGGTCATAAAGTCTTTTTTATTATTTAGATGATGTTCTTTTTAAGCCTGCATATGCTGGGTTAAAGTCTAAGTGTCTGTTAATGGTGGCATTATCATTAGCCACAATTCAGCCTGCTCTCTGACACTCTTAGTATTGGCCCTGAATTTTACTTTCACAGTGTCCCAGTTAAACGTGTGTCTGGTGAACTAGTATGTGTGTAAATCCGAGACCATGGGTCTTTTCTTATGACAGCATTGTGATGTCTCTGTATATGTGTCTTTTAGGTGTTTCTCCCACGTAAACTGCTGGACATGCACTGCATGGAATGCTGTAAACTGTGTTTCTTTTATCTGTGTGGTCGACTTTTTGCTTTTGGCATTGAAAAGAGGGCAGTCCGTAAAGTGTTTGCTGGTTTGTTTGTTTCTAGATCTAGACATGATGTGTGCTATATAAATAAATATATGTATAAATATATGTATATATATGTTTATTTTATAAATAAATATTTTTTTTATTTCAGGCAAGTAAAACTTGAAAAAGCAATGGATGAAGAGGGTCTAGCTGATGAAGAGGTATTTCTTATTCCAAGCTTAGATCTAGTGTTTGGCATTGATTATAAAGTCTAGCACGGCATCTTTGAAATTTAAAAATAGGTCCATGAATAATGCTCGATTTTTGTGCATCTTGGCCATAAAACGAACTTGAAAGCAGTTTATAGTAAATTGTGTACATTTGTATAGTACATATAGTTTTTTTTTAAACAATGCTATAAAGCTGTAGCAAAGTGCAGCATTTTTAATTTTACCTGATAATTTTTTATATACCACCAGTCAAAAGTTTTAGAACACCTCAATTTTTCCAGTTATTCTTCAAATGTAATGTTTAAATGCAATGAATGACCTAAAATAGTGAAAAAGTAAACAGTAAACTGCCAGAGGTTTACATTTAAAGTTTAGGTTAGCAAAAACTGAAAATAATTTCAGAATATTACAAATGGGCCTTCTTCAGGGAACAACTAATAGGTTACAACATATAGATGTTCTGCAGCAATTAAATTTAATTAACCCTTGCAAGTTGAAACAAACAATTTACACAGGTGTCCCAACTTCTGTTAATTACTTAAAAACCATATGTCTGTCTTAAAGCACAGTTGGGAAACACTCTGTTACTATACCCTATGAAGTACTGCTTGGACAATATTCTACTGTAGAAAATTGTAAATTCCAGTGAGAATGCGAAGAAAATGACAATTAAGAAATGTAATGAGTGCGTTATTACCGTTAGAAGTGTAGGTCTTTCATTTAGAGAGATTACCAAAAAAAATAAATGAAAGTTTCAGTGAGTAAGGTGTCCGACATAGTTCAGAGGCAATTGGAAACTGGAACAAACTTGGGTAGGAAGAGATCTGGCAGACCCAAAGTCACAACTCAGTCAGAAGACAAGTTTCTGAGAGTCGCCTTGTGTAATAGCTGCTTCACAGCTTAATAGTGGTCAAAAAACGAGAGTCTCAGTTTCTGCTATGAAGAGAAGGTTTGACCGGGCAAGTAAATGTAAGGAAGTACTTCGTTAAAGGACAAAACAGGGTCTTGAAATACCATCTGTGGACTACAGTAGACTGGAAGAAAGTCTTAAGGACCGATGAATCAAAATTTGAAATCTTTGGTTCATCATGCAGGGTGTTTTGTACACCATCAAACTGGTGAAAGGATGGTTGCTCATTGTGTGACACCAACTATCAAACATGGAGCAGGAGATGCAATAGTCTGGGGTTCTTTCGCTGAAAGTAGGGTTGGTGACTTCCACAGAGTGACTGGCGTTCTGAATCAAAAGGATTACCACAGTTTGGCTGTTACATCAACAAAAGGTAGCTACTTGGATGGATCAATAATCTGAATAAAATTTAATACACTTTATGATTCCTTGACTTATTTATTTGCCATTGTGTATTATTCTATGCCCCGATTTCATGAAACAGTAAGACATTAAACTGTTAGCATTTCCCAAAAAAACTGAGGTGTTGTAAACTTTTGACCGGTAGTGTATTTTTAATAGTTCAAGCTCCATTAAGTATTTTGCGTTAAGCACCTAAACATAAGTAAAGTTGTACTCTGTTTGCTCATTTTTTGTTTTTTTAATGTGAACTCTTATGCTGTATTAATATATTTACAAAGTCAGAATACAGTAATCCCTCGCTACTTCGCGGTTCACTTTTCGCGGATTCACGACTTCGCGGATTTTATATGTAAGCATATCTAAATTCATAACGCGGATTTTTCGCTGCTTCGCGGGTTTCTGCGGACAATGGGTCTTTTTACTTGCTTCCTCAGTTGGTTTGCCCAGTTGATTTCATACAAGAGATGCTATTGGCGGATGGCTGAGAAGCTACCCAATCAGAGCACACAGTTAAGTTCCTGTGTGCTGCTGATTGGCTCAGCGACGGAGTGTTGCATTAACCAGGAAGTCTCATCTCACTCATTCATCATTAACGTGCTAATGCTTCAGGGGCCGTGTCCAAGCACCAATAGAAGATGCAAATGATTGCAGAAAAGGTAAAAGTTTTGGATATGTTGAAGGAAGGGAACAGCTACACCACTGCAGGACATCGATTCTTTTTATTTAAAAAGGAGGAAATGCATATAAGATCTACGGCCGCAGTGTCCTTTAACCAGGGTGCAAAACGAGTTGCAAGTGGACGTGATAAGGCAGTAGTCTGGATGGAATCTGCTTTAGGAATCTTTGCAACAAGGTCGACGACGTCATGACCGCCTACAAGCTGCTACGTGTACTTCGCTGTACAGTAAGTGTAAACTTATCTACCGATTTCATATTGCTTAGCAGTTGTCCCTGTTTTTAATAGGGTAAATGGTGGGTTGTAAACAATACAGGGAGGGTTTAAAAACGTCCAAATACACGTTAAATAAATAAATAAATATAGTGTCCCTACTTCGCGGAAATTCAGTTATCACGGTGGGCCTTGGAACCTATCTCCCGCGATAAGTGAGGGATTACTGTAAACCATTTTCTGTAATTATTTAACTGAAGAAGAAAACTCACTTGCTTGTGTTTGCATAAGTACAGGTATTTAAACCTCAGTGCTATGGAAGCCCCAGGTTTACACAAATGACAAACTAGTCACCAGCAACCCAGAGGTGTCAGTCATTTGATCATAATTAAACATAATTAGGTACTACTTATGAGTGCTTTATATCTCTCAGGATATAAAAATCTTAGTGGGGCTTAGTCTTTGTTGGACAGTCACTGCAAAAATGAAGACAAATTAGCATTCTTCTGAAGGCACATATGGCAGCATCATGCTATAGGGATGCTTTTCATGTGCTGGGACTGGGGATCTTGTCAGAGGTCAAGGGACAATGGATGGACACAAATACTACACAATATTGCAGAAGAACTTGTTCTAGTCTGCTACGAACCTATGGCTCAGAAGAAGGTTCATCTTTCAACATGACAGTGACACTAAGCATAAGGCCAATGCAACACTGGGATGAAAAACAGATGAATGTTTTGGAATGACCATGTCAAAGCCCTGATATTAACCCTGTTGAGAATCTTTGACATTATTTGTAAACTGCTGTCGAGAGGCACCACCATCCCACCAACCTAGAGAATTTCTATACATTGTGCCAAAAAGAATGGGGAAGAATCATTCCTGAATAATGTGCAAAACGTTTACATACAGTTGCAATCAGAAATATTCAACACCAGAGATTGTAAGGATTTACCAATGGAAGTTTTTGAAAGAGCTAGATTTTGCTTTGGTTGACTTGTATGTAAAAATCAACAAAGAAAATGTATGATGTAGCATTCGTGAGTGCAAGAGCCATTTGCTAGTTATTTAAGTTGTATTAAATGTTTACCTTTATATTAGTGCATAATCTATGGGAGGTTCTTATAACCCCTACAAGATGGTATATTATAACTATTGTCTCTCAGACTATAAATTAGTCTCAGTTAGTGACTTGCCTTGCCGTGAGTTAAGGCATGGAGGGCACGTGGTTTTAAACCATGCCTTAACGTGCCCAATAGTATGTAACGCAATGTGCTCTATTGAATGTGCAGTGCTATATGTTTAGAGTGTACTGAAGGGAAAGTAAAGCATCTTTAAGTATAGAAATGACTGAAGTTTGACAAGAAAAGCTAAGTTTAGAGAAGAGACATTTTTTTTCCAATATTTTTGGCTTTTATTCTACATGTGTAACAACCCTTTTCTTTATTCTTGTGTGAACTGTTTGTTTTGAATTTTCACTAAATCTTTTAAAACAAAGTTTTGGACTGAGAGATTCATTTTGACACACATTTGACCCATGCTTGATTCTGCCTTGCTTACCAACAGCTACAGTGAATAACAGGATATTCTATTAATATAGCCATGTCACACATACTCAACCCCTATATAATATTGCTGTTTTTAAATCCTTCTGCTATTTGTTATGACCTAAAGTGGAACTAAAACATAATTAAGGCTTTGGAAATTCAATAATGATCTTTAATTGGCTTCAACTGTGATGCATATATAAACCCCACCCATGAAGTTGTTGAAAGTAAGTTGCAATCTTGGGTAAGACTAAGGAGCTTTCACAAAAGCAGAGAGCAGAAATTATTTCATTGCATCAGGTATAAGAAGATCTCCAAAAAAAAAGAACATTCCAAGAGGAACCATTGGGAGCATTATAAAGAAACTTATGGCACTTCTGCAGACATGTTTGACCAAGGGAGAAAGCCCAACATTTCATCAAGACCTCTTAACAACTTGGTCATGACAACTAAGATAAACTCCCATGTTACTGCAAAATACCTACAGAATGACTTGATGAAGGCCAGGACAAGTGCTCCAGTGGCAACTAGCACTGAATGAACAAGGACTTCATAGCCTCACTCCAAGATGCACTCCACTCTTTACCACAAAGAACATCAAAGGTCAGCTAGAATATGCCTGGAGAAATTTGTATAGGTCTGAAGATTTTTTGGAAAAAGATCTGTGGATTGATGAAGTTAAACTGTTTGGACACATGGACCAGTGGTATGTATGGACTTGCCAGCAAGACAATGTTCCCAAGCACACTTCTAAGTTAACCAAAGCCTGATGGAGAAATAGATCCTGGAGTGGCCTTCTCAGTCCCCAGATTTAAATCCCAGTGAATATCTCTGGTGGCATGTAAAAGAAAGCCATTAAACCTCAGTGAGCTGGAGGCTTTTGCACATGAAGAATTGGCAAAGATTCCAACAGAGAGGTGTAAGAAGCTTGTCAGCACTTACCAAGCATGGTTATTAGAAGTTATAAAGGCTATAGGATGCTTCACAAAGTACTGAAGCTGGGGGTTGAATGATAGTGTACTTGCACATTTATGAAAAAGTGTCACATTTTCAATTTGAACTTAAAACTTAAGTTATGTTCTCAAAATAACTAAAAATGTGTTTTGGCATATTTTCATTAACCTCGATTTGTATCACTATAATGTCTTTTTGGTGGGGCTTGAATCTTTTTGAGCATTTCTTATTTAAGTTAAATATCTACAGAATTTTTTTTTCTCTTTGGAAATGTATTGTTAGAGCATAAGAGTTTACATTAAAACACTAAATGGATAAATGTGTACAAATCTTTTGTCATGCAGAAAATTATTAATACTTTTGCACGTCACTATAGTTTTAGTGATGGTCGAGAAAAGAGAAAAATTCTAATGTTTTCATGCAGAACAAAGATAAGAGTTTCTGATATAAGTAAAGGGTGACCAGCATTGGACAAAAGCAAACAATATGAAACTGTCCATGAAAATCATATCTCGGATGTGCCATAATCCACATGTGAGGTCATCCAGTTGTATCCTCACAATGTCCCAAACACATATTTTTACTAAAAGATTGATAAATAAGTCACTTCCAAAAAATGCTCTTGTGAACTGTTCAGATGTGATGGATGAAAAGCTGTTACAGGACTAGACTCATGACATCGAGTAAGGAGAGGAAGGTCTTCAATCCAATTGCTTGCTTGTATAACATATGAAAAAAAATATATATAAATTTTGGGCAGAGTTTTCTTTTTAACCCATTCGGGTATGTATATAGTGCTGAGATGGTGTCATGTATTGCACATGGTATTTTTTAATTGTATTAACTCCTTGTTGTGAATATGATGATAATACAGGAGAAATCCCCAGCCACTGTTTCCTGGCAGAGTAAAGTTTTGAGTTTATTAATGCAAATGTGCCTGTGTGTTTCTGGGTGCATTGGCTAGTTTACGATAAAAAGTGCACTTGAATGTTTGAAACAGTTATTTGAAATTTCAGTTTTTTAATGTGTTCATTGTATATTTGATACAAAATACAAATTGTTGAATAATAAACATGCAGAGAAATAAAAAGTTGTTTTGTTTTGGTATTGTTTAGAAAAAAATGAGGCGATCCCAGCATGCACGAAAAGAAACTGAATTTCTAAGGCTAAAACGAACCAGGTTGGGTTTAGATGACTTTGAGTCTTTGAAGGTTATCGGAAGAGGAGCTTTTGGAGAGGTTTGTTGTATTAAAAGAGGGAAATAAAACATTTTAACGTAAAATTAGATTTCATATTTAACTTGTACTTTTTTAACATCTTTCAGGTGCGTCTCGTTCAGAAGAAGGACACTGGCCATATTTATGCCATGAAGATCCTGAGAAAAGCAGACATGCTTGAAAAAGAACAAGTATGAAGCTCTATATGTTCTTCTCCAAACCTGATTTTAGACTTCATTTTATATATTTACAAGTTTAGTTGTATATTTTAACCTTTTTTGGCACAACAAATTTGTTTGTATTACTGCTTATTTAATGTATTTTGCTACAATAGGAAAAAGGAAAAATAGTTAAATGATAATCTATATTTAACCATTGCTTTGTTTTTTTTTTGTTTTTTTTTTTCTTTAGGTAGCACATATCAGGGCCGAGAGGGATATTTTGGTGGAAGCTGATGGAGCATGGGTTGTGAAAATGTTTTATAGTTTTCAAGATAAAAGAAACCTCTATTTAATTATGGAATTTCTTCCAGGAGGTGAGGTTTAAGCGCAGTTAATCAAAGGTGTACAATAATGGAAACTTTGCATATGAAGTTATACCTGTTTACCTTTTTATTATTTCTACTTTATTTTCTATGGTGATGGTTTTTCTCTTCTTTACTGTATCACCAGCACTTACATCAGATTTGTGTTTCAGAGACATTCTTGAAGGGTGAAGACAAAAGGTTAAGATGAGCTCTTTTGCACAGCCCTGTACATGTTATCATAGCAGGAAGGCATCAGTCATCAACACGTCTGATGTACTGACAAGAGACAACTTCCTGCTATGTGCGTAACAGTACAAGCAGGCTTGCTATTGAGAATTAATGGGGGCGACGAGGGGCGGTTCATCACCAGCCCACCTCACAGTCACCTCAACTACAGTATGCTGTAGAACGAACACAGTGCGGCCAAAGGCGAGTAGTGAATCGCCCAACCCCAATTCAACAGACAGCCATCCGAGGCACACTACAATGTTACCCCCGCCGCCCTGTTCATCCACAGCCGGGTCACCGCTTGCAGCATTACCAGCCATGTGTGCTGGGCGGGCAGTGAAATGCCCCCCTCCGCTCCATCCAGCCTGTGTCCAGTCAGGAGCAGTAGCTGTGGCGGCGTAGTGGGCGGGCAGCGAACCATCGTCCTGCACACGAGCGATAACTGTGGCCCTGGTGACTATTGACCATGGGTCACTGCTTGCCGCCGGGAGCCGCCCGAGGGACACTACACTGCGTGAGCAACGTAATCGCCCCCCTCCAGCCACCGCTTGCAGCATCCCTAGGGCGAAGATGACGGAGCGGCAGTTACTGAGGCGCATGCGTCGCAGCTGCATCCTCATTCGTAAGTCATAGGTCAGATGTCCGTAACCTGGGGACTACCTGTAGTTAGATCTTGCCATGTTTTAAAAAACTTTTGAACAGAACCTCTAAGGGAGAATTTGATTTTTTTCCAATTTCAAATAGTTAGTCAGAGTTTTGAGCAAAATAAGTTTATGTGCTAGTAGTGTGGTGTAGGCAATTACAATTTGTCCTTCTCCACTTTAAGCTCTTGTTCTCTTGGGAGTACATGAAATAGCCGTTTAATAATCATTTAGAAGTGATTTTGACACCAAGGCCGTGTGATTTGTATTCAAAGATTTTTGTCCAAAATATTGTTAATTTGGTGCACTTCCAAAACAGGTGGTCCAGTGAAAGTGCAACATTCACAGGTTGAATCTTGTTTTGGACAATTTTAAACAAGATAAATGTGAATAAGAGAAAGATTTTAAGTTGAGTGATTGAATGCTTTACACATGTATTACAGTGTATTCTGTACATGGCTGCCTTCCACACCTTTTCTGAGATATTAAGTAAAAGATCCCTTCCCAACTGTACCCTAGCATCTTTGAGGGGAAGAGACTTTGATATGTTTTTATATATTATTGAGATGCTGTCTGAGACTTCAAGACTGATCACTATTTCCTCTGGAATAGAAATGGGTGGGAGGTATGGAAAATTGGGTAGGTTCCTTTTAGCAAAGTTTCATATTTGAAAGTAGTAGAAAAATTGTTTTGATGGCAAGTTCAATTTAAAGTATAATTGTTCATAATATGCAGTCTCTAAGTGTTTTAATCATGGATATTTTCCAAACATTAAATACATGTACTGTGTATGTTTGAGAGGGCAGAAAAAGGTGATTATCTTGTAGAGGTGCAACTGATACAAGCTTCTCTGCCTTGAAGTGCTTCCTGCATTGGTTACATATCCTGAATTGTTGATAGATAATTGGATTATTGGTATATTGACGATAATTTTTATTCACTGGGTCATAAAGCAGGGCATATAAAGAAGTACAACAGGATTTTGTTTTTATTGTACATCAGGCTACTGTATATTCATCAATTTGTGTCAACGTCCAGGTCTTTATAGCTTATTTATTTGCTGTCCGGTAATACTGTTGAAAGTTAGGTAGTGCCATGCCACCTTCTTCTTGAAGCCTTTGTAGAGTTGTTCTTTGTATGTGTGGATGTCTTGATTTTACAAATAAGTGAGGTTATAATTGAGTCTAATTTTCTTAAAGAATGATTTGTTAATGTAGATGGGGATGTTCTGAAATAGGAAGAAAAAAAAAGCTTGAGAAGGATGTTCATCTAGACAATATTAATTCTCCCTGTTGAAGTGAAATGAAGTGTAGACCATTTGTTCACATCTTATTTTTTTTTTTCCATGCTGATATCAAAATTTTGTTGAAAAAGATCTGTATATTTACTTGTGATATTTACGCCCAGGTATTTAAACTGATCTGCTGAAATAAATGGGTAGTTATCCAGTCTAGTATTGTTTGCTGGGACACTTTTATTTAAATTAATTTTGAGTCCAGATATCTTTTGAAATTCTGCTAGTGCATTAAGGACTACTGGTGAGCAAGTTTGTGGATCTGATATATACAGTACCATATCATCTGCACATAGTTATATTTTCTGTTGAAGTCAAGCATTATTACTCATTTTTTTATAGTGTGTATCTATTGATGGTGCTTGCTAGTGCTGGGTGGTATACCGGTTCATACCAAAAACCGTTTTTTATTTTTGTTATGATATGGATTTTTCTTATACCGCAACACCGGTTTAAATGGCCTAAACGACGTTGGGAACGTGACGCAGCGGGAAAGTGTTCATGTGGGGACCTTTTTCACTGCTACACCGCTAATCACAGAGGTGTTGCATGGGGGCTCTTTTTCACTGCAACACCGCTAAATAGGTAGTGGTAGTGTAGGTATTGCACTCCGAAAATGGACAGAGAACATTCTGAAACTTAAGCTGTAGCAGACAATAAAGTTGAACATGATGACACAGAATAACTTTTGCTGAAAAAAAGGAGTTGCGTCTGTTATCTGGAGATACTTTGGTTTTAAAAGGTCAGATGTGGACCATTATGTTCAAATGTGTAAATACTGTTTCTATACTACTGGATAATACTGCAAGCCAAGTTGTACTTGTTTTATTTGTTTTCAATACTGTGTAATGTACCTGGGTACTGTGTAATAGTGTGACGACATGTTGACTTTATTCTCGACATTTCTACTTTATTCTCGCCGTTTATGTCAAGATTAAAGTCGACATGTTGACTTTATTCTCGTAATTTGCCATTAAAGTAGAACATCGTAAAATGAATATTTAATTTACTAGATTTTCTCGAACCCTGTCATAAGTTATATAGCCCATTAAATGCTTTGTGTTAAGTGTTCCCCGAGCGATGTTAAATCAGTACGTGCTTCTTAAACTGACTTCCTCTTGTACTGAGGAGGCACCCGCAGCGATCGCCGCACAGAATACATTCACTTCATGATATTCCTGCTCTCAGAACATTTAGAATGCTAAGATAAATACTTGATATCATTTTCATGATGAAATTCATTAAAGCATGTATTAATCATGTGGGGGCACAGCGGCGTGGAGGTTGCACTGCTGCCTCGCAGCAAGGGTGTGTCGGGTGTACCCTGCCTCGAATTTACATGTTTTTCTAGTGGGTTTACTTGGCGTGGTTCAGTTTCCTTTCAAAGTCATGTAGGATGTGGGATTTTGTTATGCTATATTGACCCTGCTAGTGTATGTTTTGCTCGTATTCACCCTGCGATGTGCTGGTGACTCGTTCAGGATTTTCTCCTGCCTTGCACACAATGTTTACTGGGATGGGCGCAACCCTGAATAGATGCTATAATTAAACATGTATAGCGAAGATATTTTTAAAGTTCTGAACACTCCGTCGGTTAAGTTTATAAGTAGTTTTAATTTCACAAAGACATTTATCGTGTGGTGATTGGTTATGTGGAGAAAGTAAAAGGAAGGATAGGAACTGGGGTTTTGGTACGTCAGGCAGACAGCACGCGTGCAATAAAGAAAGCCCGCTCAGAAGAACATCCTTTTGAATTCTGTGTTCGTGTCTCCAACCACCAGATCACAAACCCAACATTTACAGAATATTTAAGTTAATCCTGTGCGATACCCATTCATACATCCAGTTTTTTGGAGCCTCGTCACACCTGCCATAAAGGTCTCTACACTGAACGTACACCTGGGGACAACTTACTGCGAGGGAGCAGCACTACCGCCTCACTACCGTGCTTGTTTAATACCTGCTTTAATGCATTTCATCAAGAAAATGATATCAAGTATTTATCTTAGCATTCTAAATTTTTAGAGAGCAGGAATACCATGAAATGAATGGATTCTGTACGGTGATTGCTGCCTCTTCTTGGTGCGGAGGAAGTCAGTTTAAGAAGCGTAGTGATTAACAATTGGTTTGGGGAACACAACACAAAGCATTTAATGTGCTGCATTAACTTATGACGGGGTTTGAGAAAATCTAGTGAATTAAACATTGATTTTAGGATGAGTTTAGTTTACAACATTCTACTTTAATTATAAAATAAACTATGAGAATAAAGTGGAAATGTCGACTTTAATTTTGACATAAGCGTCAAAATTAAAGTGGAAATGTCGAGAATAAAGTCAGCATGTCAACTTTATTCTCAACATATACCGGTAGTTTGTTTTTTTTCTTCCCTGTGTCTGTATTTTTTTTTTTTCTTCACTGTGGCCCTAATGCACTTCCGTAGGGCTATACCACAAATAGCATTATACAGTACAGTGATCCCTCGCTATATCGTGCTTCGCCTTTCGCGGCTTCACTCTATCGCGGATTTTATATGTAAGCATATTTAAATATATATCGCGGATTTTTTGCTGGTTCGCGGATTTCTGCGGACAATGGGTCTTTTAATTTCTGGTACATGCTTCCTCAGTTGGTTTGCCCAGTTGATTTCATACAAGGGACGCTATTGGCAGATGGCTGAGAAGCTACCCAGCTTACTTTTCTCTCTCTCTCTCTCGCTCGCTCTCTCTTGCGCTGACTTTTTCTGATCCTGACGTAGGGGGTGTGAGCAGAGGGGCTGTTCGCACACCTAGACGATACGGACGCTCGTCTAAAAATGCTGAAAGATTATCTTCACGTTGGCTACCTTCTGTGCAGCTGCTTCGTGAAGCGACATGCTGCACAGTGCTTCACATACTTAAAAGCACGAAGGGCACGTATTGATTTTTTTATCTGTCTCTCTCTCTCTCTCTCTCTCTCTGCTCCTGACGGAGGGGGTGTGAGCTGCCACCTTCAACAGCTTTGTGCCGCGGTGCTTCGCATACTTAAAAGCAAACAGCCCTATTGATTTGTTTGTTCCTTTGAAGAGGAAGATATGTTTGCATTCTTTTAATTGTGAGACGGAACTGTCATCTCTCTCTTGTCTTGGAGCACAGTTTAAACTTTTGAAAAAGAGACAAATGTTTGTTTGCAGTGTCTGAATAACGTTCCTGTCTCTCTACAATCTCCTGTGTTTCTGCGCAAATCTGTGACCCAAGCATGACAATATAAAAATAACCATATAAACATATGGTTTCTACTTCGCGGATTTTCTTATTTCGCGGGTGGCTCTGGAACGCAACCCCCGCGATGGAGGAGGGATTACTGTAAATGCAAGTTGCAGTTTTATTGTTTATTTATATAGCTTAGCTTGAAGCAAGGTCCATATTAATGCAGTTTGCCTAAATGGAACAGTTGGTAAGGATGTCATCACAAAGTTGCACTTGTTTTATTTTATTTTAATTTGGTGAATACTGTGTAATGCACCTGGGCTTGAAGTCTTGAAGTAATAGTGCAGCTATCAGTAATAACAATAAAATAAATAATAGTATTATTATTTATTAGTTTAAATATTATGCAGTTTATTGATGGTAAAAGTCACTTTAACGTGTCAGTGGACAGAGATGGTTAACATTAACAAAATGTAGTTGGTTCACAAAAAATATTTACTATTTATTCCTTTTCTAAGACATGTTCAGTGCAATACAACTTTTGACAAGCACCTCTGGATATTTTACTAAGTCTAAATGCCTCTTTGGATGGTTGAACATATGTTGTCAAAATCATAGTTTAAGTTTTTGCAAACTTTGTTCAATGAAAAGGTTCTATATTTTGACTGCAACTGTCATGCAATGTGATTCCTTCTCTTTAGTGCCACCCCCTTGAAAACTATCACTTTATGGGGCCATGCAAACCTGTATTAATACTTGTGTGCACATTAAAATGTTTTTTTGTACAATGTACAATTCTTGTAACAGTGGAATAGGTTATTCTTAGCCAGTCTACTGCAGTAATTGCAGTGGAAAATGTGGTTAACATCCACTCATGCATGGGGAAAAAAATACCGTCCAATACCGTGAAACCGGGATAATTTAGAAAAATACCGTGATATAGAATTTTGGTCATACCGCCCACCCCTAGTGCTTGCTGCTTGGAATGTTTACCCTCTAAGTTGCAGCAAAACCATGTTATCTCCCTTAAATATCAGGAAAAGGAATAAAACAAAATATACATTTTTTTTTAAATAAATGATGGCTTTTCTAGATGCCAACAGCTCAATGTCTGTATTGGAGCTCTCTTCTCCCTTTTCCCTTTAGTCTGACTTTAGCCAGCCAGAATATTTTGTAAAGGGTATGTGTTGCCTTCAGGTAGCTTTCAGGCTTGGAACTTTTCAAGGCATGGCATCATCCTTTATTGTTTTGCGCAGTTTCAGAACAGAAGCCTATCTAATTTGGTACGAACACATATGTTTTTGAAGTACTGTCTTCAGATCTATCTAGACTTTAGTTTTCTGAAGTTCTCGAAGTTCTCTTTTCTGATTGGTTACGAGGATCAGCCTGCTAAAACCTTTTAACAGATTTGATTCTGCCACCAGTTTCACTCTCTTGTGTCTGGCTTTATTTAATATGACAATTCCTTTATACAGTATCAGGGCTGGGAAGAGGTTTAAAAAAAATAAAATAATTACGTAAATATGTCTTAATCCATATTAATTGTATCTAACATTAAAACGTAATTATAAAATTAATACATTAATCATAAAGTAAATACACACTGAATCACAAAATTAATGTAGAATCAACACAAAGGAATTAAAAATAATGAATGACATAGTTTAAACTTAAACAATGACTAACTTTTAACAAAATACTACTCATGCAAATACAACCTAAACTTGAATGCCTTCCTAAAAGGCAAGTTGAAAAGAAAACAAGAAGAAAAGAGGCCAATGTATTAATTCTCAAATTGGTATAGCATATAAAACACAGATGTGTCAAAGTAAAAAACAATCGAAACGACTGACTTTGAATGCACTGCTGAAGACTGATTTAATTTGAAAGAATAAATATCTCTTAAATGGGCACCTATTAAACTTTTGTTAAAACTCTGTAAAACCTATCCTGAATTATTCATCATTATCATCAATAATTGTGTAAAATATAATTTTCAAGTGCCGTGTCTGGGAGCGGCAATCTCCAAGCTGTTTTTTTTAGTGCCCCATGTCCTGCCACTTCGGACACGTCTGAGATTTTATGCTTTTGTGGCTGGTAGAATTGTGGTGTGCCTTGGAATTTGTTGGGTTACAAAAATGTGCCACCACAGAAAAACAGTTGTAAAACACTGCTTTACCTACACCTTTGCTCCTGGCATGCTAAAAAAGATCCCTGTAGCTGCTGTCTCACTTAAAAACTGACACCGTGCATTACTTCAACGGTTATGTTGCATTCTTTGCATAAATTTGCAAAAATACTGCAAATTGGAATAATGGGTGGGGATAATCATTACACTTTTGTTTTGGAGAATTTTGTGATTATATTAGGGTACTTAGCACTGTAAGCTACCTGGCAGACTGGTGAGTTAAATACAGAGGTACTTAAGACTTACTTTTGTTTTAGTGCCACTCAAAGATAACTTATTTAGCACTTATGGAATAACATGAAATGAAAAAAAAAGCACATATTTTTTTACTTAGCACTGCACCAAGACTACCGTAAACCTCCCCCCACCCCCTTTCCTCCCACCACTCTGCACCTATGTCAGATTGTATAAATCAAGAAAGTGAACAGCAGTGCAACATATTGACATTTGGCACATAATACAAACTTTTTAAACCTTAATTTTGAAAAGTAGTATAAATAGAGTCCTGGATGTGTATGTAATTCTTTAGGTGCAGAGTTAACTTTTTTGTATTGTTTTGTAATGCTGGAAAAAAAAAATGCATGAAAATGCCACTCTGACCAAAGCACTGCCTAAGGGGTTTGCCTCACTGCTTGCCTGGGATACGACAATATTCTTAATGCGTTTTAAAAAGGCCACAAAAATTAGCACTTTAACTTTCCCAGGCCTAATACAAGTACCGGTATATATGCATTATAATCAGTAGGATTATTGCTATAGGTGCAAAGTTACAGTATAGTTGTCTTAGATACTATTTTTTTTTTTTTATGTATCTTTTTTTTTAATTAATGTCCTGTGACTATTTTAAAAATCACGTGGAATTATAAACAGCATGCCAGTCTTTTAAAAGCATTCTCAAATTCACACACACACTAGGGTAGATTAGTATGTCAAATACAGTATATTACATTCAGAATTGTGTGAATGTGTATAGAGTGCTGTGACAAAGTGCCTCACTTATTAATAATCCAGTCAAAAATTATATATACACAAGCATTCAGAAATGTCATGTTTAGAGTAGAAATTGATATCTTCTTTATCAAGATGTCATTAAAACAAATTAAAAACACAGCCATGACATTACTTCTGATTCTGATTGGCTATTATTACGCTAAGTGACTGATTTTTAATTCATTATTTACATGATGTGAATAAGTTCCTCAAGGCAAACACCTTAGCTCATCCCTAATTAGTCGTACTTATTAAAAAAACCTTTGTAATCACATTAGCAACAATGTAATAATGCCTTATTCTTGTTAATAAAGCAAGGAAATTTTTTCATTGTTTTGAATGGCACTGGCTTTCTTAAAATCCAGTTCAGGGGTTAAAAATAGCCAAAACAAAGTAGCCTTCTGAAGAAACATGTTTTTGCAAAATTAAGGTTCTCTAAGGTAGTGTTGGATCAATACTACAATTTTGAATTCAGTATATTACTAATACCAGCTTTTGCACCCCAATAACAATACTGAAGCAAATAATGGACGCTTTTTTATTTTTTTACACAATAAATTGCAAATTAATGTTGTTCCCCAAAAAACTATTGACAAACACTAACTGTAATAATAGAGTTGTGGTGCATTTAATTTATTTTAAAAATTCAGGGGTGGGGGTCGATTTGTTTCAAACCTTCTTCCCCCTTTTTTTTTTTTTTACTTTTTGTAAAACTCGAGTTATGTGTATGGAGTGTTATTTGATTTTAAAAAAATTCAGTAAAATTAAAATAAAAAATATTATACCAACCACAACCAAAAACAAAATGGGTACAAGAGCTGGAGTGCTGACCTGGCTACTGTCGCCCAACTTCCAGCCACCCACCACCCCAAGTCCATTAACACTGCAAGGGAAATCTTTTTCTTGTTAGTTGCTTCCTGACCTGAATTCCATGTACAGTTAGTCTCCTACTTCAGTGTCACGGCCCTGAAGCACATACCTCTCCTTCCCTCTCCCTCATCTAATGTACTCACAAGCGCTGTTGAACAGCATACTGTGTTGTTCAGCTTCTGCTGTGCTGGAATTGCAATCCAGCAAGTTCTTTATTTTCCTCTGTCAATATCTTTCTGACTTATCTGAGACAGGCTGTCTTCTTTCATGCACCTTTCACCAATGGACTGCATACTCTCAAACTCCTACCACTTTTTTGCACCAGCCCCTCCTCCTCCTTTGTCCTCGCTGCAGTGCTTCATTTGCATAACCCATCCAAGGCTGTGGAGTTGGTGTAGGAAGCAACTATTGCATTACTGGAGTAAATGTAAATTGTAAAATAATGTGTTAAAATTTCCAATTTCACATACTATTTGAAATAATCTTTTTTTCTAGCCTTTTCATAAAAAACACTTCTGTTTAATTTTACTCAATGTCTGTAGCATTTTAATCAATAATATAGAAAATCCACAATAGCATCACTATAGCCTTTAAACCCAAACTTAAACATGTCAGGGTGCTAAAAAGTAGACTGATGATGCATGTTGGCAGTGATAAAATTCTTTGTATCCTATATGTTGTATGCAATCAGTCAACATAGTAAATGTGCTACCATTCAGATGTCTGGGGACACCCTGAAATTTGCATGTTTTTGATAGAAATTCATACCTTTTATTTTCTCGATACCAATAAATTCATTTAAAAATATAGCTAAGGCATTTTTTCACATGACTGCCAAGCCCCATTTTCAGCAGCAATTCCTTCAGTGTCCTAATGGTAATCTCCCTTGGTTTATCTTAGTTAGTCCTGTTTACATGCTAACTGGATATTAGATAAACCTTTCTAATTGCATTAGCACCACTGAAAGCAGTTTTTTTTTTTTTGTACTTGGGTTGCAAGGGACTGCCATTCCTAAAGTACAATTCTGTGTTCACAAATGGCCTAAATGCTACAGCTACTAGTGAGGTACTGAAATTCTTTGGATAGAATGTGCAAAATTCCCTCACATCATCTTTATTTCTAGACCGAGGAAATTTCAAAACTAGCTGCTCCTAAATATTTTTTGCCCTCTCTCCTTTCCACGTTAGCTACCAATAAGGTATAGGTTTGTTTCATTTTTATTTTTGTACTAGTCATTAAGCCCGTTACAATAACGGGCGCTAGAACAGTAGTGCATAAACATTAGTAGGAACAGTCTATATTAAATGGCAAGGGACTTTGACCTCATTCTTTTTGTTGGTTGTATTTGTCTTTGTCTTTCAGCCTTTCTTTTGTTGATATTTACTTGCTAAGCTGACCATTCTTCGTGGGCTGCCGCCGTGTATTGTGCGTCTTTAATTTTCTGTGACAGTAATACTGTCTTGTACATCCGTAATATACCTTTAATTTTCTCTGGCGGTAATACTGGCGTGTGTGTCGGTAATATGCCTTTAACTTTCTCTGACCGTAATATCACGCATCGCACCGTGCCCCGCGCATGCGCACTTCACCAGAAGACACACACACACAGACACCTGGACGCACACAGGGATTTTATTAAAGAGGATTATATACTAGGGGACTTTACTCGCCAACCCCTGTTTTTTGTTTTTCCGGATACACACTTTTAAGATTTTGTTTTTTTCTTTGAATTGTTGCTATTTCATTAGTTTCACTTTTATTTCTGAACTTCTGTAAAAACAATATTTGGAATGTTTCGAGTCCCAATGTGCTGAATCTTTTTAATGAGGTCAATGAGACGTGTTTAATGACTCTGTAAAATAATTCAGGATAGGTTTCTCTGTTTGGAATTTCAGCACAGACAAAATGATCCACATCATCAGCAGTAAAGTAACCAATGAATGCATGTGAGGTAAACTCCGTTTTTGAAATTCTCTTGACTTAAACTTCAAAGCCTTACAATATTTATATACTTCTGACATATCACCTATGTCCATATATTTGATCTTTATTTGCCTTTTCGTTATTTCTCAGAGTAATAATTTCTTTCTTTACGCTAATGCAATGTTTACTTTCTTTGTTTTGACAGTCGTTTTTTTCTGCTTTCATATTCTGTATCTTGCTCTGTATGTGTTTCGCGCCTTCGTTTTTTTTTTTTTTGACTCTCTTGAATTCCAGTTTTCATTATCTCTAACCTGCTCTGCATGTGTTTGGGCCCCCTTGTTTTTTAACCTCTTTATGACGTTTTACTTTGTTTTCTACTGTTTTTTATTTCTGACCTCACTTTATCCTGCTTTTGTTTCAATGACACCTGGTCTGTGGTGATTATTTTCCCTTTTTTCGAGTAATAATTTCCATTTGTTTGCGCTACTGCGATCTTTACTTTCTTTTTTTATACTTTCTAATTTTCCTACTTTCATTTCTTTAACTTTCTCCACATGTGTATCGCGCTATTTATTTATTTTTTTTTGAGCCTTTCAAATTCCATTGTTTTCATAATCTCTAACCTGCTCTGCATGTGTATAGCGCCAATGTCTGCATTGGACATGCTTTTTTTTTCAATTCCACTTGTTCTGGGCTGATAATTACTTTCCTTATTTTCTGAATTTGCACCTAGATTATTCTTTTTCTTTTTTGTCTCCCCAATGCTTTTGAGTCTCTTTTCTCCGCACTGCTTTCTTCTTCGCTTAGTCATCTACGTTTCATCTATAACGTATTGTCCTTATACACTTTATATGCCCTGAGAGCCCTGGATCTGTGTGTGCTTAAAGCCAAAACACGATTGAGTGTGTTGCTGCCCGTGCTCTTATTTGGTTGTAAGTAGGGCGTGTCTTTCAAGAATCTCATGTTCTTCGTCATCGTGAGATGGTCCTGGGTCAATCTCTTGGCACAAAGTCTCATGTTTAAGGTCCCCCCCGAGATGCTCTGTGGCCAATCTCTTTAGTCTCGCGGGTCTTTTAAGTGTCTTCCGTGATCTTAATGTGAAGATCACGTTTCGATGCCCTACTGTTTCTCTGCAGAATTTTTTTTTATAATAGAGAGACTATTGTCCTCCTCAGTCATGTAATATTGGTGGTGCTGACATTATTTCCTGCATATTTTCAAGTTGTGTCTTGTCATCATTTTCCAGTACTGTTGGGGGGAGGTGGTTAAAGAGGCTAGTTTTGCCTGTTTTATTATTTTTTAAACAAAATAAACTACCAATTTTTTTGTTAAAGTGAATAAGACCTTTGTTATCTAATATGTGTAGAAGATATATTGGAAAAAAATTTTGATGCAATAAACACCATTTTTGGCTTATATATGTGAAATCCACAGGAGTGTGAGACGATTATTTTTGGGTACACGTCTCATAAACAGAAAGATCATAAAACCGGTTTACCCTGCATCTGACATGGAAAGAGGTGCCAAGTTCTATATGGTTATACTTGGCAGTTTTTGTACACTATTAGGGATGTATATCATATAGTTACAGTCAGAGATTTTTTTTTTTCCACAGCCTTGTTAAAAACTGGGGTAAGTGCTCAAACTTTATTATTTGAGCTGTGCTATAAAGACAGGGTCATATGTGAAGCCATTCTGGTCTCCGCTGAATGCAGGATTGTATGTCAAAGAGTGGGGGAATGTAAATGGTTTGATATTTATAATGTTGTATATACAAGGAAGTGTTTTGTCATCCAAGAACGTCATAGGCTGCAGACATTTACTGTTTATCACTGGTTAGGTTATTTCTTATACAGACTGAAGCAATGCTTTGGGTATGGAGGCAGGAATTTAAGAACACTAGAACGACATAAAAATTTGGATGAGAACATTCCATTTAGCCCAACAAGAAATAACAACAACAAAAATGCCATTTATTTATGTAGCACATTTTCATACAAACAATGTAGCTCAAAGTGCTTTACAAAATGAAATAAAAGGAAGTTGATTTAAAACATAAACAAGCAAGATTAGGCAATAATACTATACAGTATGTAACAAAGAAAAAGGTAAGGTTGAATGGCCAGAAGGACAGGCTAAACAAATAATAATAATTAAAAAAAAAAACAAAAAACTCCAGTTAGACTGGAGGAAAAAAAAAATCTGCAGATGTCCCAAAGCCAAAAGACTGCCCAGCCCCCACTGGGCATTTTACCTAACAGATGTTGTAAATCACTCCTTCTAGTTCTTAGGCTTCACTTCGAAGAACTTGAAGATGATGGTGGACATCTGTAACACCAGCCATTCAATCCATAAACACGGGGTACCATGGTACCTTGATCAGCTGATGGTGGCACAGATCGCCACCACAGAAGAACTGGAAGAGACCGCAGAGAATAGTACAGATTAGTAGGGAATTGAAGAACCCAGAGGAAAATGATAATTCAATGCCCATATAGACTAACAGTGATACAATGAAAAAGCCACTTTAAAATAATGGGTTTTTAGCAGTTTTTTAAAATTGTTCTACAGTATTAGCCTGGCAAATTTCTATTGGTAAAAGTATTAAACATTTTAGGTGCATAACAGCAGAAAGCTGCCTCACCACTTCTTTTCAGGTTGGCTTTTGCAATTATGAGCAGACCTTCATTTGAAGATCTGAGGTTATGACTTGGAGTGTAAGGGGGCAAACATTGCATAATATAGGACAGGGCAAGATTATTTAAGGCTTTGAAAACCATTTAGTAGTATTTTAAAGTCAATTGTAAGTGACACGGGTAACCAATGTATGACACTTAGACTGGTGAATTGTGCTATGATTTTCTTTTTCTAGTTAAGATTCTTACCGCTTCATTCTGAACGAACTGTAACCGATTGATGTCTTTCTTAGGTAGTCCTAAAAGGTGTGCATTACAGTAATGTAGTCGACTGAAAACAAAAGTGTGAACTAATTTGTAAAGTTATAATAGGTCTAACTAGCTATATTCCTTAAGTGAAAACATGCAATCCAATGTGATTTAATATGTGATTTAAAATTTAGGTCAGAGTCAATAGTTACCCCTAAATTGTTTACCTCTAACTTGACTTTTAAGGCTAAGGGATCATGTTTATTTCTAATACCCTGACTATATCCATTTTTGCCAATAACTAAGATTTCTCTTTTCTCCTTATTTAGTCTGAGAAAGTTGCTGCTCATTCATTTAGAAATACATGTAAGACACAAGATCAGAGGGCCAAGAGTGTCAGGGTCATCAGTTGCTATCGATAAATACAGCTGTGTGTCATCTGCATAGCTGTGGTAGCTCACCTTGTGCTTTGAGATAATCTGACCTAATAAAAGCATATAGATTCAAAAAAGCAGTGAACCAGTATAGTTTCTTATGGTACACCATATAAAATATCCTAGGTCTTCAAGGTATTAATGCCTGTGGTGCTCAAAGAGAAAGGTGAACATTTATGTATATGTAGCATTAAGTGTTTCTAGTTTGTTGTACTTTCACTGAAATGCTGATTGCAGAGTTATAAATTCCATATTGCAAAAAAGATCACAGGTTTTGTGTTTCAAAGTCAGGTGCCATTTTATGCTTGCAAATAAATCTATTAGTAAATTGTATTCCATGTTTTTAGCCTTTTCAATTTTTTTAAATAGCCGTTCTGTGATTTGGATAGCTGTTAGCCAACCCCCCAGTGAGTTCAAGACAAAGGAGACACATGTTTCTGACAAGGGCACCTCATTTCCCATATGTCTTCAAGATCAAGAATTTTCTGTTGATTTTTAAATATTTTAGGTATGTAGTCCAAAAAAGAAGAGACTGGGCACAACCTTTAGAAGTAAAAACTGTAAAATGCAGTATATTTCTGGTGTAATATTAGCAAAAATAAAATTTGGTATTGCAGATATATTTGAATACGAAAGTTTTAAACAAGGGAAACTAATTATAAGAGGCAGGGAGGTTACCGCATGATTTAGCAATATTACTGGACTAGATGTTTTGGAAACATTGGCCCGCATCATGTGCATGTAACAGAATATACCCATATTTAGCTAGTAGGTCTGAAATGAGTTCACCTGTCCTAATTTTAAATTATTTGATGTACAAGAAAACTTGAAAGTAAAAATATTTGTATATTTATTAATAAAGCTAATGATGATGATATGCAGATATTTCACTGTAAAAATATTTACACATTTTATTCTTTCAATTATTTTGTGGTAGTAAATAATATCGTAAGCTTTTCAATTCTGTTTCACCAGGTGACATGATGACTTTGCTCATGAAGAAGGATACTTTGTCAGAAGAGGAAACCCAGTTTTACATCGCTGAGACTGTGCTGGCCATAGACTCCATTCACCAGCTAGGATTCATTCATCGAGATATTAAACCAGATAACCTCCTGTTAGATTCTAGGGTGAGCAAAATCAAGATATGAGGATTAAATCTGTTACAGATTAAATTGTAGAGTTTTTAATGTTCAAATATTACCATATTTATTGTATAATTTCATTTTTTAAATAATTAAAAATAAGTAATTACTATTAACATTAAGATATAATTGGGGAAAGTGACATAGTTAAGGACCAGGCAAACAGCAAATGTTTGGAATTATATTGCCACTCCAGTGTGAACTTCAACTGTTAAAATAAGATCATTATACAGAGATTAAACTTGTGCTGTGTAAGGAAACAAGTTTGATATTTTGCACACAGGGCACTTCACTTCAAAATTGCTTCAGAATGCCAGATTACTGTCGCTTGATTGCTATTTCTTTTGTGTCTTTCTAATTCTAGTTAACTTCTTTAGGATAAGTAACTTTTCACCCTCATAATAATGCATGTTTCATATAACAGATTTAAACTGGGCCAAGTTCTGATTGTCTAATATGAAGTTTGATATTCAAAATTATTTTTACATTGTTAATATGTAGTGCTTCTCAAATAATAACTGTGTATCATTATATCTCTAGGGACATGTTAAACTGTCTGACTTTGGTTTATGCACTGGACTGAAGAAGGCACATAGAACAGAATTCTATAGGAATCTAACTCACAATCCTCCCAGTGATTTTTGTAAGAAAACATACTTTCTTCTTAATGTTTTGCCTTATAACTCACTAGCACCAATATTTTTTTTCTTCCTTTTTTGTTTTATGCAATACTAACAGCCTTTCTGTGACTGTTGGTGTCTGTTTTTTTTTGGTTATTCATTTAGTAACATTATGTGTTTTCCTCTCTTAAATGGTCATGAGAGTTCACAATTGATTTCCTGGAAAATTATAATTGGAGAAATAAAAAATCTAAACTCTGCATATGTAATGAACTTGGTTGTGTATGCATACTTTCAAGAGGCAACCACACTTGGAATTATTTAATCACCCTATCTGATTTGTTAATTAAGAATAACTGGACATCTGCTTCAACATGATGTTTGGGTTTGTGTTGCAGAACACCTTAGTTAAAGAAAGTGCTCTCCTGTCTTCAACTACCTGATACGCCCAATTTAAAAATGTTTGTCTTCCCTGACATATAAATCCGTTTAATTAAATATATTAGTAGTACAACAGAGTGTTTTTCAAAAGTGAAGTGTTTTTTTTCCTCTGTATACAGTGTCCTCCACAGAGTACATTGAAATGATAAAAAAAAAATGTTTTTGATGTATAATTCACATTGCCATTTTGGCATAAAGGATATTAATAATACTGCCCCCTCAGTTAGGTAAACATAAGAATTTAATGCAGCCATTATAGAAGTGGTAGATTTCATTTTTCACCCACCTTTACAGCAATTTATTTATATATAGATATAGATGTTGCATAGTTTTACTGTCAAATAATGTAGAGTACGTGACACGTGTTTCGCCCTCATTTGGGCTCATCAGGCGTACACACTCTACTGCTCTCCTTGTGGGGATCGAACCTCTGACGTCAGCGTCAGAGACGAAGTACCTTTACGTTGCGCCACGGCATGTAGTTCGTTTATTTGACAGCCTGTAGATCGCAGTAGTTACATTCATTGCATTCGTAGTCTTGAGTCCCAGCCTGATACGGTAAATCTGACTCGCATCAGAATATTGACTTTGTGGTTGTCTGTGACGTTTTAGGGCTCATTTATACTTCACACTCAGAACGCGGATACACACGCATCATGGCTGCCACGCATTCCCAGTGTTCATTTGACGTGTCCTCTGAGCAGGTCCTAAGAAATTAATGCGACGCATGCGCATTAATTGCGCAAGTTGCAGTACCAGCAAAAAGTCGGGGGGCGCAGTGTGATAAAAGTTTGAATGTCACGTCAGAGTCTGCTGTTAACTATCTACATGTGACAGAAAGCCTCTTTGCGGATCCTATGGGATCAATGTGCGCGCTTCGATGTTTGATGAATGGTTTGATATGGTAAAGGAAAATGCAGACATACAGATGCATTCGTGGTGCTTTTATATTCAATCATTGCATATTCCCGATCGTAATGACTTGATACATTTTAAATGTCTCACATACCATCTTTTGTACTGTCTTTTTTCTGGGGCTTCCTCCTGACCTGACAGCTGTGGCAAACAGCAATAGATCACCCCACAGAACACATTAAATGTATGATATTCCAACTTTCTGCACATTTAGAATCCTTAGATTTATACTTGATATCACTTTCATGATGAAATGCATTAAAGTATGTATGTTTACACTGCCTGGCCAAAAAAAAAAGTTGCCATCTGGATTTAACTAAGCAAATAGGTACGAGCCTCCTATTGGATAATTACTGAATGGGCGATTATCTTTCAGCTGGCAGCAAGTTATTTAACCCCAACTGGTGCAATGAGTTGCTTCTCATTTCTTAAACAACCATGTTGAAAGACACATCTCGTGGTCGTGGAAAAGATGTTAGTCTGTTTGAGAAGGGTCAAATCATTGGCATGCATCAAATAGAGAAAACATCTAAGGAGATTGCAGAAACTACTAAAATTGGGTTAAGAACTGTCCAACGCATTATTAAAAGCTGGAAGGATAGTGGGGACCCATTGTCTTCGAGGAAGAAATGTGGCCGGAAAAAAATCCTGAATGATCGTGAACGGCGATCACTTAAACATTTGGTGAAATCAAATTGATGAAAAAAAAACAGTAGAACTCAGGTCTATGTTTAATAGTGAAAGTAAGAGCATTTCCACACGCACAATGCGAAGGGAACTGAAGGGATTGGGACTGAACAGCTGTGTAGCCGTAAGAAAACCACTAATCAGTGAGGCAAACTGGAAAAAAAGGCTTCAATTTGCTAGGGAGCATAAAGATTGGACTCTGGAGCAATGGAAGAGGGTCATGTGGTCTGATGAGTCCAGATTTACCCTGTTCCAGAGTGATGGGCGCGTCAGGGTAAGAGGCAGATGAAGTGATGCACCCATCATGCAAGATCTTGGTGAAAAATTAATGCAACACTGGATGGAACTAAATCTTGAGACATTGCAGAAGCTTATCGAAACAAAGCCACAGCGAATGCGTGCCGTAATCAAAGCTAAAGGCGGTCCAACGAAATATTAAGAGTGTGTGACCTTTTTTTTTTTTTTTTGGTGGCGACTTTTTTTTGACCAGGCAGTGTATTTTACAGATAAGTAATTAATTTAAATAATGAATATTGTTAATAATTACACACATAGGGGTGACACGGTGGCGGAGCGGTAGCACTGCTGTCTCACAGGTAGTCACGTCGCTGGTATTCCCTGCCTGGAGTTTACTTGTTTTCCTGCTGGGTTTCCAGTTTGATCCAGTTTCCTTCCAAAGATATGCATATCTGGTGACACTAAAATGATGCTAGTGTACAGTATGTGAGTGCTTGTATTCACCTTGCGATAAGCTGATGCCCCATCTAGGGATTGTTTCTGCCTCATGCCTAATGCTTGCTGGAATGGACACATCCCTGGATTGGTGGATTTAATCATTAAACATCCTTTTAGAGATATTGCGGTAAGGTATCCTCGGAATTTAATGGGTATTTCAGGCAATTCACAACACAGTGAAGCCGAACCTGTTCTCACTGTGAAATCTCACACTGCCACCTGGTGGATTCCTTCAGAGTTACGTAAAGTACACGTGCAAGTATAAACAGTAAAACGCTTGCGTAGCAGGAGTGTCCTCTGGGGCATGCGTCGCATCACATGAAGTATAAACCTGGCCTAACTTGTAAGCCAATGAATAGTAGTGAACATTTTCAGTGAGGCTAGATGAATTTAGATCCTCCTCTGCTTTACTATCATGTGGGGTTCCGCAAGGCTCCATACTTGGTCCTCTGCTATTTTCTTTGTATCTCCTGCCTCTTGGTTCTATTCTTAGAAAGCATAAAATTGCTTTTCCATTGTTATGCAGACGATACTAAGGTTTATGTACCCCTCAAAACGCAAGGATGCTTACTCCATACAAACTTTGGTATGTGCCTAGAAGAGGTGAAAGCTTGGATGGCAGTGAACTCCTTAAATTTTAATGAAAATAAGACAGAGGTTATAGTTTTTTGGTCCTGGGGGCACCAGTGGGTCTATTTCTACTTCTGCTCCTGTGGATTGGGTCCCCTTGCACAATATGGTACGCCTGTTATTACAAATTTGGGTTTTAGGATAGATGAGGATTTTAGACTGGATGGTCAGATCCGTGCGGTGGTGAAATCTTTTTTTTTTTTTTTCAGCTAAGACGTTTGGCGAAGATAAAAAAACATTCTTTCCAAAGATCAATTTACAACAGTAATCCACGCCTTCATTACAACCCGGTTGGACTATTGTAATTCGTTGTATGTTGGTGTTAGCCAGTCCACCCTGTCTCGGCTGCAGCTGGGGCAAAATGCTGCTGCACGCCTTTTAACTGGCACGCGAAAGAATGAGCACATTACACCTGTATTATCCTCACTGCACTGGCTGCCTGTTCAGCTTAGAGTTCATTTTAAGATTCTTTTATTTGTTTTTAAGTCCTTAAATGGGCTTGCTCCGCCCTACCTCGCTGAGTTGCTGCATATGCACTCTCCTTCCCGCTCACTCAGATCAGCTGGTCAGCTACTTCTGGATGTGCCTAGGACTCAGCGAAAGCTCAGGGGGGATAGGGCTTTTTCTGTTGTGGCTCCAAGGCTCTGGAATTCACTGCCCATTTTTAAGTCTGCTCTTAAGACTTACCTTTTTGGTTTGGCATTTGATCCTGTGTGAGCAGTTGATTTTACTCTGTTTTAACTCTGTTTAGTTGTTTTTACTATGTTTTAATTAGTTTTATTTATTGTATTTTATTTACTTATTTATTATTTTGCTTTTGTTTAAAATTTATTTTAGCCTGTGTTCAGCACTTTGGTCAGCGGCTGTTGTATGTAAAGTGCTTTATAAATAAAGTTGACTTGACTTGACTAGTTTCTGATTGCTTTTCACTGGCACTTGGGATGAATTTAGTCATTTTTAGAATCGGTTGCCTTTTTCTTTTTTCTTGGTCAATAATGGCAGTTGTTTTCCTTGTGTGACCTGAATATTGTGATATCTATATATTTCATAATTCTTTTTAGGGATATTTAATTATGTACATGTTGATAGAGTGCGCTTTAAATTTACAAGGTTTGAGTACTCTGCACATTTACAAGTACAGAAAAGCAGAAACATAATACTATACCCAAAAATTACATGCAATCCTCTTTAATAAAACCCCTGTGTGCGTCCATGTGTCCGTGTGTGTGTGTCTTCTGGTGAAGTGCGCATGCGTGGGGCACTTTTTAATAAAGGACATCATTGCTGGGGAGAGTGCTGATTGGGTACTCGCGGCTACGCACATAAAATCCGTTGCTTGGGAGACGCCACACATACAATAATCAGCTGCACGCCAGCACAGATTAAAATACTTGCTGAGGAACTGCACAGTACTTGCTGGAGAGACGCCACAGCCACGATTATCAGCTGCATGCCACACATTACATCAGTTCCTGGGGATACTCTGCTGATTGCCCACTGTTGTGACAGAAAGTTAAACGCATATTACAGACAAGGTGGAAGTACAGGGAAGGGCGGAATGAGTGGCAGAGTCACCGGCCTCTAGCAGATGCTTCAAATATCGTGCGGCCGATCCAATCGGATTTCGGTAAATGAGGTAACACCTAAAACATAATGCACGAAAAATCCAATCGGGTACTGAGACACGGAGACCAGCTTCCCCAAGGAGGTGGGATTAGTGTTTGTTGTTGTGCAAGTGTTCACTCTGAGGATGTCAGATTTGCGATTAAGAAACTTGGCCCGGTAAAGTGTAAAGTGTCAGTCGTTGAAGGGATTTTCTTAAATATACAAATTTTCATGATATTACAATAAGATGACTTTTAAACGTAGATTTATTTTCACGCACATAAAATCCATTGCTGGGGAGACGCCACACATACAATCAGCTGCATGCCAGCACAGATTAAAATACTTGCTGGGGAACTGCACAGTACTTGCTGGAGAGACGCCACAGCAAGCTAAAATAGAGAGAGGCAGGATAAGAGATCTTCAAACAGACACAACACATCAATCAACAGCCACAGAGGAGAGGATAAATGTAATATTAATTATAATTGTCATATACTTTTCTATTTTATTTTTATTATGAATGAGGTCAAGGTCCCTTGCCATTTAATATAGACTGTTCCTACTAATGTTTATGCACTACTGTTCTAGCGCCCGTTATTGTAACGGGATTACAGTAATCCCTCCTCCATCGCGGAGGTTGCGTTCCAGAACCCCCCGCGAAAGGTGAAAATCCGCGAAGTAGAAACCATATGTTTATATGGTTATTTTTATATTGTCTTGCTTGGGTCACAGATTTGCACAGAAACACAGGAGGTTGTAGAGAGACAGGAACGTTATTCAAACACTGCAAAACAAACATTTGTCTCTTTTTCAAAAGTTTAAACTGTGCTCCATGACAAGACAGAGATGACAGTTCCGTCTCACAATTAAAAGAATGCAAACATATCTTCCCTCTTCAAAGGAGTGCGCGTCAGGAGCACAGGATGTCAGAAAGGGAGAGAAAAGCAAACAAATCAATAGGGCAGTTTGGCTTTTAAGTATGCGAAGCACCGCGGCACAAAGCTGTTGAAGGCGGCAGCTCACACCCCCTTCCGTCAGGAGCAGAGAAAGAGAGAGAGACAGAGAAAAACAAACAATCAAAAGCTCGTAGGGCACGTATTGATTTTTAAGTATGCGAAGCACCGTGCAGCATGTCGCTTCACGAAGCAGCTGCACAGAAGGGAGCAACATGAAGATAATCTTTCAGCATTTTTAGACAAGCGTCCCTATCGTCTAGGTGTGCGAACAGCCCCCCTGCTCAGTCCCCCTACGTCAGGATCAGAGAATGTCAGCGCCAAGAGAGAGAGAGAAAAGTGAGTTGGGTAGCTTCTCAGCCATCTGCCAATAGCATCCCTTGTATGAAATCACTGGGCAAACCAACTGAGGAAGCATGTACCAGAAATTAAAAGACCCATTGTCCACAGAAATCCACGAACCAGCAAAAAATCCGTGATATATATTTAAATATGCTTACATATAAATCCGCGATAGAGTGAAGCCGCGAAGGCGAAGTGCGATATAGCGAGGGATTACTGTAATGTCTAATATGTACATAAAAATGTAGCACATAAAGACTTTTTAATTATGGGCTTGAAGTGGATAAATTAAGTTATTTGCCAGATGGAAGCAAAGAATGGAAAAATGGATTTTGCCACAGGTTTTCTGAAAACAGAGAACACATTTCTATGTGCTCTACAACTAATTATCCAATTTCTCCATCTGCATTGTTATTTGTCTGTTTCATAGCACATCATAAAGCAGAATGTTTTAAGTGTAATGCAACAAATTTTTGACACTGGTTTTTTCACTGGTGTTGACTTGATTGCAGACACTAGAAGTTTAGGAGGTGTAGTTCAACTCTAACAAAGTATGATATCCTCTGAAACAGATGGGGGTATCCCCAGTATTCCAAATTCTTGTTTTGTTATGCCTCATTTCCTTGGTGTGGTGTGGTCCGGTCCAGACTTCTTATTTTCATTTCATCATCCAGATTGTTTGCTTTCTATTTACAAGCAGTTCTTGAGTTTTAAAACTTGATGAGGCCAATAGGTGAACATTCAATTCAAGTAGAAATGCCCAATCACCAAGAAGCACCAAGCACCTAATATATTTTTATATATGGAAGTTGAACAGAATACTGTTTAATTACCTTTTCATTTTTTCACTCTGTCCTATGTTATTTCATGTTCACATTTTGACATAGTTAATTTTGGTGTTCTATTCCTTTCCTTCCTGTACAATAAACAGATTAGTGGTGGTACTTAAATTATTAACTAAAATGAATGTGATGGTTTAATTATGGTTGAACATGTACAGTAAGTTCAATTAGAGATTCAAATAACCCATTGGCAAGACAAAGCTAAAATTAATGAAAGAAAACATGTCAAAAGATAAATTTCAGGAAATTAATATAGACCTGTTGATCATAGTACTGAATATCAAGTATAGATTTCCTTTGTTGTAATAAGGACATATTTTTATAATAGCTTTTCAGAACATGAATTCTAAAAGGAAAGCAGAAACATGGAAGAAAAACAGAAGGCAGTTAGTGAGTATTTTGAATGTTGTTTGATATTTTTCCTGATTAAATACTTATTGCCGTCTAATCTCAGAATAATTTATTGTGATGGTTTAGTTGATGTTATGTTTAAATGTACTATGACTTCTTTTGATGTCTGTTTTATATAGGCTACAGCTACATCCATCTTATAATACTGCAAATTTTTGCTTCTAATTATCTTCGTACTTTTTCCTTAAAACTGCTTCAGATCTTTCACAAAGAGAGTAGGGGCTTAGGTATATTGTCTAAAGTTACTACAAATGTCAGAAAACATTTCTTCTTACAGAGAAGAGTTGAGCGACTTGTTTTGATTTTAATACCATAGAATTAGTTTTAGATTTAATAACCACTTAGGTAAGATGTCTAAATATTCTTTATATCTGTTAATTCTTATAATAGAGTTTCTGCATTGTAATACCCAGAGACAACCTTCTGGAATATAAAAACAAAGACAACAAGGATCGCATCCCCCTTGTTGTCACCTACAACCCACATCTTGAAACACTTCGAAAAATTATAAAAGAACTTCAGCCAATACTAAACAATGACCAAACACTGAAAAATGTATTTCCTGAACCTCCCCTCCTGGCATACAGACAACCACCAAACCTTCAACAATTAATTGTCCGAGGCTCCCTAAGTGAACCAACAGAAAATGGCACATCTCCATGCCTACAGAAAAGATGCAAAACATGTGCCCACATCTATGATACAGACCGTATAGTTATACCACACTGCCGACTCGAACATCACATCAAGGGATCATTTTCCTGCAGATCATCTAATGTAGTCTACCTAATTTTCTGCATGAAATGTCCTGACACTGCACTCTATGTGGGAGAAACTGGACAAACACTCCGCCAGAGAATGAACTTACACAGGTTCCACATTAAACATGGCAACACAGATGTTCCTGTGGCGGCCCACTTCAACAGCCATGGACACTGTGAGAAGGACTTTAAGGTCACAGTGCTTATGGGCAATTTCAAAACACAGCAAGAGAGAAAAGAATGGGAAGTTAAACTCATGCTAAAATTTAATACTTTACAACATGGATTGAATAAAGACAAGAGTTTTATGGCCAGATATGAGGATTGTTTACATCTCTCAGAATGACAGACAACCTGTCTACAGACCCACATTGTTTTGAAAAACTCATTACAAACTTCAAAAGACCTTGTTGGACAGTTATCTTATCCAGAGATCTTGACAATACATTGTTCTTTTCTCTCTTGCTAAATTAACCCTAGCCTGAATGAATCTATTAATTTTTTACATACAAAATCTCTCATTTAAAGATTTACCAATGTTGTTTCTTGTCCTAGAGTGTGTATATAAACATAGGAAACTTCAGTTTCTGTATTACATCTTGCCTGAAGAAGGGGCCTGAGTTGCCTCGAAAGCTTGCATATTGTAATCTTTCTAGTTAGCCAATAAAAGGTGTCATTTTGCTTGGCTTTTCTCTGCATTGTAATAAGGAATTTTTGACAGCAAAAGTGGAGTTTTCCAGTTGCTAGTCTGTAATTAATAGTTAACGTATTTGCTTTACTCTTGCAGGTAGCCATAATATTGTTATGCTACTTTCATGTGCTGTGGAAATATTTGAATTTTCCACTTTTGATTTTTAAATTTCCCACTTTGTTGTGTTCTTGTGAATTTCCTACTGCCATTTTGGGAGATCACTGTTGATTTGCTACTTGAGCAACAGAAGAAAGCAATTACAGTTCAACTCGTTTTAGTATAATTAAAAAGCAAATTAAACATAGTAAGTATGTATTGCATTACTAAAAATGCAATTCAACCATAGAGTCTCTGACTCGCCTGACAATTTTTTTTTTATTATATATTGTTGAACAAACTGAGAGGTAATTTTCATGCCACTACTCAAATAATTTGGGTAGCATTGTTATCTGTAAATTGTCCTAATTGGTTCAATCATTTTGAAATGCATTCACCATATGAGATTTCATCCCATTTGTCCCATAGTGTGTGATTGGAGCATTAGACTGTCCAAAGTTTTGTTAAATTTGTGATTTGGTTAATTGTAGTTTTGTTAAAGGGTGTTTCCATGTCCATCACTCATTAAACCCCCAATCTGTCAATCCTATGGTTTAAAATTGAATGAAATGTTTCAGTAACACTAATCATCTCTTCTTTTTCTTAATCTTTTTTTCCTCCCTCACTAAGGCGTATTCAACTGTGGGAACACCAGACTATATTGCTCCGGAGGTATTCATGCAGACTGGCTATAATAAACTCTGTGATTGGTGGTCTTTGGGAGTCATAATGTATGAAATGTTGATAGGTACAGTATTTTTGTTTTTGCTGTTTTCTTTTTTTATTCAACAACACTACTCTATAGGATTTTGCAAAGAACAACAATAAAGTTTACTGTTGGATAAATGTAAATCTATATTTATTACTCCATTATGAAACAAGAGTTTGCTTAGTGTGCCCAACCTTTATATGATGTATTGCCAGTTTCCGAAGAATTTCTTTTTCTGCTTCTGATCACTATTTTCTAATGTATGTGTTGTTTGGTTTTTGTGGTAGCAGCAAACAATAGAACATTCGTTCATAAAGATAACATTTTACTTATTGATTTTCATTTAGTACTTGTGTATTATGTCTTGTGTTCATTTAGTGGGGGTCTGGTGTATTGGCTGATCTGTATGTTTAAAATAGCTTTGTTATCTTTTTGCTATGAATTTACTTTGTAAAACACAATGTTCTGTTGTGGTTTGTGAAAGTTTTGTTTGGAATAGATCTGTTACAGTTCACTGTTGTGTGATTTTATACATACTTGCTAATACATGCAAAGCATTAAGGTATTTTGATATTCTTTGTGTTGTCATTAATGATGACAAGTTAATAAGTAATTCTTTTACAAGTATTTTGAAAAGGTTGGACCTTAAAACATTTTCAAGTCTCACCTTATTCAGTTACTGTTTCTTCTTCAGAATGTAATTTAACCTTTGTGATCAGCCTCAAAGAAAATGGTTGCTGAAACTGTACTGTACGATATTAAAAGTAATTTGAGGTGTACTTCAAAATGAAAGATGCAATATGTAAGACTGTATTTTAATCTAGAATGACACCTTATAATTTGTTTTTAGTGAGTATCAGATTTTACAATCCAGATTTGGATTTCTTGTGCCATAATTAGTTTTATCAAGTGAAATGTACATACACAATAATTTAAAAAAAATTGTAGAACCAGGATAGTGTTTTTATTAGAAAAAGATTAATATTTTATAAAATAATTTTGAAAGAAATACTGTAGTTTACTCCTAAACCTAACACATTTAAATGAGCTGAAAAAATGAAATGAATACAGAAAATATTTTACTTTATCCGTGAGAAATTTGAACTATTCTTTCATTTTGAGTTTTGAACTTTGTGAATTAAGAAATAAAACCTAGCATTGTTTTTGTTTTTCCCAGGATATCCTCCATTCTGTTCTGAAACACCTCAGGAAACATACCGAAAGGTTATGAATTGGAAAGAGACACTAGTTTTTCCTCCAGAAGTGCCAATTTCTGAGAAAGCGAAGGACTTGATTTTAAGGTCTGTTAAATAAACCAAAAATATCTTTAAAATGGCACCGTCTTTAAATTAATGTTAATTATTTTATCTACTCTATTTATTATTGTTCTTTTAAAGCAATTGGTTTATAATGCATTCTTTTGTTTTGATATAGGTTCTGTAATGATGCAGACAACAGAGTTGGTGCTAATGGCATAGAGGAAATAAAAAGTCACCCCTTCTTTGTACCAGTAGACTGGGAACACATAAGGTGTGTTTGCCTGCCTGCCACTTCTAAACCTTAAATTTCATACAGTCTTGCTTGGTTACTTTGTCAGTAACTGCACTCTAATTTCTTAATGTATCATTGTGTTTCGTCAAAACGCCACAAAATATTTTTACAAGTCTCAGTTTCTACTGTGAAGAGGAAACTTTGTGCTGCAGGATTGACAGGGCATGTGGCAGTAGGAAAGCCTTTCATTAAAGGACAAAATAGGACCTGGAAATACTGGCTGTGAACCACTGCAGACTGGAAGAAAGTATTATGGACCGATGAATCAAAATTTGAAATCTTTGGTTCATCACGCAGGGTGTTTATACGCCATCGAGTTGGTGAAAGGATGATTCCTCAGCGTGTGACACCAACTGTCAGACATGGAGGAGGAAGTGTGGTGGTCTGGGGTTCTTTTTGCTGGAGGCAGAGTGGGTGACTTGCATGGAGTGGCTGGCATTCTGAATCAAAGGGGTTACCACACATTGGCTGTTATATTAGCAAAAGGTGGCTACTTTGGTGAATCAAAAATGTGAATAGAATTTTGTGCACTTAATGATTCCTTTACTTATTTTTTTATTTGGCATTGTTTATTTGTTTTATGCCTTGATTTCATGAAACATGAACATTAAACTATGTGCATTTCCATAAAAACGGAAAAACTGAGGTGTTCTAAAACTGGTAGTTTACATACCATGTATTTATTTTTTTTGTCATTAACAAGTATAATAACTAAGTTACTTTTAAAAGTAAATTTCCCCAACACTGCTAGAAACAAGAGTGTAAAAAACTTAAAAAGCTACCAAGTAACACCCAATTTATCATTGTACAAAAAAAAAAAAAAAAAAAAAAAGTACACACCCCAATTTCCTGTAATTGATCCCAAGTCAAGGCAAGTAATTCTATTACAAACAGCAGTTTTGCAATTTAACTCAATTAAATTCTTCTACTGTGCTACTGAGGGTAATAATGCTGCTAACACTGACGCTTGGAGAGAACTATTAGAGAGCTATATGACTCAAAGTTCAATTGCAGAGAGTATATACAAATATAATAAATATTTTTTGATTAAATGTGCATCATATTTAATTCTTTACTGGAGTGGTTTTTTGCATTACACAGTCGCAGTAGGAAAAAAATAATAATATGCATTGTACTAGCACCCTGGGTTCCATGCAGCTTCTGTTATCTGTAGTCCCAATACCAGCCATGTTGTGTTTGATTCTGTAGTCTAGAATATTGAGGTGTTTTCAGTTTTGTGATACAGTTATAAAATCTGAACAGGTTGATATAATAAATATTGCTAAGACATAGTGCTGGGCGGTATGACCAAAATTCTATATCACGGTATTTTTCAAAATTATACCGGTTTCACGGTATTCAACTGTATTTTTTTCCCATGCATTAGTGGATGTTAAGCACATTTTCCACTGCAATTACTGCAGTAGACTGGCTAAAAATAACCTATTCCACTGTAATGAGAATTGTACAAAAAAAACATTTTAATGTGCACACATGTATTAATACAGGTTTGCATGGCATCATAAAGTGATAGTTTTCAAGAGGGTGGCACTAATGAAGAGAAGGAATCACATTTCATGACAGTTGCATTCAAAATATAGAACCTTTTTATTGAACAAATTTTTCAAACAACTTAAACTAAAATTTTGACAACATATTTTCAACCATCCAAAGAGGCATTTAGACTTGGTAAAATATCCAGAGGTGCTTGTCAAAAGTTGTATTGCACTGAACATGTCTTAGAAAAGGAATAATTAGTAAATATTTTTTGTAAACCAACTACACTTTCTGTTAATGTTAACAGTCTCTGTCCACTGCCAATTTAAAGTGACTTTTTAAACAACTTTACCATCATTAAACTGCATAATATTTAAACTAATAAATAATAACAATAAAATAAATAGTGCAACTTCAGTAATACTATTACTTCAAGACTTCAAGCCCAGGTGCATTACACAGTATTCACCAAATAAAAATAAAATAAAACAAGTGCAACTTGGTGATGACATCTTTACCAACTGAACCATCATTTAGGCAAATTGCATTAATATGGACCTTGCTTCAGGCTAAGCTATATACATAAATAATAAAACTGCAACTTGCATTTATAATGCTATTTGTGGTGTAGCCCCATGGAATTGTATTAGGGCCACGGTGAAGAAAAAAAAACAAAAAACTATATGTCGAGAATAAAGTCAACATATTGACTTTACTCTCGACATTTCCACGTTAATCTTGGTCGAGATTAAAGTCGACATTTCCCAACAAGCATTGTGTGCAAGGCAGGAGCAAATTCTGAATGCCAGCACATCGCAGGGTGAATACGAGCAAAACATACACTAGCAGGGTCAATATAACATAACAAAACCCCACATCCTACATGACTTTGAAAGGAAACCGAAGCACGCCGAGTAAACCCACCAGAAAAACATGCAAATTCAAGGCAGGGTACACCCGAGACCCCCTTTCTGCGAGGCAGCAGTGCAACCTCCACGCCATCGTGCCCCCACATGATTAATACATGCTTTAATGCATTTCATCATGAAAATTATATCAAGTATTATCTTAGCATTCTAAATGTTCAGGGAGCAGGAATATCATGAAGTGAATGTATTCTGTGCGGCGATTGCTGCCGGCGCCTCCTCAGTACAAGACGTCAGTTTAAGAAGCACGTGCTGATTTAACATGGCTAGGGGAATACTTAACACAAAGCATTTAATGTGCTACATAACTTATGATGGGGTTTGAGAAAATCAAGTAAATTAAATATTCATTTTACGATGAAGTTTAGTTTACGATGTTCTTCTTTAATGACAAATTACGAGAATAAAGTCAACATGTCGACTTTAAACTTGACATAAACGGCGAGAATCCAGTAGAAATGTAGAGAATAAAGTCAACATGTCATCACACTATTACATAGCACCCAGGTACATTACACTGTATTGAAAAAAAATAAAACAAGTACAACTTGGCTTGCAGTATTATCCAGTAGTATAGAAACAGTATCACAGATTTGAACATAATGGTCCACATCCGACCTTTTAAAACAAAAGTATCTCCAGGCAACGTTCTTCTATGTCATCATGTTCAACTTTATCGTCTGCTACAGCTTCAGTTTTGGAATGTTCTTTGTCCATTTTCACTGTGCATATACTACTGCTTGTACTCCGTTGCATGCCCATTTAGCGGTGCAGTAGTGTAAAAGAGCCCCCGCGCAACACTTCCACTAATACGTGTACTCCATTTTATCTGTTTAGTGATGTAGCAGTGAAAAAGGTCCCCCCTTAAACAGTTTCCCACTGCGCCACATAGTGCTGGGTGGTATACCGGTTCATACTGAAAACCGTTTTTTCTTTTTATTATGATATGGATTTTTCTTATACCGCAACACCGGTTTAAATTGCCTAAACGACGTTCGGAGCGTGGCGCAGCGGGAAACTGTTTAAGTGGGGACCTTTTTCACTGTTACACCGCTAAACACAGATTTGTTGCACTAGGGCTCTTTTTCACTGCTACACCACCAAATAGTGGACGGTAGCATAGGTATTCTGCGCGGTGAAAATGGACAGAGAGCATTCTGAAACTGAACTAAAAGTAAAGTTGAACATGTGATGAACAGAAGAACTTTTGCCGAAAAAAAGGAGTCACATCCGTCGCCTGGAGATACTTTAGTTTTAAAAGGTCAGGTGTGTAAATACTGTTTCTATACTACTGGATAATACTGCAAGCCAAGTTGTACTTGTTTTTGTACTTGCTAGTGTATGTTTTGCTTGTATTCATTCTGCGATGTGCTATCGACTCGTTCAGAGATGGGCGCAACTCTGAATGGATGGCATAATTAAACATGTATAACGAAGATATTTTTAAAGTTCTGAACACTCCGTCGGCTAAGTTAATAACTAGTTTTAATTTCACAAAGACGTTTATCGTGTGGTGATTAACACAAAGTATTTGATGTGCTGCATTAACTTGTGACGGGGTTTGAGAAAATCTAGTAAATTAAACATTGATTTTAGGATGAAGTTTAGTTTACAACATTCTACTTTAATTATAAAATAAACTGAGAATAAAGTGGAAATGTCGACTTTAATCTTGACATAGTCAACATGTCGAATTTATTCTCGACATATAGTTTGTTTTTTTCTTCCGTGTCATATTTTTTTTTTCTTCACAGTGGCCCATTTAATGCGCTTCCATACGGCTATACCACAAACAGCATTATAAATGCAAGTTGCAGTTTTTATTATTTATGTATATAGCTTAGCTTGAAGCAAGGTCCATATGATGGTACAGTTGGTAAGATGTCATGACATTGTCATCACCAAGATTGCAGTTGTTTTATTTTATTTTAATTTGGTGAATACTGTGTAATTTACCTGGGCTTGAAGCCTTGAAGTAATGGTGCAACTATCAGTAATACTATTATGCATTTTATTGTTATTATTTATTAGTTTAAATATTATGCAGTTTAATGATGGTAAAATTGTTTAAAAAGTCACTTTAACGTGTCAGTGGACAGAGATTGTTAACATTAACAGAAAGTGTAGTTGGTTTACAAAAAATATTTACTATTTATTCCTTTTCTAAGACGTGTTCAGTGCAATCCAACTTTTGACAAACACCTCTGGATATTTTACTAAGTCTAAATGCCTCTTTGGATGGTTGAAAATATGTTGTCAAAATCATAGTTTAAGCTTTTGCAAAATTTGTTCAATTAAAGGTTCTATATTTTGACTGCATCTGTCATGCAATGTGATTCCTTCTCTTTAGTGCCACCCCCTTGAAAACTATCACTTTATGGGGCCATGCAAACCTGGATTAATACTTGTGTGCACATTAAAATGCCTTTTTGTACGATGTACAATTCTCATAACAGTCTAATAGGTTATTCTTAGCCAGTCTACTGCAGTAATTGCAGTGGAAAATGTGCTTAACATCCACTAATGCATGGGGAAAAAAATACCGTTGAATACCGTGAAACCAGTATAATTTTGAAAAATACCGTGATATAGAATTTTGGTCATACTGCCCACCTCTAGCGCCACATTCTGAGCGTTTATTTAGGCAACTTAAACTGGTGTTGCGGTATAAGAAAAATCCATATCATAACAAAGATAAACGGTTTTCGGTATGAACCGGTATACTGCCCAGCACTACTAAGACATACATTTATTATGACTACATAAAATGGAACCAATGTAAGTGAGTTCCTGTGTTGATATTGACAAGTGTGATGGACAGCTGGGATGCCTCCTTAGTGGATGGTCTGGGGGAGCGGACATGCAGAGGGCACTACCTCCTCCAGAGCGCTGGATTGCAGCAGTGCCTCGGATTCCCAAAGGGCTACAGTAGAGTTAGAGTTCAGCACAGCCCTGTTGGGTTCCGTGGGTGCCTGTAGAGGGCGCTGTAGGAGAAGTCAGAGCCATAATACAATGGGCTTCCAAGACACCTGGGAGCACTTCCGGATAATGCTGATGGGCCACCTCAAGTGCTCCCAGGTGCAGCATAAAAGGGGCCGCCTCATTTCACTCGGGAAGCCAGAGTTGGGAGGAGGAGGATAAAGCTTGCTGGATGAGGAGTGGAGGCAGAAGGAGACAGAGAGGAAGAAAAAGAAAAGAAATCAAAGTGCGGTGTCCAGCTTTATTTGTGCCATACTCTTGGTTCTGTGTGGCGGGAAACGAAAGAAAATCATTTCCCCCTTGTAAATAAAAACGTGTTGTGCTTCTCTTGTGGCTTGTGCCTTGCATTTGTCTGTATCTGGTTTGGGGAGCTGGTGTGCCCCCTGGTGGTCACATAAGTTATCGGTTCTTCATTTTATGAAGATGTACAAGTATTGTTGGAATCATTCAAATTTTCTCTGGCTGCAAGCCATCCTCAAAATATTTTTTTTCAGTTATGTTAAAATTATGTACAATGTACAATTACCAGGCCTAAATAAATAAATAAAGGCACATGCTGAGGGTTGATCAGTTATTGTCTGGTCATTGTTGTTCCTGGAGTGCTTTTAGCCAGTCATCTTTAAAGTTAGCTTCTGAAATCATAAATGAGGAAATAATGATCAAGGCACATGATTTGACATGTTTTAACAGTCAAAAAAAAGTTACCCTTAAGAGTGGAAGGACATTTTTATCTCTTCAGACAAGAGATTTCAAGTTCAAAACATCAATTGCATGAGGGTGAGAAGCCAAGAGACCAGGGTTTTATAAGCAAGCTGCAGAATGAGGAATAGGAATATGTTCTGCATCATGAAATAGATGGTAAAAGAAAGACGGAATGTGTTAGGTGTGAATTGCTTGGAAAATGCTGTAGGGATAATTGTGCTTGATAGTAAGGAGATTAATACATGGAAAATTACTTGAAGATGATGCTAAATTAGGGGAATGAAAGAGATGATGTTTGCTGTAGGAAAAAAAAACAGAAGGACCAATCAATAAGCTTTGGAAAGAAGAGATAACAAAAGTGCAGATGATTGGTAAAGCAGTGCACCTAGCTGAAGGTGTTAGAAATGTTGAAGGCAACAGAAGGTCCTGAAGGTGAATGGTTTAGCACACCTGTGCATCATGATTGTGTGAAAGGACTGCTGAAAATCAGAAAGAAAAACTCTGCTCATTACAGTCTACAGAGGTGAATGAAGGATTACAGTGGGAGTTCTAGTATGCTGATGATCTTGTATTAACTGCAAAAGATGAAGTGGCATTGAAGGAGAAGATAATGAGATGTAAAGATTTTTTGAAACGGAATGCCTCAAAGTCATGCAGGAAATGCCAAAATGATGACTAGAAGCAAAGGAGCAGGAGGTATAAAAGAAGTGGATAAATGACCATGCAGCATATGCAGTAGGGGTGTAACTCAATGCAATGTACAGGTGGGCACACATAACATGTAGTGGTGTGAATGGTAGTCTGTGGGCAGGCATGAAACTTTTAACTGTAGAAAGTATGTTAGATGGGTGCAGAATAGTGATGCAGTAAATGTTAGATATCAACAATGGAAATGTTTTGGAGAACATTGGGAAGACTTGCTAATTTGGTGACCGATGTCCAGACAGAGGTGTTGAAACATCAGTGTGTGGAAGAAATTCCAGCAGCTATCTCTTATTCAGACTTATTCAGATCTGCTCTGGCATTTAAAGGAAACGTTTGTGAAAGCTGTGTGAGGAGTAAAGTTCTGTATGAGATTAAGGCATGGCCAGTGAAAGCAGAACATGAAGCAAAGCTGGAAACAACAGAGATAAGAATAATCAGATGGATGTGTGAAGTGTCACAGTGTGAAAGAGACAAGTACAGAATTAAGAGGAAGACTTGTTGAGGAGATGATTAGTGTTACGCTGAGCCGAAACATACTAAGGTGGTTTACTTACGTAGAGCAAAAGGTATTAGGACACTTAAATAAAGAGGTACTCCAAAATGGAGGTAGAGGGGATAAAGCTGAAGGAGAAGTGGTTGGTGGTGCAGAATGATATGAAAAAATTCTCACCCCAGACTATAACCCAAACTACAGAAAGTGGGGGAAAAAAAAGATTTCTTCTGGCTAATGTGGGTAATACTACAAATTGCAATGTATTAAAGATGATGTTAATACTGATATTCTGTCAAATAAATGTATCATTGTATACTGTAGATGTGCAAGATCAACTAGATGACTTACACAGTGTGGTTGATGGCAGTATTCATTTAATAGTTCAGTAATTTTAGGAAATATACAATATTTTTACTAGTTGGCTTTGAGTTTCTGTCATACATTATTAAACAGAATCCCTGTTGCAACAGATCTGTTACAGCCCAGACATCCTAAATGTTTATAGCATTGCTTACATGCACAGTAAAATGACATATTGCACACTTGGACTTTATTTTGCATGCAGTTTTTTTTTAACTAAATATGATGTTTGTAAATAACTGAATATAATTATAAAGAGTTACTGAACTGAACTTTCATTATATAGGGAGCGACCAGCAGCCATTTCAATTGAAATAAAAAGTATTGATGACACATCCAACTTTGATGAATTCCCAGAATCTGATATCTTACAGCCTGGTAAGTAATACTTGACGTGTAATAATTTAAAACTAATAAGTCGTCGTAAGTTATTGTAGAATTTACAGGAAGTGTACAGTGTATAATGAAATATTGAAGGTAATAAACAGTACTTAAGCCATTTTCTACTTTAATTTTAAGTTCAATTTCATGTTCAGATCATTTACATTGCCTGTGGTTTTATATATATTATTTATATATATATATATATATATATATATATATATAAAATGTCAGTTGTATTAAAATTAAGCTATAATCTTATATTTGAATGTATACTATAAATCAGTATAATTGGACAACATCCATTCTCCATTTCTCTGCCTCATAATGAATCATTTTTAACTCCATAGTTACCAGGCTGGCAGGCATTTGTTTTGGACAAATGCAGACAACGGTAACATGTTAAAGTGCATATGCTGTAACTATAAACTGAGACAGTCATTAAACCACTCAATAAATGTCAATTCACTAAGAACTTCAGTGAAGCTTTTTAATCCTCAGTTACTCACCTCACTAACAAAAATTGGCTCCCCTTCTAGTGCTGTGTTTTATATTGCCTTTACTGGTATATTGGCACTGGTTTCACACAATAAGGATTTTTAGTTTTAACAGTAAAGGATAGTTTACAACCTTTATACGTGTGTGTATCATAATTTTATTAATAAAATGTTGGCATTTCAGCTGCCCGACCCAGAGAAATTGTTGCATTAAGGTAAATAGGCTAACTCTTTAAATAACATTAATTGGACTTCGCTGCCTATTCACGATGCAAACTCGACAGCCTACAATATGGCCTCACTGGCAGGTTTACATGTGTGCTTCCAAAACAAAAACGTTATCTTTTCTGCAAGCAGAGAACAGAATTTGGATCAAATTAATGTAATCTGTAAACTTTGTAAGAGGCACATTGATGGCAACACAAGAAACCTTTTTGCACACTTCAAGAGTAGCCACAGTAGCATACTTTATACAGAAAGTGTCTGAAAAGACAGGCTGCAGCTTCTTTTGAGATGCAGCACTATGGAAAGTGAAACGAAGACAGTTTACAATCACTGAGTCATTCGCAAGTGGATGCTTGTATGACAATTAAACAAATCCATGAACAAAATTATGAATTTTGATGATACATTTAACAGAGCCTAATGAGTCCAGTTTATATAGTGTAAAATGAGAATTGAAAAACTTACTGAAAATACCTTAGGCCACAGGCATATAATGCTAAGTCTCACTTACGTCACTAAAGCAGTGCTCACACAAAAGTATGAAGAATGCAAACGAAAAGACCAGTTCTTAAATCAATTGGCTATTTAGCATGCAGAATGAATCTATGGTCTATCCACACAATCAAACCATATACTGTATAAGCACTATAGTAATACGAACTGTCAACTAATAATTGCTTACAAATGTCATACCTCATCCTCTTGTAAGGGGAAAGCATTTAGATATTTCTTTCCAAAAACACATTGCCTCTGGAACACATGGCACAATGTGACTTTAAGGTTCTACATGGTGAAGTGTCTGTTTTCTTACATGTGCACTTTGAGAGCTGCATTTGAAAACAGGGCTTGAATAAGCAGTGTTTTTTTTTTCATTATTTCTTATATCTACAGTGGTGTGAAAAACTATTTGCCCCCTTCCTGATTTCTTATTCTTTTGCATGTTTGTCACACAAAGTGTTTCTGATCATCAAACACATTTAACCATTAGTCAAATATAACACAAGTAAACACAAAATGCAGTTTTTAAATGATGGTTTTTATTATTTAGGGAGAAAAAAAATCCAAACCAACATGGCCCTGTGTGAAAAAGTAATTGCCCCCTTGTTAAAAAATAACCTAACTGTGGTGTATCACACCTGAGTTCAATTTCCGTAGCCACCCCCAGGCCTGATTACTGCCACACCTGTTTCAATCAAGAAATCACTTAAATAGGAGCTGCCTGACACAGAGAAGTAGACCAAAAGCACCTCAAAAGCTAGACATCATGCCAAGATCCAAAGAAATTCAGGAACAAATGAGAACAGAAGTAATTGAGATCTATCAGTCTGGTAAAGGTTATAAAGCCATTTCTAAAGCTTTGGGACTCCAGCGAACCACAGTGAGAGCCATTATCCACAAATGGCAAAAACATGGAACAGTGGTGAACCTTCCCAGGAGTGGCCGGCCGACCAAAATTACCCCAAGAGCGCAGAGACGACTCATCCGAGAGGTCACAAAAGACCCCAGGACAACGTCTAAAGAACTGCAGGCCTCACTTGCCTCAATTAAGGTCAGTGTTCACGACTCCACCATAAGAAAGAGACTGGACAAAAACGGCCTGCATGGCAGATTTCCAAGACGCAAACCACTGTTAAGCAAAAAGAACATTAGGGCTCGTCTCAATTTTGCTAAGAAATATCTCAATGATTGCCAAGACTTTTGGGAAAATACCTTGTGGACTGATGAGTCAAAAGTTGAACTTTTTGGAAGGCAAATGTCCCGTTACATCTGGCGTAAAAGGAACACAGCATTTCAGAAAAAGAGCATCATACCAACAGTAAAATATGGTGGTGGTAGTGTGATGGTCTGGGGTTGTTTTGCTGCTTCAGGACCTGGAAGGCTTGCTGTGATAGATGGAACCATGAATTCTACTGTCTACCAAAAAATCCTGAAGGAGAATGTCCGGCCATCTGTTCGTCAACTCAAGCTGAAGCGATCTTGGGTGCTGCAACAGGACAATGACCCAAAACACACCAGCAAATCCACCTCTGAATGGCTGAAGAAAAACAAAATGAAGACTTTGGAGTGGCCTAGTCAAAGTCCTGACCTGAATCCAATTGAGATGCTATGGCATGACCTTAAAAAGGCGGTTCATGCTAGAAAACCCTCAAATAAAGCTGAATTACAACAATTTTGCAAAGATGAGTGGGCCAAAATTCCTCCAGAGCGCTGTAAAAGACTCATTGCAAGTTATCGCAAACGCTTGATTGCAGTTATTGCTGCTAAGGGTGGCCCAACCAGTTATTAGGTTCAGGGGGCAATTACTTTTTCACACAGGGCCATGTAGGTTTGGATTTTTTTTTCTCCCTAAATAATAAAAACCACCATTTACAAACTGCATTTTGTGTTTACTTGTGTTATATTTGACTAATGGTTAAATGTGTTTGATGATCAGAAACATTTTGTGTGACAAACATGCAAAAGAATAAGAAATCAGGAAGGGGACAAATAGTTTTTCACACCACTGTATATATGTTTGTTACGTTTGCGTTTCTATCTTGTTGGTTATTATGAAGGTATTATCAGGACCACAAGTCCTTTAAAGACCACGTATTAATTCTTTAAAGAATTAATGGACCATTAAGTCTTTAAAAACCATGTATTTTAATTGCAGAAGAAGTCAGAGAATCAAGCAGGCTGTGGGGAGACAAGCAAACAACACAAAGTGAGGCAGTGCAGAACAATAAATCTACATCAGATCAGATCAGAAATGTTAGGGGCAGGAAATTGTAGACACGAGCCACATCACCAGAAACAGCATCTCATAGAAGCAAAATTGGATAAAAAAATAGAAGGTGCAAGTATCACTGGACTTCAGAAAACCTCACTGCTGTACTATGTGCCAAGAGCCATGATGTTGCAGTGATCACAAAAATGTAACTGTGGCCTGTGATTATTGTGCAGACTAACACAATATGACTGTAATTTGTTATTATTCTATGCTTTGTAGGAAATTGTTTTTTTAAAAAAAAAAGTATGGTGTTCAGCGAAGAGGTATTTAAAAAGTGTGCACACTTATGGTTATGTGTGGCTTGATTTATATATACCAGGTCACTAAAGACCCAGGGTATATAATAGTATTTCCTGAAAGTTCCATGTATAGCAGGATTAAGAGAACTCCAAAAAGCTCAGAAATTGGTCTTGCCAGTAGACATGCAACTGAGAAAGACTTGCGAATCTGTCTATAAATGGCTGATGCAAACAGTGAGTATGATCCTCTACTGTAGTGGAAAACCAATAAAATCAATGTACCTTGAGTGTGTCACCTTACAAAGAAATCTATTATAAAAAAAAATCTTGAGATGAGACTATTGCCAAGAGATTTTTTCAAGTCCCGCGAGACAAGACTATTGCCAAGAGATTTTTTCAAGTCCCACCCTCCTCTCAACCATTTACGGTTAACGGCACACACACATGATTCTCTCACCACTCATTGGTGTGAATGCTTTTCTCAGACACCGTTCCTGCGCTCTCAGCTCTTACAAATTTTTACATTTTCCTCACTTTAAATTCCCAATTAAAGAAGACTTATGTCCAAATCTTATTGAAGAATTGAGTACACGGGCAATCCTAGCACAGAGAAACAATTAAGTCCAACGAATTAACACAAAAATTGATGATCAGTTACACGGCAAATTGGTTAAATGCGTATCAGTAGACTATGCTGAAACAGTTGGTGGTGACTGTGCGGAAGATGAAAACATCAACTTACAATATCCCGTAAAATATCGACAACCGTTAACACCATCCGGTCTTCTACCGGCCGGATTACTGTTGAAAGAATGATGTATCGTAATGCTATTGTGTAATTTATATATGAGTGATGGGCTATGCAACAGAACAAGATTAATTGTATTCAAAATTGGTTGAACAATTCTGACATGTAATACTTTAACAGGTGACAAGAAAGGTAATGTAGTATATCTTCCATGGATAACTTTAGACACCAAAGGAGATCTTGATATGCCATTCGTATTAAAACGTTTACAGTTTCCCGTTAGAATAGCTTTTGCTATGACAATTAACAAATCACAGGGACAAATATTTGAAAAAGTCGGTTTATTTATTAGAGAGAGACATGATATTCACTCACAGGCAGTTATATGTTGCATTGTCACGATGTAATTCCAAACACAGAATCAAAATTTAAAGTGATATTGATGAAAATTTAATTCCAAATATTGTTTTTACTGAAGTTTTACAGTAAAAGTGTAAGTTTAAAAAGTATTTGTGTGTTAATTTCAAAGCCAAACAGAAAGAAAATGTATAACACAATTAATACCTCTAATGCAACAAACATAATTTTCTTTCAATTTATTATGTTTCACTATTTTTTACTATGGTTAATCATTCTCTGTAATGTAAAATAGTTAGGTCTATAATTCATATGTAACAATTCCCATGAAAATAGCAATCTGTTTAAATTGTGCATCTGTTTCCCCATACGTGAGAGGCAGAGCCACAAAGTGGCTTGCGTGTAGCACCCGCACAGGGGTTGGCAAGCAAAGTGAGCAGGGAGTAGAGCCCCCTAGTACTTAATATATTCCTGCAACTACTTCCCCATCTGAAACAGCATTTAGTAGAGGTGGAAACATGTTACTTGGCATAGAGCATCACTCTAACATTGTAGATAAGCTAGTCTTTCTGACCCGCAACCAGTGACAGTTCTCAGAATGTTGAGATAATAAAATCACAGGCTCTCTACATCTGCATTACAAATAGAGCTAAAGTATCTATTTAAGTGAGCAATTTTTGGTGGTTATTTTTTGTACAGTTTTGCACATTTGAAACATTTTAGGTAGTGTCTAGTAAAAGTTAATTATAATTTGATGAATGCATTACAATATTTGTTAAGATTGTTTTAAAAGAATAGTTTATACTAAATAATGTAAATAAAAGCAAATTCTCTTTCTAGGAATAGTTGTTTTTTTCTGGTTTAATTTTTAAATACTTATTAAAAGTAATTATTAAAGATGTCAACATACCTTATTGACAAAGTCCTGGTGCTTTGGAGGCACAGTATTATTTGTATTAACATACTATAATAATTGATTTTTAAATATAATATTGTGATATATTGGTTAAATATCATGATACTGAATTGTATCAATATCACATAGCAGTACCCCTTATCTAAAGCTTTGCAAAGCTTCAACCAAAGGAGGGTGCGTCCTCTAGGCTAAGGAGTTTCTCCCTAGTTGAAGTCGTTACAGTATTTCCCTTTTTTTTGCTGAGGACAACTATGGAAGGGAAGGTGGGATGTTGTTAAAGTTGTCATATAATTATCCAGAACCCCTTTAATGCTCTACAAAAGCTTTCCAGAAAAGCCTCGCCGATCTACGCTCACACGTGAACCTTTGCCATAGCCACCGATGTAGCTGCTGCCTTATTTATGTTGTAGAATTCCTTTTTCTTAAACTTGTCAGCTTCTCACACTTGTTCAATGACAGATCATGTGGTTGCCATTTTGACTGGCAGCAGACTAGCCACAATTCCTTGCAGCCGCTGATCTCTTGAAAGCGTCCATTTAAGCTCCACGTCTCTAACCTCCTGAGCTGAAGGGAGAAACTCCTCTGTTGGTAAGAATTTGTCAGCCTCAACAGAGGCATTTGTTAGACTTTTGCTGTAAACTGTCACTACATATTTGACTTTTCCATGTCTGTCCAACAGACACTTAGACACTGTCTAAATAAGCACATATCCAAGTGGTAATTAGCTTATAACTTAAAGCCTCTTTTTACTGAACATTTGGCCTGTATTGGAGCATATTATTTATAATGGACAGGCTTGACCAGCACAGAAATTCAGTAACATTTCACCATTATATTTCAAGTCAGGCAGACTTTTCCTCCTAGTCAAACCCATTTATTATCATTCCCACCAGAGTGCTGAACCCTGTCAGTAAGACTACTACTTCTGCATTGAACTTCTGCACTCCAAATCCATTGTCTCCAAACAGGTTAGATTATACACTATGTGGCTGAAAGGTAGGTAGACATCCCTCCACATTACTGAGCTCAGGTGTTTGTCACATCCATTGTTATCAGAATCATGAAATCAAGGACATAGCCATGTTATCTCTATTGACAAACATTGACAGTAGAATGATTTGTCATTCATGTTGGAATGCCCAGTAGGGGGATGGGCAATCTCATGGCCTCAGAACCCCTGCAGATTTTTTTTTTTTTCTCCAGTCCTCTGGGTTTTTTTTTTTTTTGTTGTTTTTTCTGTCCTCCTGTCCATCAGATCTTACTTTATTCTTTGTTATTTAGTATTGCCTAATGTTATTTTTATATTTTTCTTCATCTTTGTAAAGCACTTTGAGCTATGAAGTGGTAAACCACACAAGCTCATGGGATGGGGCTGCTCAGTGCTGAATCACGTAGTGCATAAAAATTGTCTATACTCTGTTTTGTCACTCAAATCAGAGTTCCCTACTACCTCTGGAAACGACATCAGCACAGGAACTGTGTATTGAGAGTTTAATTAAATTGGTTTCCATGGCTGAGCAATGTGCAATGCCAAGCATCAGCTGGAATGGTCTAAAGCATACCACCATTGGATTCTGGAGCAGTGGAAATATTTTCTGTGGAGTGGTGAATCATGCTTCACTATCTTTACTGATGGATGAATCCGAGTTTGGTGGATGCTTGGAGAGCGCTACCTTCTGGACTGCATAGTGCCTACTGTAAATTTTGGTAATGAAGGGACAATTGCCTGGGGCTACTTTTCTGTGTTTATGCTAGGTTCTTTGGTACCACTGAAGGATACTGTTAATGCTACAGCATACAAATTAATTTTAGATAATTGTGTGCTTCCAACTTAGTGGTAACAATTTGTGGAAGGACCTTTTCTGTTCCAACATGACTGTGCCCCTGTGCATAAAGCCAGGTCCATAATGACATGGTTCAATGAGTTTGGTGTGGAGTTTGGTACCCTGCAGAGTGCCCTGACTTCAACCCTTTTGAATACCATTGGGATGAATTATGAGCCACGTTTTATCATCCATCCCTACCTGACCTCACAAATTTTGTTTTGCTCTATATGGGCACAAATTCTCAGAGACGCTCCAAAATCCAGGGGGGAGAATGGGGGCTGTTATAGCTGCAAATTGGAGGGCCAACTCCATGTTTATAGCCATGGTTTTGGAATGGGATTTAAAAACCAACTCATATAGCCATGATGGTTAGGTGTCCACAAACCTTTGACCATGTAGTGTATACACAGTAGGTGGGTAAAAACATGAAAAAACAGACAATACTTTTTTTATACTTAAAACTTAAGTTTTGGACAACATCAATGGTTTGTGGATGCTTTGGGTGCCAATGTATTTCTTTTTGTTCACATTTCAGTGACAAACACAACGGAACCTGATTATAAATCAAAGGACTGGGTTTTCCTTAACTATACCTACAAAAGGTTTGAAGGACTAACACAACGAGGCTCCATTCCTTCTTACATGAAGACAGGAAAGCTGTGACATTCAGGGAATGAAGAAAAATGTGGAAACTCTTTAAAGTAGCTGCAGTGCCTGGGCCCTCAGCAGCTGCTGATTATGCACACACAGGAAGAACTCAACTACACTTGGGTGTATATCACAGAACCGCTGAAATTCTACAGGATTAGGATTTCCAAAATATTAAGTGGCTGCTTCACTATGAATTTCGGCAGAGCCAGCAGCCATTTTTCTCAACATATCTTGTTCTTTGCATTTTAGTCTTTGTTTTATAATATAAAGGTACTAGGATATGTTGAACACTTTTTCAGGTTTACATGTAGCACTGTCCAGTATGGAACTCTTCTTTTAGTTGTACTGTATTTAAAGCACTAAAAAAAAAAAAAGAATCCTCATATCCTAATACTATTTTAGTCTGGTTGAAGGTTGCTGAGTTCATTGGATACAATACAGTATATGAATGCCAAAGCTGTCCAAGCCCTGTTAAATAACACATGGCTTCTGATCGAAATTGGTAGCCCAAGTTAACTACCAACTGAAATTTTCACTACTTATCAATAAATTTACCGGTGTGTGAAAACATTTTTTGGAGAGGTCTAAGGTTATAAATATCAACAATGATAAAGTACTGTAATCTGTCTTGTTAGATTCCATTTTACTATGTTACAAAAATTAAGATTTGTTCATAGTCTCAATTTAAACACTGAGAGAAAACTAATTTCTATCAGTGGTGAGGCATTAGGTTCAAAATAATGAATCTAAATTGCCTTATATTGATGCGGATTTTCATTTAGCATTTCTCCTTCCCCTTATCATTTGTGATTTTATTTTACACAGGGTATGTTGTTAATGTTGCGTGCTTATAGCATTCATTGATATATGCTTTCCATGCTGAATAATGTATAGCTGTTGGTTGGAAGCGTCAGATGGAATTTTTTTATTTTATTTTCAACCTTATTCCGAGGAATAACAATTGCTCTGCAGACTAAATAAAAACTGTTGCACTAATGGCAACAGGAAAAGGTGGAGACTGAAAAATAAATCTAGAAATCTCACAAAAAACTGAATGTAGCGAATGACAAGTGCTGAATGACTGCCAACAACATAGTACAAAGCATTTTTTTCATAAAGCTATTTAGATTGTTTTTAAAATGCTGCATGTTTTTTTGTTTCAGGGAACCTGAACCCCCATGACATTCTTTGCATTAGTTTAAAGTACTTTCTTTAGAGAAATATTTCCTCTTGAAAATGTTTTTTGGGGGGGTGGGGGGACTTTAAATTCATTTTTGGAAAGATTAAGTATTTTGCTAAATGATTGACTTTTTTTTTGTGCTTTTTTTTTTTTTTTTGAATAATTATATTTTATGTTCTCTGACTTGCATTTCCGTTTATATACAGTGAAATTTAAATGCCTTTTCTTTTTTGTAAGTACTTTTTTTAAAACATTTTTTCTTTAAATTGGTTTTGACAAATTCGGGTCAAGTCACTGTCTCCATGGAGCTTTCTTAAGGCACTCTGAAACTTATCTCCCACTTCAGAAACAGGCTGGTTAGCTTGATTGGCATCTTTAAATTGACAGTTTTAATGACTGTGCCCTGTGATGAACTGGCACATCACCCAAGATTGGATCCCACCTTGCACTTGTATGCTGCCAGAATAGACTACAACCCCTTTGACCTTGCAGGAGGTATATAGAGTTAACAAAGACTTTGAAAATAAATCTTTTTAAAGTAGGATGAACCAGGAAGTGAGTTTAGACTCAAATATTAAAAAATATATATATATATCATTAGAATGAAAAGAAGCTGCTTCTAAGACCTTTTTTATAATCCTGTTATTACCAAAGAAATCATATTCTCTTAAATAGTTATTTGAAGTAGATTACATTTGTTTATTTTTTACTGTATGAATTACATACATTTTGGTATGGTTTAGAAAGTATTTGCAGCCTATTAACAATCATGTTCTTTTATGCATTTTAATGTGTCTGGGAACTCCCAATTTAGGAATGTAGTAGCTGTAAGGAAGCGCTAATATTATTTGTGTATCAAAATTACTTGATTTAGACAAAGTAAATTTAGCATATCATTTTTTGTGTATGCAAAATTTTTCTTATACAAATGAAATTTCATATTCTATTTTTATGTGCATATTTAAAGTCCTACATTTCCAATCTTTTGAGTTAATGTGTGCTTCCTTGCTGTGAGCACACTCCTGTTCTGTAGTGTTAACTCTGGCCCTGCTGGTTGCTTCCAAGTGCTCAAAGCATGATTCTCTTAGCTAAATTGTAAATGACCATTCTCATGCAAGGTAAGGACATCACTCATTGACTTAATAGAACTGGGTAACTTGTGCTCTTCTATGTTTTCCTGTGCTAAAGTTCACCCTATGCCATAAAGGACTCTTTTAAACCAGCAGGCCTACCTAATTTGTAGGATCTTTGTCATCACTAGTTGTGAACTTTGTTTATAGAAGTGTCTTTACCAACAACATCAAACTGGGTGGAGGGGGAGATTTGTGAATGACTCATCTAAGCTAAAGGAAGTCTGAGTTAGTTCCAGTGACTGTGCAGTGTTCAGTGTCTCTCAAACTATTTCTAACAGGGTTTTTTGATCCTTGTGTGAGATGCAAATATAGTCTATATAAAACTTTCAGTTAAAGTCTGGTGCCATATTTTATTTACTTCATATAATCAATATAAACTCGTTTCCTTTTTGGCCACCAATACTAATATTCAGATTTTTGAGAAAATTATATGGATAAATCAATTATTTGCTAGTTTGCCAGAGTATTGAGGTTATCAGGATCACTCATGCATACATACACTGGATTTAAAAGTGAATGGAGATTATTGGAGAAAGGGATATAAAATGTTTTTGCTTTTTTTTTCCTTTCATGGTTTACAATTTATTAATCCTAATTTGACTTAAATATTTGCTTTTTACCAAAGAATTCAAAATATTTTTTATCAGTATAGAATCTCTTAAGAATGTATCTGTTTGTGGAGTAAGGAATGCTGTAAAGAAAGTGATGTAAATGTTTATACTTGTAAAGGAATGTCAATGTTAAGTTATTTGGGGTATTATAATATTTAAAGTTTCTGATGTATACAATTGTTAAAAAGCGGTACATCATCTGTGTTTGGGGGTTTGGTGTAATGTTTTTTTTTTTTTTCTTTCAACTGTCATTAAGATGCAAATGTTTTATGTTGAGAAAATATTTGAATGGCAAGCAAATCTGCATTTACTGGAAGCTCCAGAATTAATCAGTGTAAGAGTTTTTTATTTATCCCTACCAGGGAGCACATGAAGGAATTGTGCAGATGTTTTAGCTTGAGATTGTTTCATTGTTTTTGTTTCCTGTTTACAGTGGTTAATTTAGTTAATCCAAAAAATGTTTTACACAATTTATTGTCATTGCCAAATATTTAATTTAAATTAATAAATCCCCAAGTGGTTAAGCATCTTCCCTCTTCAATCGATTATACATGTCAGTTTTTTTTCTCCAGCTGCTTAGTTAATTTTGCTTTGAGTGGCTCATTTTCACCTTTGTCATAGAAAATATATAAATTGTGTAACAATATAATGGAAATATGCATTGAAATGTTTTACAGGCATTTTTATTTGTTTCATTATTGCCCACTGTAACAAACATTTTCCAGCAATACCTGAAGCAAAACCATTAGTATAAATGTCTGCTGAAGCAAACTAGGATGGTCAGCATAGACAAGAATATTCAGAAATGGTATTTGACATAATTACAACAAAATGTTGTACATTTGTCTGATATTCCAGTGGAAAATTCAATTTTAATATTATGTGACATTTTAAATGTATTTCTGTTTGCATTCTCCATTGTGAAGAACAGCTATAAACAAAGTAGTGAAAGTCAATACAGGGTAGCAAGGGTATAATTGAGTTTCTTAGATTGTTCAAAGATTAATAAAGTGTATATTGCTAATTTTTTGTAACATAATGAAATAAACATGAAGATACAGTAAACAGTTTGGTGTTAAAATGATGTGTTTCCACTTGGTATCTTGAACATATTTTGAGCATGTTTTTATAATCTTAATGTTACAGGATGCCTTGCATGGGGTCATAGTGGCTCAGGCAATGTAGTTTGCAGACAAATCTAAATTGACCAGATGTGGATAGGTTTATGGGGTGTGGACGTGCACACATTGTTGTGGATTATAGTCCCATTTAAGGTTTGCTCCTTCCTTGTTGCTGAGATGGCCCTGTTATCCTCTGACCTTAGACTTCACAGAAAAGGATCAGAAAATTGACTTGATGAATGAAATACTGCCACATGGGCTGTTCTAAATATTTTAAATATTCTTTGTTTACTGGAGCCTATGGTATATAGAGAATTTTAACTTCAAATATTTACAACGTACTCATGAAAATTAAAATCTAGATACTTTTAAGGAAAGAATAACAGAAAGCTTAATTTGTTGGCCTCTCCTCTGAACCAACTCCTGGCTTTATAACTGGAACATCTACATCTTAAGGGCTTCAGAAGATTTATTAACCCACAAAAATCAAAGTCAGACATGTACATTGTAAAACGTATGCAGTTAGGTCCATAAATATTTGGACAGAGACAACTTTTTTCTAATTTTGGTTCTGTACATTACCACAATGAATTTTAAATGAAAAACTCAGATGCAGTTGAAGTGCAGACTTTCAGCTTTAATTCAGTGGGGTGAACAAAACGATTGCATAAAAATGTGAGGCAACTAAATCATTTTTTAACACAATCCCTTCATTTCAGGGGCTCAAAAGTATTTGGACAATTGACTCAAAGGCTATTTCATGGGCAGGTGTGGGCAAGTCCGTCGTTATGTCATTATCAATTAAGCAGATAAAAGGCCTGGAGTTGATTTGAGGTGTGGTGCTTGCATGTGGAAGATCTTTGTTGTGAACAGACAACATGCGGTCAAAGGAGCTCTCCATGCAGGTGAAAGAAGCCATCCTTAAGCTGCGAAAACAGAAAAAACCCATCTGAGAAATTGCTACAATATTACGAGTGGCAAAATCTACAGTTTGGTACATCCTGAGAAAGAAAGCAAGCACTGGTGAACTCAGCAATGCAGAAAGACCTGGACATCCTTGAATATGATAACAGTTCATCACACAAATACGGACACTCACTCCTAAGTCATCCAAATAATCTTATAGACTGGTTTGGCATGTGGGATTCTAGGGAAACCAGGGAGTTCATGCAAACACAGGGAGCATAAGCAAACTTTATATAGACGAAGGATGAACCAACATTTATTATTATTACGACCAAAAAAAAAAAAAAAATCTATCACTAACCACTTCATAGCACAGTAGCTCTGTATCTAGTCATGGTCTGTGTAGAATTTGTATGCTAATGTTTTGTTTTTCTACAAGATACTCCATTTTACCTACCAGATCCATGGACATGTGTCAACTAGTGATTCTAAAGTAGCCTTGTATGACTGATGGACCAACAGGTTGTAGGATATATACTTGAGTTTCCTTGCATTAGCAGCTAAGCTCCAATTCAGTTTTTTTTTTTTTTTTGTTTAAGTTTATTCTAATAAAAATGTTACATTTTAATCTTCTCAGAATACAGCTTGCAAAATTAGTGTCTATAGTCTCCATCCATCCATTACCAAATCAGGGGTCCAGGAACTAAGGCCTATCCTGGCAGCACTGGGCATAAGGCAGAAGCCAGAACTGAATGGAGCACTCATTGCATATGGCCTATTGCACTTATTGGGAGTTGTAGGTTAGTAGGGAGGAGCTTTTAGTTAAAACCTGCATTCTTTCAAGCATGAAAGTCAGCATATACTGTAGATTTAACATGTCTATAAAGCAAAGTTTCATTTTAATGAGCATAAATTAAACACCGGAGTGGAACCTAAAAACCTGTATGCATTCATGTCAATATGGAACATTTGGTACCTACATTTCCCAAGGCAGATATCAAAGGACAAGCAAAAATGGTGGGATGTAGAAAGTATCACTTTTGGATCATAAAGCATGAACGAACAAGATTTGTTTGCACTTAATGATTCAGATTCTGTTTTTAGACTTCGGTTCAACTTTAACTAAACCTCTACAACCAAACTGAATGCTTCCACTTATAAATGGACTTTGTTTGAGAAACAGGAAGCAGTATGTTCAGGTGGACTCCCTCCTCTTAGACCGACTCTGTATCGTAACAGGTGCCCCTTAAGGCTATACAGTTAGGTCCATAAATATTTGGACAGAGACAACTTTTTTCTAATTTTGGGTCTGTACATTACCACAATGAATTTTAAATGAAACAACTCAGATGCAGTTGAAGTGCAGACTTTCAGCTTTAATTCAGTGGGGTGAACAAAACGATTGCATAAAAATGTGAGGCAACTAAAGCATTTTTTAACACAATCCCTTCATTTCAGGGGCTCAAAAGTAATTGGACAAATTAAATAACTGGAAATAAAATGTTCATTTCTAATACTTGGTTGAAAACCCTTTGCTGGCAATGACAGCCTGAAGTCTTGAACTCATGGACATTACCAGATGCTGGGTTTCCTCCTTTTTAATGCTCTGCCAGGCCTTTACTGCAGCAGCTTTCAGTTAAACTTGCATTTCAGGTACCTATTTATAAATTTTAATTGGTTGACATACAAATATTTTTAAGGCCCAATTTTGACAGCTTTTACAGTCTTTAATTAATTATGGATGAAGCTTAAGCTTTAATATGTGCCAGGGTCTGGTTTGGCCACTGTTAGCTTTGTTTTGCGGACCCATTACAATCAAGGTAAGATGGCAACTTAAATTTATCGAGTTTTAGTAAGCACTTTTAAATAAAACTTAGCAAATCAACATAATAATGCTTTACAACACCAATTCTGCTTTCCTCTCCTTCTATTATGCTATTTCAAATCATAGAGAGTAATCTGGTGGTGTAGCAGAACAAAGCTATATTATTAACTCCGATTTCAATGCTCAGTAGAAACATAACCTAAACTAGTGATATTCATGATGACATAACACTGACTTAATCAAAATAGATGTAACCTCCTTTTACATTTGCAGTTGTAAAATCTCCCAAGGTGAAGAAATAAGAGGAGAAACCTGCATGAAGTGAATGTTGTATTATACTTTGCATGCTTAGCCCTGGATGTGTACATGGTGTTTCCAGTGAATATTTGTGTTTTGAAATCTGTCCAAATGCCAATGGATTTGTACTAAATAGTAATTTAATATGGAAATCATGCTCTTAAAATAGCCATAATGATTGTCAAATTACAGCAGCTTGGCAATTTTTGCTCATTCTCAAGTGATGAGGTGCACCTTGGGATTCTGCTGTGTTATTTTTCATTTAATGCAGCCATTTAAAGCTCTATAATGCATCTGGTTTGCTTACATTTGCTTTTATGCAGTATATACATAAGACATAACACTGATTTTTCTCTCATTCGTATTGTTTAATCAATACAAAAGAGAATTTTTTTCAGATTATGTATGGCGCATTACAAAGTGCAAAGATTCTTCATCGATTCTCCAGGGAAAAATGCTTATATAGCAAGTGATATATACAAAAGCTACACAGAAGACGTCAAAGGTGAAACAGTATGATAAACAAATGTGCCATAATTTGTTTAAAATCAACATATTAAAATGGAAAAAATATATATAGTGTGTGTATGTGTGCAAGTATATGTATATGTAGGCTATATGTATGTATATGTGTATATGTGTGTATATGTATATGTGTGTATATGTGTATATATATATTAATATCTCCCTCCATTTGGTTAGAAAAACTTTCTGCATTGCTCCCTATTTAACTAGGGTAGACCCAGTCTTGTACTGAAGGAATTTGTAGGCTGACCATGGCAATCAAGCTGAGAATTCACACCATTGTTCATGATAGCCAATTCAGCAAACATCCTCCTCTCTACTACGGACTCTATGAAAGTGATAAGAAAAGAGACCTTCTAGGTTAACTTCCTGGTTAACTTTAGTTCATTGGCATCTACTGTTCTGCTATTTCTCCAACATCATCTTTTCATCTTTTGGCTGTTCCCATTAGGAGTTGCCATAGTAGATCATTTATTTCCATATTTATCTGTCCTCTGCATCTTGTTCTGTCACACCCACCACTGGCATGTCCTTTCTCACCACATTCATAAATATCATCTTGGGCGTTCCTGCTTTCCTCTTGCCTGGCAACTCTGTCTTTAGCATCCTTCTCCCAATATAATATACCCTGCATCTCTCCTTTGCACACGTCCAAACCAACACAATCTCGCCTCTCTGGCTGTGTCTCCAAACCGTTCAACTTGAGCTGACCATCTAATGTACTCATTTCTAATCTGTCTATTCTCATCACACCCAATGCAAATCTTAACATCTTTCACTCCGCCACCTCCAGCTTTGTCTCTTGTCTTTTCATTAGTTCCACCATCTCCAACCCATATAACATGGCTGGTCTCTTGTAGACCTTCCCTTTCACTCTTGGTGGTAACCATCTGTCACAAATCACTCCTGATATTCTTCTCCACCCTGCCTCCACTCTCTTCTTCAACTATCTTCCACACTCCCAGTTAGTCTGCACTGATGTACCCAAGTATTTAAACTCATCCACCTTCTCCAATTCCCTGCACCTCCCTCTCATTTACACACATGTACTCTGTCTTGTTCCTACTGACCTTCATTCCTGTCCTTTTTAGAGCATACCTCCACCTTTCTAGGGTCTCCTGAACCTGCTTCCTAGTCTACGGGGACTCCTGCCTAGTCTCGTCTGTCAAACTGTCCATCATCATTGCAAATAAGAAAGGGCTCAGAGCCAATCCATGAGGTAATCCCACCTCCACCTCGAACACATCCATCACTCCTACTGCAGACCTATCCACTGTCACACTTCCTTCATACATATCCTGTACCACTCTTACATACTTCTCTGCCACTCCCGACTTCCTTATACAATACCATAGCTCTCTAGGCACCTTGTCATATGCTTTGACCAAGTCCACAAAGATCTCCTTCTGACCTTCTCTATACTTCTCCATCAACACCCTCCAAGCAAACATTGCATCTGTGGTGCTCTTTCCTGGCATGAAACCATAGTGCTGCTTGCTAATCATCACCTCCCTTCTTAACATAGCTTCCTCTGGTCTATCCCTTAATGTCATGCTGTGGCTCATCAGTTGTATTCCTCTGTAGTTACTACAGCACTGCACATCCCCCTTATTCTTAAAAATCGGTACCAGTATACTTCACTCCTCAGGCATCCTGCCGCTTTCCAAAATTGCATTAAATAATCTGGTTTAAAAACTCCACTGCCATTTCGCCTAAACACCTCCATGCTTCCACAGGTATGTCATCTGGATTAACATGCCTTCCCATTCTTCATTCTTTTCATACAGTAGCTGTCCTTACTGCATCCTTGTTAATCCATTGCACTTCCTGGTTCACTATCTCCACATTATCCAACCTTCTCTCTCTCTCTCTCTCTCTCATTCTCTTCATTCGTCAACCTCTCAAATTACTCTTTCCATCTATTCAACACACACTCCTTGCTGGTGAGTATGTTTCCATCATTATACTTTTATGACCCTAACCTGCTGCTCATCTTTCCCAGCTCATTCCCTCCTTAATGTCCAGCCTCTCATACAACTCATCATACGCCTTATATTTAATATTCCTTCACCACATCTCTCTTCAACTTGTGCCTTATCGCCTTGTACTCCTGTCTTCTTTCTTCCTCTCTCTGGTTATCCCACATCTTCTTTTCCAACCTCTTCCTCTGTACACTCTCTTGTACTTCCCCATTCCACCACCAGGATTCCTTGTCCTCCTTCTCTGTCGAGATGTCACGCCAAGCACCATTCTTGCTGTCACCCTTTCTACATCTGCTGTAGTTTCCCAGCTCTCTGGTAACTTTTCACTGCCACCCAGTGCCTGTCTTACTTCCTCCCTGAACTCAACCTTGCAGTCTTACTTTTCAACTTCCATCATTTGATCCTTGGCTCTGCCCTCACTCTCTCTCCCTTGAGTACACTCTCCACCACTTCATCCAACTCACTCCAGAAATCATCTTTCTCAGCCATCGCACACCCAACTGGCCCAGCATATGCACTAATAAAATTCATCACACCTTCATTCTGGCCGACACTCTTCAGGATAACTCCTACCCCATTTTTCCTCCCATCCACACCATAGTAGAATAATTTGAAGCCACCTACAATAAATTTGACCTTACTCCTTCCATCTAGTCTCTTGCATGCACAATATATCAACCTCCTTTCTCTTCGCCATATCAGCTCCCTTTAGCAGTCAGAATTCCAACATTCAAAGTTCCTACCTTCACTTCCACTCTCCTATCCTTCCTCCTCTCCTCCTGTCTCTGGACACGCCTGCCCCCTCTTCCAAGTGTAGGAAGGACAGATTAGACTTTGCCAGAAAACATTTTTTAAAAGCCTGTCCAGTTCTGGAACAGTTTTGTTTGGACAAAGGAAACTAAGATCAATATATTCCAGAATGTTGGAAATAGAGTGTGGAGAAGAGAAGAAATTGATGATATGACTGATGAAAGAAGTATTAGGATGATTTCTGAAGTAAATAGGGCTGTACTATCTGCTCAGATTCAGCCAAATGTCTGAAAACCGATAGGATGAGGTTTCACAGAACAGATGAACAATGAGCCAAAACATACTATGAAAACAAACCAAGTGCTTTACAAAGCAATGACCAAGTCAATCAACTGACCTCAACCCAGTTGGAAATGCATTTTACTTGCTGAAGACAAAACAGATTGCAGAAAGTCCAACGAACAAGCAGCACCTAAAGACAGCTTCAGTAACGACCTGGCAAAGCATCACTAGAGTGCAAATGGTTATGGGTTGCAGACTTCAGACAGTCATTGAGTGTAAAGGAATTTTCAACCAAATATTGAAAATGATCAATATATGACTAGCCATCCCCCGCTGTTTCGCCCACGTAGAAGTGAAACAGGACAGCAAGGAGGTCCCTACTCCTGACGTCACGCTTCTCCCTCCTCTCGGCCCGCAGCCTCTGTCTCCGATTAGCACGAATATATCGCTTCTGCAAGCAAACTGTGATTCTTAGCACAATGAGAGAAGTCACAAAATCAACCGGAATGTTTAAGCAAATTCTAGAAAAAACCCTATTCAAATCTGTTAGTTCTCTCGTTAAAAGCAGACAGACAGACAGACATTGGATTTTATATATAGAGAGATTATATTAGCTTGTCCAAATACTTTTGAGCCATTGAAAACTGGGGGACTGTGCACGAAACTGTTTGTCTTTTCTAAACAGCACATATAATATTTTTGTTAAATCCCTTAAACTAAAGCTGAAAGTCTATACTACAATCACATCTTAATTGTTCAAATCCATTATGATGGTGTACAGAGACAAGATTATGAAAATTGTGTCACTGTCCAAATACTTATGAACCTGACTGTGTATTGTTGTTCATTACATAAAATTTAATAAGATTTTAATGTGACTGTCACAAAGCACTGTTTTCAATATAAAGTTGTGTAAAATTTGTATGACTAGCAGGTGGGACACTTTTTTTTTTCCTTCCCTTTCTGATGTTTAAGAAAGGTCTTTCTTGTTCTTCCATCTTTTCTTTCAATATCAATTTAAAAAAATACTTGTTTCAGCACCCAAATGGACTTGATAGCTGCATGACTTGATAGTCCTTTTCACCTGTCACAAGACACAATAATTTCAAATGCTTTTGTTGTGTTCCGCAATTCGGTCTGAAAAAAGTTCACATATTCCTGACTTCCTTCCACAAATTAGCTAAGATGTATCTGGACTAGGAAGTAGCATAATATTCTATAAACTGTTTAATTTAGGATCATGGGGTGCTGCAGCCTATACCAGCAGAAGCAGGTGCAAGTCAATGACAGGACCACTCAAATATGCACCCACACACGGGGATCTCGGATCACCAATAAACCTGACCAACTGGTCTGGGAATATGAGAGGAAAACTAAAATGGACAACAGCCAGATACATCAAGCATAAAGTAGTTTTGGTACCTCTCTTTTTCCTCTTGTAACAACATATTAGATACTATATTGAAATGATTTGAGTGGGAGTTTTCTTTTCCTTGTTCTTTTCCTCTGCATTTCTTTCCACTTCACATCATTATAAAATGTTAAACTGAAATTATGAGATGGTAAATCAAACTTGTAAAATACTAAGTTGAAATTTGACGCTGTTCTACCCCTGGCTGAAGATGCTTACTCGGTCAAAGGGTAAGAGTACTAACTAATCTGTGGTAGTAATATGAGCTGCTTTAAATGATTTCTGAAGAAGTTTCTACAAAACTAAAATAGAAAGTGTAATCCAGAAAAGTCTGCTGTTTTCAAGTGTTCCTTTGCCCAACTACAGTAAGTGCCGTTAAAGGAAAAAAGGCTATAATAGTGACAGTTTCCAGTATATACATTGCAGTTGAAGTGGAAGGAATGCAATGGATAGTTTAGTCCTGATGCTTGAAGCAATTCATATCACGACTATTTGTTTTTTTACATCTGCTTTCCTAACCTCTTTGGTCCAACAGATGATGACATGGAGTGGGAGTGTATCCTAGTACCATTGATTTCAAAGCAGAAAGCAACCCTAGAATGGACAACAGTTCGTATGCACATACCCACACTCACGTAGACTCAGTCAAATTAAAGTCAAGGTGTTAGCCCATCAAGAGGCGTACTGACTCATATGACCACAATAACTCATATTTGGCCAATTTATTGTCTCGAGGAGTAAGGAGTACATCAGGTAAGCTGATTTATATTTTCTGTTAATTGTAATTTTCTATTAATTGAAAAGACTTTTTTGAATGTATTTTTGAATACATTCTAGTTTAACTTAGTGATGTGTTGCATGTTGGTCTCGCATGAAAGTAAGGATTTCACTGTAGTCTGTACTTTGATGACATTAATATTACTACTCCTACTACGGCTAATTAATCTGCCAATCCTGGAGGTCTTCAAAGAAACCGGACAGCTCAAAGCAAACCAAGACAGAAATGTCAAGGTGCATTGAACAGAATCTGTGCTGTAGATCTGAACTAAATACTCCTAATCAAATGATCAACTGGCCTTTCTGTTGTCAAAAGAAGATGTGCATAATAGCCCCGGTGTGGCCTGAAGTGTCTGTGTATCTTTTCTGCAGAATCATAAATTCTTTTAAGGTACGTTTCTGCAGTTTTGTCATCATATTTGTAGGATACCTCCAAAACGTATGTACAAAAAGGACAGATTAAATCATTTCTATCCATTTGCTAAACCCTCATAATTCTATTTTTTTCAGGTTTGTGGGGAGATGGAGGCTATGTCAACAGCACTCTTCCCAAGAAGGATGCAACTGTGACTGGAGTTCATTATAAAGTAAGAAAGGAGTGACCAGAAAGAAATACAGTTGTGATGGAAGTTTTACTGAGGTTTTCCTGAAGTACTGTATTTTTTTTCTAATTGGCTTCATTATTTCATGATTCAACATGAAACCTAAATGACTCAATGTGCTATTTGACAAATACGTACCAGTAAGTGCTCATAGGTGGGGCTTGCACCTCCTCCCCTTGTCTGCACTCTGGTTTTCCTCACACATTCTCACAATGTGTGGTTAGGTTGAGTGGCAACACTAAATGGTCCAATATGGGTGTGTGCCCTGCAAGTGACTGGCACTCCTTAATTCCTGCCTTGTACTCAGTATTGCTGGGATAACTTCCGATCGTTATGACCCCGATTTGGATTAAATGGTTTTAATAAATTGATGGATGATATAATATTTTACAACTGGCCAATTTCAACAATACAGATACTGTGTCCACTCTCTGTACTCCTTCTGCACATATGACTTCATGGCTGCACATGACTGTGACATTATTTTTGAGTTTGCTGATGACACATTTCTGGTAGGCTTTATCTAACAAGAATGAGCAGGCTTGAATGAAGTGGATAGTCTGTTGCACTAATGTCAGGCCTACAGTCTTCTACTGAATTGTGGACGTTGGGAGGAAACAGCAGAGGCACTCCACTGCAAAACAACTTAGCCTATAAATAAGATTAAAAACACTAAATTTCAGGAGAAAATGACTTAATATTAGTGAAATTATCTGTCCATGCAGCAAGATAATTTTACTTGCCAAGAAATCTTAAAATAAGTTAGTTCCAGTCTAGAAATAAGAAAGCTCTGATAGGTGTTCAAAGGTTTGAAATAAGTAGAAAATGCTGTTTTTTAGAACAAATTACTTGAGATTAGACTTTCTATGGTGGAAATACAGTGAATATTAGAAAATAATTTTTTAATTCAGTTGTTTTGCATTCTTAATTTTAGCACACTGAAAAATGAAGGCCAAGGAACAAGAGAATAAATCACTAATATAAGTGGAAAATTCTTAATACCAGTGGAGAAAGAAAGTCTTGTTACTTGAAACAAGTTAGCTCATCTTGAAATAGGTAGTCCAATATTTAATCTCAGAGCATATATCTTAAAACAGGAAAATTATTTTACAAAAATCACAGAATAAGAAAAAAATCTGATTATTAAGAAATAAATGCTTGAAATAAGCAAAATTATATGCCAATAGGATGAGATATATTGACTTGGATTTTTAAAAAATCCTGAAAGTAGTTAATTTCAACACATACTAAGCTACATTTGCATGATATATACAACAAATTTCAGTCCACCTACAAAAGAATAAGGTAAAAGTAGCACAGTGCTCTCATTTTAGGATGGTCTTCATTTCAAATTGAAACCAAATATTTTAGCAGAGGTTTGAATTAGGAATTCATTCCTACATTCATGACACATAATTAATATATAATTTCCTGATATATGTTGGCTTCCTGAATAGATAAAATAACTTACAATACATAATCATTAGCATTGCTCTTTATATAAGTATCACATCAGTATCCAACAGCATTACTGCTGTGTTTACAATACAGAAACAGAAAAACATAAGCACATGAAAATTAGTCGACACAGGAAGATTACCTTGTATATAACACAAACGTCATATCCATATCATTATTGTGCATTGTAGTTCAGGACTGTCTCATCTTGTCACAGTCAGAAATGTAGAACAAACTTAATTACATAAACAAAATTTTAACAGTGGTAACTTTACCAAAAAACAGGACAAAGAAAATACAACCTAACATGTTAAAATCCACAAAATATCAAATTATTTACAATTTATCTAATTGATTTTCAAATATTATGGTAATTTATATACAGTACATCATAGACATGCATTTCCTGTTCTACATTTGGCTCACACAATTTTTCTTCTAGCATATTTGTATTTTCCCTTCAAGTTGTGTCCAGTAATATTTCAGTTTGAATTGCAGAGAGGACAGCAGCAATGCACTTAGGATATGTTAGATTTAGTACATAATAGTATGCCATAAGGTACATGATACCTTCCTGCAACATTTCTTGAGGGAAAGTTGTCACAGGCTCACTTCCAGTAGCTAGCATGCAGTTATCTTGGTCCACAATAAAAGCAGCGCTAGTCAGTGGTCAGTCTTTGCTGTAGAAAGGCATCAGGATTCTCGGAGGTCTTCAAGACAAACAAAAACCAACAAAGAAAATAGGCTGAATTTATTTTATCCTCTGTAGTCCTATACAGATTTATTATGCATTTACTTCTTTATAAAACTGAATTAATGTACTCATTTTAACAGAAGCAGTTATACACAGCTTGTAATTGAAACAGCAAAGAAATCACTAAAAATTGAAGATTGTTATACAGTATTCTGTTGAGCCCTTTTAATCAAACCGTTTAATGTATAGTGTCGTTCCTGTAGCTAACATTAAAAACAACCCTGAAAATTGCTGCCAGTCACAGATGAATAGAATTGCAGTCACTGTCTTTATTTTTCCTTTAAGCAATGTAAAAATGCAAAGTTTTACCTTAAGGCCATGAACTAATGCCTCATGTTTTGTTACTCCGCTTTTTTGGGGGTAGAGAAAGTGAAGGAAACATGGATGGCAGAGCTCTAAACATGGTGATGGCATTTTTCACTAATGAAAAAAAGAAAAATCTTATTAAATATCTTTAGCATTATGTTCTAATATAACTCAAACATTCTCCTTTTAATGAAAACAACAACATACAGCAAGCTTTAAATTGAGAATGATTTATAACAAAAATGATATGATGTCTGGTATTATTTTTACCTACTAATATGGTAGAAAATGAATAAACAATTGATATGAACCTTACATAGATCATATTTTAAAGTTTTAAGTATTCTTTAAAATATTCCTTCATTATTTATACCTAATAAAGGATAGTGTCAGTCAGTTTATTATTCTGTTGTGTCTTAAAAAGATGCTAGACAAAACTATTTACAATGCTAATAAATGGCTTTTAAAAAACATAATTAAAGGGAAAAATTTATTTCAGAATAACACAGTACAACTTTCTAATACAATGAAGAAAAGGGAACCTTGAATTCACAAATCAATAGTTACTGGCAAAGAGAGCAGTAATAATATTTTGCATGAAAATTTCTGAAAGTTTGGCTTACTATAATATAGACTTGGTCTTTACAGAAAAAATGGGGTAAAAAGAGCATCAACTGCAAAAATATCATAACTTTAAACAACTTCAATTTGACTTTCATTTAGGCCTATCATGCTGCAACACTGAGTAAAGTGCATAACTAACTATAAAATGAGTTTGAATAAAATATGCATGACAAATGTTACCATCATCGTGCATATGTGGAGGCTTCAGGATCTTCATTACTCCATACAGCTGTGCTTTTCCATAAAAACTGGTCCATCTGCTCTTAACTTCTGTGATGTAGTTAAGATTATTCCAACTAAGAATACAACGCATTTCATCTATTACCTATAAAATAAACACACTCTAAGTCAGCACATACAGTGCATCTGGAAAGTATTCACAGCGCATCACTTTTTCCACATTTTGTTAAGTTACAGCCTTATTCCAGAATGTATTAAATTCATTTTTTTCCTCAGAATTCTAAACACAACACCCCATAATGACAACGTGGAAAAAGTTTACTTGAGATTTTTGCAAATTTATTAAAAATAAAAAAACTGAGAAATCACATGTACATAAGTATTCACAGCCTTTGCCATGAAGCTCAAAATTGAGCTCAGATGCATCCTGTTTCCCCTGATCATCCTTGAAATGTTTCTGTAGCTTAATTGGAGTCCACCTGTGGTAAATTCAATTGATTGGACATGATTTGGAAAGGCACACACCTGTCTATATAAGGCCCCACAGTTGACAGTTCATGTCAGAGCACAAACCAAGCATGAAGTCAAAGGAATTGTCTGTAGACCTCCGAGACAGGATTGTCTCGAGGCACAAATCTGGGGAAGGTTACAGAAAAATTTCTGCTGCTTTAAAGGTCCCAATGAGCACAGTGGCCTCCATCATCCGTAAGTGGAAGAAGTTCGAAACCACCAGGACTCTTCCTAGAGCTGGCCGGCCATCTAAACTGAGCAATTGGGGGAGAAGGGCCTTAGTCAGGGAGGTGACCAAGAACCCGATGGTCACTCTGTCAGAGCTCCAGAGGTCCTCTGTGGAGAGAGGAGAACCTTCCAGAAGGACAACCATTTCTGCAGCAATCCACAAATCAGGCCTGTATGGTAGAGTGGCCAGACGGAAGCCACTCCATAGTAAAAGGCACATGGCAGCCCGCCTGGAGTTTGCCAAAAGGCACCTGAAGGACTCTCAGACCATGAGAAAGAAAATTATCTGGTCTGATGAGACAAAGATTGAACACTTTGGTGTGAATGCCAGGCGTCACGTTTGGAGGAAACCAGGCGCCGCTCATCATCAGGCCAATACCATCCCTACAGTGAAGCATGGTGGTGACAGCATCATGCTGTGGGGATGTTTTTCAGCGGCAGGTACTGGGAGACTAGTCAGGATAAAGGGAAAGATGTCTGCAGCAATGTACAGAGACATCCTGGATGAAAACCTGCTCCAGAGCGCTCTTGACCTCAGACTGGGGCGACAGTTCATCTTTCAGCAGGACAACAACCCTAAGCACACAGCCAAGATATCAAAGGAGTGGCTTCAGGACAACTCTGTGAATGTCCTTGAGTGGCCCAGCCAGAGCCCAGACTTGAATCCGATTGAACATCTTTGGAGAGATCTTAAAATGGCTGTGCACCGACGCTTCCCATCCAACCTGATGGAGCTTGAGAGGTGCTGCAAAGAGGAATGGGTGAAACTGGCCAAGGATAGGTGTGCCAAGCTTGTGGCATCATATTCAAAAAGACTTGAGGCTGTAATTGCTGCCAAAGGTGCATCGACAAAGTATTGAGCAAAGGCTGTGAATACTTGTGCTTTCTCAATTTTTTTATTTTTAATAAATTTGCAAAAATCTCAAACTTTTTTCACGTTGTCATTATGGGGTGTTGTGTGTAGAATTCTGAGGAAAAAAAATGAGTTTAATCCATTTTGGAATAAGGCTGTAACATAACAAAATGTGGAAAAAGTGATGAGCTGTGAATACTTTCCGGATGCACTGTATTTTGTTTTAAGAAACCATTTTCAAAAATATTTCAGTCAAATGTCTCTGTTTTATGTACTTACATGATCCAGTTCTTTAAAGCATGGGTAAGCCTCCTATATAATCTATAAATTACCTCTGTGCATTAAATTCATGATCAAGGAGCTGGGTAACTGCAAATTTATTTGGCTTTGGCTTCTTGTAAAGGTCCTGTAGTGTTTTGTGGTGCCTGGCCTGTATTTAGTGGCTGTCAACTATTGTGTCAACAGCTGCAAAAACATAAATGAATAATCAAATCAGTTGTGTTTTCTAAACAGTCTGAAGTAAGATGGGATATGACCATCTCAAATGTGCACTTACCAGATGGTTCACATTCTTTCTCTGCTTTAACTTATTGGGTATGACTAGAAGGTGACACGTTAACAAGCATCGTTGAAGCAATAGAATTCCCCAATGATGCAGTGGAATCAGCCTCGCCTGAATTCTCGACTTCAGCAGCATCAGGCTTGTCAGTGGTGAGGCCGAGACATCTCTTTATTTATTTGAGGCATACATTCCTGTCGCTTCTGAGGTGTGCAGATATTCTGTACCCTTTCCAGGAGTTGTTTAAACACAGGTTCCTGTAATGAGATTACACTCTTTTAAAAAGTGTGCAAGTGAATACAAGGTTTGACTGCTCAGTCTAAATCCCCAATAAAAAACTAGTTATTTACACTCACCCATGAATTTTGATCTTCAGCTGCATATAGCTTTGGATAATACTTGACTATACGTTTTGCCATTGAAGAAACCTCATGTTTGGAGGTATATTTGTCTTCCTTTGTTGTTGTCCTCAGTATGGTCACTATGTTGGTCACTGTAGTTCTAATTAATCTACAGCGCAGATCCTTTGAAAGAATACAATGCTCCTCTTTCCCTATGCGCTGCAGTGTTTTCTGACCTGCTCCAACTCACTGTCACTATGAAGTATGTATTCAGGGCTTGGTAGTTGAATGATTTTAGAGGGGCTGGCTTCTCTTCAAAGTTTTCTGGAACATCCTTGCTCACTGGATTGATGGGTAGGTGAAAAACTGGCATTTTTTAGAGTATTGCATTCAGAAGAGGAGGGAGATGTGCAGCTGTCTTGTAAGTTATCTTGCTGCACAGAAAACTGCAGCTCCTGTTAAAAAAAAAAAAAAAAAAATACAGGAAAAGGACATTAAAAATAGTCACCAGTTATCAATAAACTTTATGAATTATGAAATTTGATGAAGCCTGACATAAATGGAAATATTTACTTTTATTTAACGTAAATGAAATTAGTAATCAAAGACAGCATTGCTCAAATATCTGACCGCTTATATTTTCATTGTTAAAATTTTTAGGTAACTAAAAACAAGATAGTAGTCATCTTCTTTACTTCCTGATAAAACGCAGAAACGATATGTGCTCAGTTATCTATTGATATGGAGTATTTTCACAATGTGTTGTATTGAACTAAATAAGTGCTACATGAGTGTGAAATTCTTACTAATGTGTGCTAATTAACATGTAACACGCTATCATTCTCTGGCGCCATGATAAAGTTTATCAAAACATTTGTAAATTAATATAAACATTGTATAAATGACAAACATACATAAATATGTGTTTACACAAAGATTCATATGGTGAGGTGAACATGCTGGGGCAACAGCCTTGATAGATGCATGAGCTGCCCTGTGCTCAGGTGTGACATTTCAAACTGATTTTATTGAATTATGGAAAATTTTAATTGAGAAGGACAAAGCCCAAGTTTCTACTCTTCAAATTTCCACATCTATAAATATATATTTATATTTTCATCACTTTATATATATATATATATATATATATATATATATATCTATATATATATATATATATATATATATATATATATATATATCTATATATATATATATATATATATATATCTATATATATATCTATATCTATATATCTACTTGGCACACAAAAATGGCGTTTGCAACAACTTAGACAATGATACACTAATGCCTCATGTCAGTCGTGCGACCTGTTTAATAACGTCAAAAATGTTTTTGGGTGGAAGTCAAGCATGTTAGAGTAGTGGAGGGGATAAATTATTGTCTGTTGGGTATGTTTTTTATTTACTTTTTAGTGCATTTAAGAATGGAAAACATTTCATTCTAAAATTTTGTAACATCAATTTGGCGCCCCCTGGATGCTGCGCCCGGGGACAGATGTCCCCCCTTGCCACCCCCCACCCCCCAGCTATGCCACTGTCAGATTAACCTGTACGATTGTGGAATGTCAACATGTTTTTGTTTCAGTTCTATTCCCAATTTTGTTGTTCTCACCTAGTACCTCACTCTGTCATAGTGAGTTATGGGAATGTTTCTCTAATTATACATTAATGTTGTGAAGACTACAAATACACTGAATATATGTGCACTTGTGCAGACCTTAAGTGGTGTGGACCTGCTATGAGAAAAAGACAACTTTATAGTCAGATAAGCAAACAGAGATTAAGAGGGGATGAGATTAAAGTGATTAATATTATGAAGGGAATTAGTACATTGGACATTGCTGTTACTTTAAAATGAGCTCTGCAACTACAACATGGTGATGCATATAGAAAATTGTGAAGGGTGAATTTTGCATAAATGTTACAAAACTTGTCTTCACATGAAGAATTATAGACATGCAATATAAATTAAAAAGTAGTATGGTATAGAGTAGAACATTTTGGACCATCAAATCTTGATTTGATGATTCAGGGCAATCTAGGTGAATAGGATGATGAACTTTTTGGGATAAATTGCCTGTTTTCGTCAAAGTGGTTCTAAATAAATGACTGAGCAGTCACTGGAGGTGGCATAGTACTCCTTTAGCGTGACCGACTCAGAAGTTTGCCTTTCACTCACCACCTAAAGTGTGGGGCCTGAGATCATATCCCACATGTCTGGTGGGAGCAACATACGGTATACGTAGCTCAGAGTGAAACGTTCCTAGTAATATATGTCAGTACAGTATAATTCTAAGCTGCATTTACAGAAGTGATTTCCACTGCATTCACCTGATGTCTTCTCTTTGTAGATCTGCTGTTGTTTAATGCAGTTGTGGGTTTATAGGGTAGCAATTGTCACATGTACAGACTACAGTGAAATTCTTACATGCATGTAGTGCCTATTTTCTACTGAAAGAATAACTCTACATTGTGTCAGGCAAGTATTAAAGTGGAATTAACAACTCAAATGGCTCCTTATAGCAACCAAGGGTGGTAGTAGTAGTTGTGGTAGCTATCTTGTCATGTGTATGAAGTATTTGTTCAGTGAAATTCTTAGTTGGATATTGAACAAACATGCAACCCATCACTACTCTTCTGTGGCATGATGTAAGAAGCATAGAAATGTGCAAGTTAGCCGCCTCTTCTATTATCTTGGAAAGAACAAGAATAAATGGCCATAATGTTTAGATATGAAATTGAAATGATTTTGATGTATACGGATTTAATCTGGCTAAAGTGAGAGGACACACAAAACCCAGTTTTATTAAATTCATTCCAGTGTACTGCTAATTCAGTTATGTTATCTTCTAGTTACTTGTTCTGTCAGATATGTATTATATGTACTGTACATACCTTGTATTTGATATTGATATATTTGCAGTGTTCTTCATTTGAAATAGTTGTTTAGCAATTTCCCTGCTGTGTTGTTGTACCCTTTTTTCTGTCGTTGCTGACATGATTTTGGAGACTATTTGCAAATACAGTATGTGTCATTGTACTGTAAAGTATAAAAATAAAGTAAATTCAGTTGAGCTAGAGTGTCATTCTACGTTTAGGACATTAGATATTTTACAAAAAGGAAGAGACAATTCACTAACATACAAGCTTGACTGGTTAGCAAATATCTCACCTAGTTACAATTTTAAAAACTGTGAGGGTGGCAACTTCAACTTCAGATCATTTTGGGGGTTCATGAAAGGACAGGAGAGCAGAAAGATTTTGTGTGAGTTAACCAGAATTGTAGGAATACATCAGTACAGCAGCTGTTAGATAAATTAGCTTCTGACTTAAGTTGAGATTGTGCTGTCAAGTTAGTATAACATTTTGAGTGAGGAAGTAAGAAAGCAACACTGTGATTGAATCATCTGGTCCTCCAAACACAACAAAAGCAGCTGGACATACACACTGTAGAGAGATTTATTAGAAAACGTACCCTGTGTTGCCACAAATTCAGAGTACAGGGAACGTTGACAAAAGGCACACTATGTGGTTGTTTGCAAAGCAGTTAAAGTGGACTACAAAACTGCCCCAGGTGTCCCAGAAAGACCATTTACTTAGGAAAAACATTAGGTAATAAATTCAAACAAAGAAGACCTAATATTGCAAAAGCACAGCAGCCATCTTGACAGCCGTGTTGGTAATATAAGTGATTTAGTGCAGTTCACAGTCGTAGCAAGGCACAGAGGGAAAAACACGTAAACTGTTTTTGATTCCTGGAAAAGAACTGAACAACCTGTTAGGTCATGATGTACCTTTGGAAAAGAATTAAGAGGTCTGGGACAACCATGATGGTGAAGTAGGCAGGTCTAACCTAGAACCTGTGAAGATGCATTTCTGTAAGGTGCACAATTGTTTAGCCTCTAAATGGCAGAACTGGTGAGTGAAACTCAATTATTTCAAGAGTGCAGACTCCCAACATGGATTTTTTCTAAGCCTAGACTAAAATTTACCAAGCAACAGGCAACAAAAGAGAACACTAAGATAAGAAGGCTGAGCAGTGTAATTAATTGTGATCCATAAGACTCCCATTGAACTCTGTGCACCTGATAACATTGACACCATAGACATTGCACAAGTGCACCAGTTGAGGTTTAAAGGATGATTCCTGGAGCAACAACTCGGCCACCTCAAAAGGCCTATTGGTGTACAGTGATGTTAAGTCCCATCACAAATTGGGCACAGAGAAATATTTTAATAGCTCTGTCTTGGGTGTTGAGGAATTTTTAAATGTGGAGACTTTACCCACAAGTGTGTGCTACTCAGAAATTAAAACTCGGTGTGGAGGTGAGAAGTGTTGTGCTGAGAAGAAATAGACTAAGGTGGTTTGAGCATGTGGAGTTAAAGGCAGAGGATGACTAGGTAAGTAAGTGCACCAAAATGGGAGTGGAGGGTATGATGCCCAGAGGAAGGTCAAAGAAGATGTGGTTGGGGGTGCTGTCAGATAATATGAAAAGCATGCAAAGGAAACCTTGAACGGAGGAGGATGAAAAATTCGGGTGGGGGAATGGGGGCAATTGGCTAACCTGGGTAAATCAGGAAAAAAAAAAACAGTAATGATGCTGACAATAATAAAAGACTATACCGGATAAAATAACACAAATAAATTTCAAATGTAATAAAATTATTTTTAAAAGTTTATTTCTATCCCTATGACATCAGGGATACTTTATAATTAAAAATCCATGTTTTATGTATAAATAATGCCTATGAACAATTACACTGTAAATTTAGTTTCCCATCAACATAATTTTTCCACTATCTCCAAATTAGAAACTTTGCTAAACAAAATCTGCCCAATTTTCCTCACCTCTCATCTATTTCTATTCCAGAAGAGACATTGATCAGTCTTGAAGACTCAGACAGCATTTCTATAATATATAAAAACATTTCAAATGTCTTCCTTTTAAAGATCTCAAAGTACAGTGGGAAAAGGATCTCGTACTCAAAATTTTAGAAACGGAGTGGAAGGTAGCAATGCACAGAATTCACTTGAGCTCCATATGCGCAAAGCATAGAATTATTCAACTTAAAATTATATACTGTATTGCATCTCTCTCATGTAAAATTGTCCAAAGTGTTTCCAGGACAACATCCAACCTGCGAATGCTGCAATCAAGCTCCGGCCTCACTGTGTCACATGTTTTGGGCCTGCACTAAATTAACATCATTCTGGACCAATATCTTTAAATGCCTCTCAGACAGCCTTGGTGTCACAATCCCTCCTTAATCCACTAACGGCTGTGCTTGGTGTACTACCAGATGGACTTAAAGTGGAGAAGGACAAACAAACTGTAATTGCCTTTACTACACTATTGGCATGTAGACATATCTTGCTCAACTGGAAGAATCCTAACTCTCCTCTTTTAAGTCAGTGGGTAACTGATGTTATATACTATTTGAAATATCCTCACTTAGAGGATCTGTTCAAAACATTTTTAAAACCTGGCAGGACCTAATCAATAATATTTTAGAATAAGCACTTTTGCTGGGGAGAAATACTCCTTTCCCTCTATACTAATCTCAAACATTTTACTCTGGCTGTTGGCCTTTCTCTCTTTCTCATGGGAGGGGGTTGAATTTAGTTTTGTTAAGGTTGACTTGATTGTATGGAATGTTATATGTTTTATATAAATTCAATAAACGTTAAAAAAAAAAAAGTTTAGAAACTGAACTGTCAGTGGTTCATGGAAAATAATTCCTTTCCAGGTTTATGACTCTCCATTAACCATAATTATTAACAATCCCCAATGATGTCTGACAAAGTGCTAACCTGCATTATAAGGGACTAACTGCACTACCCTTTTAAGACGGGTTGAAGTCTAAGTAATCAACTTAGACCTCAGCGTTAACATTTGCCATTCACCATGCAATGCCTATGTGTCTGTTATATGCCATTTGGTATGAGATTCATAAAAGCAGTGTTAACGTTTGTGATGCGCCATCTGTTGGAATGATGGAGACATGTACAGACACTTATCCTGTTAGTAGCCTCCTTAGTGTTACATTTTTTTCTCAAGAAAACACTAAATGTACAATGTCAGAAGTGTAGAAAGTATAATAATGATACAAATAATAATAATAATAATGATGAATAATAATAATATGAATAGCTCACTGCACAAGTGCAAGTGAGTTGAGTGTCACTTTCGAATTCCCAGAATCACTTTCGGTTTCACTGACCACATCAATTTCACTGCCTGAAGACAGATTCACTTCATCATCACTGCTGATGACCGCCGTTTCTTACAAGACGCCATTACAAGGCTAAGAGAACACGCGTCAACACCACTGCCTAGGTAACACTTGGGTCTGATGCTTACGCAGGATACACCTATACCGTTGCACGAGTAACGCTCAGCACTATTACTGTTGACTTTTACAGGCCGAGTAAACCTGGGTCTTAAGCGAGATGTGTCTATACTATTGCCCAAGTTACACTCCGGACGAACACTGCAGTGTAAAAACATGTTTTTACAGCCCGAGTGATGCTCGGGTCGACCACTCAGGAAGGTAAAGTGGATTAAACTTATATTTAAACTGTGTCACCCTGTGGTTTGTTAATGTATCACAAGAAAAATGAAATCTATGGAATGTTTGCTGGGCTCGACATAGAGCACAGAAGAGCAAATGTTTTTGTGTGTCATCTTGACACAAAATTACAGCTATTAATTCACAATGATGCAAACTGACAAACTGGAAAGCACCTTGTTAATATTCTGTGCATTTTTGTACTAAAACAAAAGTTCTATCCATCAGCTGCAGATTAGATCATGTGAATTTGACTGCAACTGATTTAAATAGGGTGGAGTGGTGGCTCTGAGGCGAAGGATCGGCGCTGGTATCTGGAATGTTGCCAGTTTGAATCCCTGCTACTGCTAAAAGGGATTCCTCTCTGCTGGGCCCTTGAGCAAGGCCCTTAACCTGCAATTGTTCCAGGGGCGCTGTACAATGGCTGACCCTGCACTCTGACCCCAAGGGGTATATGAAAACTAACAAATTCCTAATATAAGAAATTATATAAGGTGAAATAAAGAACAAAACAAATGCATTGTAAAATACTTCTAATTACTTGCCCTATATAATTTATAGTGATAGCCGAGAACAAAATTAAATCTTACGTTATCATGGAGAAGGAAGTTAACAAACTTACAATAGGTGTCGATGGGGATCAATGCTGGAGAACAGCAAACCATATAAAAACATCCATAAAAAAAATCTCATGTTACTTGTGTCACCTAATCCTGACTGCATGCTCAAAATGGGCAAAATACAATTCAATACAACTGATTTTTTTGTATAGAGTTCAGCACTGAGTGCTGGCTCAGACTGCTCTGAAAAATTCTCAGTTAAAATACAAGTATAGATTATACTGGTTACCAAATACAGAACTGTTACACATATAAATAAAGATTTGTTAAAACATGTTGAAGACAAGGTAGAAACTGAGTAAACACAAATAGAAACTAAGAATAGCTGTCCATTACTTAATTGATGAACTATAGCCAGTTGATAAAGGAGGAGATTGAAATTTGAAAAGAGAAAGTCAAAAACAAAAATGAATGCATTTTTTGCTAAAGAATTAATAAATAAATATTTGCAGAAAATCAGACCAAGGCATGTAGAGGAAATGTGTTTATAATGGGAATGAGCATTTAAACTGAAGACTGAACACAAATTCTTTTATCTAAAAGATTTGTGTGGCAGAGAATTGCCCGTAACTAAACATGTTGTCTACCAGAAAGTTGCTATCCTACATAATGTACGTTGGACAATTTATCTACATTTCAGCTGTTTGAGTGATCTATTGGAGCCCAAGGAGAAGCTGCGACATTGCCATGGACAGACACCACAGCTCCCAGAATCATTCTGTAGAGTTCAGCTTCAACGTTGCAAAACGACTAGCACTATTAGATTTATTGAAATGTTCTTTGTAATTTAGTTTTTAAATATTTACAAAAGTACCTCAGCCAAAATAACTTATAGAATGATAGAATAATTAAGAGCCAGTTTGATTTTTTTCCCTTGTTATAAATCATAAAATCTAGATGGAAAGGTTTGTTATAATGGGTAGATGGGAAAAAAAAAAGGAAAACTGCTGCAACGATACAATGTCCATTGAAGACTAGATGCAGTCTTCTTTCAAGACTTCACTACACCATTACTTTAATATAATACACCTTATTTTTATTGCACTCTTCAATCACAACAGCAGTCCTGAAGTACCACAAAAGAATTTCTTAATCAACATTTCCCAGATTCCACTGAGCAGATTGGCTTTCCTTTGAAAATTGCACAATAGCACAAAAGCGAAATAACAAAAACGCAGTATGAGGAAATATTTGAACTCTTTGAGTGTGATTTTGGTCTTCAGTTAGAGTTCTGTAGTAGTTCAATTCTTTTCCCAATAACAGCCAGTGCTGAACAGAACATGTTTTAATATTTACCGATGTCTCCCTTAGGTCAGGAGATATTATGGCTTCGGCAGTGTCATTGAGCAGAAACGTACGATACAAACAATACATACACGCAAAGAAATAGTTGTGTTGGAATATAGGCAGGCATTCATAAAACAGATTTCATTTTACAGAGCACCTTGTGTCCAACTTTGTTATCTCAAATTCAACACTTTACTTACTGATGTGCTTTTTTGTAATATGCTGCTTTAACTTGTTTTTAAACAATTTAGAAGGACATCATTCTGAGTGACCGTGCCTATCTCACACTTCCCAGACTTGCAAATGACTCATTTAGCCCAGTCACAGACAGAAAAGAATTCAGCCCTGCATGGCCCTCAAACTAATCTACTTCAAAAGGTAGAATTGGCCTGGGGTTGTGCAGCTTGACAAGCCATGGATATATAGTTATCTTAACAGAACTGCACATAAGAAAATAAGATTAATCTCTTCATCTGTTTTCCGAACCCACTAATTCCATGTTATTATGCCAGGGAGCTGGAGCCAACTCTGGCAAGGCTGGAAATAGGCCAAGACAGGGCACCTATTTAGTTTAGGTGGGACGATCAAGAGTTGCTGATGTCAGTAAACTTAACGTGCAGGTCTGAACAGGCTGAAGTACTTAGAACCACTGGAGATATCAATATCAACTTGAAATGGGGCGGAGTGGTGGCTCTGAGGCTAAGGATCTGTGCTGGTATCCAGAAGGTTGCCGGTTCGAATCCCCGTCACTGCCAAAAGAAATCCTACTCTGCTGGGCCCTTGAGCAAGGCCCTTAACCTGTAATTGCTCCAGGGGCGCTGTACAATGGCTGACCCTGCGCTCTGACCCCAAGGGGTATGCGAAAACTAACAAATTCCTAATACAAGAAATTGTATAAGGCAAAATAAAGAACAAAAAAAAAATGGTGGTATTTTCTAAAGTAAATTAAATAAAGAAACAAGTTAGATACCTAACATGCAGGTGCATTCAGTGACTAAATTAACTGATATGAAAGTTGGAACATTTCACGTTTTTTATTTACTTCATCCAGGAGTTTTGTATCAATGAGTCATATTAAAACGTAATCGAGATAACAGAATGCAATTCCATGTGTTAGTAGACTACATTTAAATGCATGTCTTTCAACAGCTCTTTAGAATGGAGTTCAAACTGGAGCACGAATAGGCTTGTGGTGGGTCAGTAGCTTTCATACACAGCAGATTCCAGTTCAAGTGCTGTGAAAATGGCATCGATTGATGTGTGTTAATGGTGGAGGGTCTCTAACTGTTGTTTGGTTTTCTTAAAACATTTTTGAATTGTTTTAAGAAACCAAATAATTACCAATTGAAAAATATCTATTAATATCATCTAGCTAATAATATTAGTTAAAACACAATATTAGTTAAAACACATTCGTTAAAATTTTATAATTTTTAATAAGTGAAAACTTGGAAAGGAACTAATTTACTGTATAACGGAATGTGAAAGATGATTGTGATCTTAAGAGTAAGCTGTGAATATATGCAGCCAATTTCATCTTCATATACTTTTAAAAGATTTTCATGCCAGTCTGAAGATGCACGGAAGTAAAATTGGCACTTCGGGTACATAAACGGGCGGCACGGTGGCGCAGTGGTAGTGCTGCTGCCTCGCAGTTAGGAGACCCGGGTTCGCTTCCCTGCGTGGAATTTGCATGTTCTCCCCGTGTCTGCGTGGGTTTCCTCCCACAGTCCAAAGACATGCAGGTCAGGTGGATTGGCGATTCTAAATTGGCCCTAGTGTGTGCTTGGTGTGTGGGTGTGTTTGTATGTGTCCTGCGGTGGGTTGGCACCCTGCCCAGGATTGTTTCCTGCCTTGTGCCCTGTGTTGGCTGGGATTGGCTCCAGCAGACCCCCATGACCGTGTGTTCGGATTCAGCGGGTTGGAAAATGGATGGATGGGTACATAAACCATAACGCTCAGTCTGTTGTGCTTTATACCACTAGTTAATGCGCAAATAAAAATCTGAAGAGCTGGATCGTACGTGTATCAAAAATAACACGTTTATCATTGATCAGGTATACGATTAGCAAGAAGATCAGGGGCTTGCCATGACTGCAGCGTGGCCATGATTGTTGATGTACATTGGAGGCTTGGCAACAGGCAACACTGTCATTGTAACACCCATTCCATGTTTATATCAGTTAGGGCAGCTTCTCCTTTCCCGTGTTAATAATTAGTTCAAACATCATTTAGTTGTTCAATCAATTAAGCCTTATATATGCTCACATATGCTATTTATTTCCACAGAAGTGACTTTTACCTTAAGCAGTCGGAGAAGGGAGCTGCCTTGTCAGCCGTTTGCGCACACGCACTCTGTCCGATGTTTGAGTCACATTTTGCATCCGAGCCGCTGTCAGACGAGTGAAAAGGGGAAATATATCAAATCTCCACGTTCAAGCAAATGCTTTCGAGGTAAAATTGAGACAATTGCCTAATTCATAGTTCAAGTTGCACAGAATGTTTCTCCGTTTTAAGGTTTGCAAATTCGCTAGACTTGGGAGATTCTGACATTTCAAAACTTTGCACCCACGATGCGTTCGATATTATCTTAATGAAAATGAAACTGTCTCGACACATTTCTTTGAATACACATATTAACAAAATTGGTCTACTAGACAGACAGACAGACAGACATGGGTTATCACAATAGGTGCTTTGCGCATTATATGCAAACTCCACTAAAAAGGGAAGTTTTGCCAGATTACTTTGCTGTTAAATTTTCCCCGTTTATCCATCCATTTTCCAACCCGCTGAATCTGAACACAGGGTCACGCGGGGTCTGCTGGAGCCAATCCCAGCCAACACAGGGCACAAGGCAGGAACCAATCCCGGGCAGGGTACCAACCCACCGCAGGACACACACAAACACACCAAGCACACGCTAAGGCCAATTTAGAATCGCCAGTCCACCTGACCTGCATGTCTTTGGACTGTGGGAGGAAACCCACGCAGACACGGGGAGAACCCAGGAAGTGAACCCGGGTCTCCTAACTGCGAGGCAGCAGCGCTACCACTGTGCCACCCTTTCCCCGTTTACATGTGGTTTAATTAAATTGTTCTCAGCCTGAACTATTAAAAGACCCTCCAGTAAAACCAAACACATTTCATTTTTCAGTGTGATTTCCCTGTAAAGACTAATCCACTGCGAGGGGCAGCAAGGCTGAAAAAAGGATCACCCCCAGATGCAGTTAGAAATCAGAAGTGTGCTTATTCAATTGAGAAAATGGAATTCTCTTATATCTCAACTAGATAAAATGGTGCTTCCTGTCTTAATGGCCCTGAGTTCACAGCCAGCCTATCCATCTAAGGATGCTAACCAGAAAAATGTGGGGCTCTGATTAATTCCTCACCAATGATCCCAGTGACATTCAAGAGAAGACTGTTGTCCTGACATCATTGTCACAGACTCTCCATTTCATCCAGGTAAGACTGTTCACTGTTGTTAGAGATCAGGCCTAGAACAACATCTTATAATTTAAGGTTTCAACTGGCCTCACATACAAAGTCCCATTAAGTGTTGTCACACACATGCGATTGGGAAACTGCTGAAGGGCCTAAATGATAGTAATTCTACGCCAGAGCAGGGGGCAGCAGAGTGTGCTGACTGTCTCTCTCAGTCTCTTGCAGACCATCATGGTTTCAGTGCCACCAATGACATCACTTCCGGTCCCAGCGCCAATGATGATATCATGCCCGGTTCTGGCGCCGATGACATCACTTCCCGTACTGCTCTTTAAAACCGTCATCTTACCTCAATACAAACCAATTCTGTTTTAGACTCTGCTCTATGAACATCTCTGTTCAAATTTAAATCAACTTTTGCAGCCAGGAAACAATATACGGGTGGCTGCCCCAAACCTTTATGATGTCTGTGACTTGTTATTGTGACAGAATCCTGAACAGGAAAAATAAGCATAGGTATAGAAAGATGTTGAACTGCAGTCTACCATAATGCAATTAACAGGAAAGCAGAGATTTGGTTATTAGCACTGTTTCCTTCATATCTCCACTGTCCTGGGCTTTATTTTCAGCCTAGCAGCTATCCCTGTAGCTGTTTCCACCCTAATCCCAAACACATTCACTTGAAACAGTTTGGCTGCTCTAAACTGGCCAAGTGATGGTGAGAATATGTATAAGGTTGTACCACCCCTTTCCAAAATAGTTGGGATGTTGTGTAAAATGTAAATAAAAAGAGAATTTGATGATTTTCAAATCACGTAAACCCATATTTAACTGAAAATAGAAAAAGACAATGGAACAGATGTTGAAATTTGTATTGTTTTATGACAATACAAATTATTATTTGTATTGTATTATTTGTGTTGTTTTGAATTTGATGGCAACAACATGTTTAAAAAATGTTGGAAAGGGGCAATGAAAGATTGGAAAAGTTGTGTAATGCTAAAAAAACACCTGGTGGAACAAATGACAGCCAATTAGGTGGTTAATTGGCAACAGGTCAGTAACATGATTAGGTATAAAAAGATCATCACAGAGAGGCCGAGTCCGTCAGAAGTAAAGATGGGGAGAGGTTCACCACTCTGTAAAAGACTGCATTGGCAAACACAGTGCAACAATTTAAGAATAAAGTTCCTCAACATAAAATCGCAAAGAATTTTGTGACTTTCATCATTTACTGTACATAATATGATTAAAACATTCAGAGAAACCAGAGAGATCTCTGAATGCAAGAGACAAGGCTGAAAATCACTATTGATTGGATGTGATCTATGTGCCCTCTGGTGGCACTGCATTAAAAACAGACATGATTCTGTAGTGGAAATCACTGCATGAGCTCAGGAACACTTCTGAAAACCATTGTCTGTGAACACAGTTCATCTGTGCCTCCATAAATGCAAGTTAAAACTCTACCATGAAATGAAGAAGCCGTATTTAAAAATGATTCAGAAACACTGACACCTTCTCTGGACCCAAGCACATTTAAGATGGACTGAGGTGAAGTGGAAAAATGTCTTCTGGTCTAATGGATCAAAATATTGTATGTCATTCTTTTTGGGAATCGTGGATGCTGCTTCCTCCAGGTTTAAAAGGAGAGTGACTTGTTATCAACGCACAGGACTGTTCCTTGTGTTGCTCCATTGTTGCTCATGTTCATATCGTTACAAACTGCGGTTTGCCCAAAAGAGAGTCCCTTATCTAGGACACCATAGGCTCATTCATCTGCATATCTCTGAGATTATCCCTTATCATTGGTGGCTTGATGGTACAGAAGGTGCTGGACAAATCAAAAAACATAATCCTCACAGTCCTTCCAGCTTTGTCCAGGTGAGAATAAACCTTGTGGAGCAGATAAATAATTGCATCCTCTACTCCAATCTTTGTCCAATAGGCAAACTACAGTGAGTTCAGTTGCTGTACCACAAGAGGAGTCATATAGTCTAGGACCAGTGTCTCAAAGGTCTTCATGATGTGAGACACAAGATCTCACCATTCTTCTTGTACAGAAGTGAAGTGTGAGGCCTGATTAAATACTTGGACTACAGCAGGTGCACAGGAACACCACAAGAAAAGGCTGAACTGGACCACATCCCACTGCTGCCTTCAATTCAGACAGGAGCCACCTGTGTAACAGTGACCCAGACTTCTACTGCCGAACCATGGAGCCAGGAGTCAAATATGAAACCATGTGTCATCACCTCCCTGGCACAGTTCCTCAGAGCACTGAACCACACCAGTGTTCTGGAAAACACTGCAAATATCAACATCAGAAAAGCTGCAGTTGAAAACAGAAGATCCTTCATCACTCAGTGGCAACAAAAAGTACAACAGCATAACAAACTAGAATGGTACCGGAACCTTGAAGGTGTCTACACCTGGCACCATGCCTGGTCACAACAAAAGATACTGATCCACTATGGACTGAGTTGTCACAGTCTGGCAATAGAAACTGTTCATCACCAACAAACATGGAGAACCAAGCAAGATGGATACTATGGGCAGTGCGACTTTGGAGAGGTGGAAGATGAACAGTAGTTCCTTCTGCAGTGCTCCAAACAGAGCAGTGGTGGACTCCAGCTTCACCACATTATCAGAAGCGATTCCAGAGTTCCCATCATTGTGCAACATAGCCAAACTGGCCATTCTGGGGGAAGATGTATACATTAATCTATATATTATGCATATACTGTATCCTTTTTTAATTTAATTGGTGTATTATTTTATTCTGTATTTCTCATTACCTTTTAATCCCTTATCATACTCTTATTCTTGTTAGCACTATAAATGTTTTTTCTTTTGGCAAAAGGTATTGATACTTGTAAGCTACTTTAAATTGAACTGACCCTCTTGTAATATCTACATCTAGCACATACGGTAGTTCCTGAATAGCCTATTTCAATACCCCATTGGTGCACAGGCGCAACTGCGGCAAGGCTACGGACGACACCATTGGCCGAGCTTAACTTTCTGATTTTTTTGCGCTTTTCTGCAACGACGAGTCTCCTGCAATGAAAAACGGGAATTGCTCGAGGTCTTCTGTTCTCGCGTGACTTCACTTTACTCACCCGGCGAATTGACCTCAAGACGCAAATGAGGAATAGAGTGGAGGTGGAGAAGGATTTTTTGTTTCCGCGCCTTCATTGTGTGCTGTGCGGAATAAAAAAAATAAATATATAATAAAGTCAATTGTAACACTCCCTCCTCCTGTTTCCAACACAGCTCCCTCCCTCCCTCCCCCCCCCCCCCCCCCCCCCCCCCCTTGCTCTGTCTTCTTCTTCTACTCCTCCTCCTCATGCATTACAGTCCGGGTGCCCGGCGAACCGGCTCCTGCCATGTCGGTGGGAAATGCGGCGGCTGGCATCGATGAGACAACGATTGGAGAGACGACAGGTACCAAATATTCATTTTTAGCTTTCGGGGAGGAATGTCGAGCGTTTGGCCAGATGTGGCAAATCCGAACAGCCACTAGTAGGAGACTTGGCTTGTGTGCACTGCTGTCTCGAACGACTGCATATAAGAGACAGTTGTTGGAGGCGATCAAATAAGCGCAGTTTTCTAGGTTATAGTGCACGGCTCCGAAAGTAGGTCAGTAGTTTAGTAGATCAAACTCTTCGACTTGATAAAGTATGCATGGAACGCCAGTGTAGACCTAAGTTACCGATTTATTATAATGAAATAAATGCTGTGGATACTGATTGACTGTTGCTAAAGGACTTGCATTTGAAAATGTCACTTTAAGTTTTTAAATGCCCCTTCACCAGGAGTTTATGTAACGGCGCATTTGCGCTGTCATGTTGTTTATACGCGTTTTGAATATGTACTTTTGCGGGCTTGTTATGTTTATATATTTTAAAAGAAAACGTGGGGCGTGTTTGATCATCTTTAAGCCACTCCTGTATAGAAGGTATGTGGCATCTGGTGCAAGGAGTTTGGCCGACATGCCATAGACAGTATCTAGTTGTATAATCGTGCATAATTCGCAAATAATAATCTGTAGGTAATACTGGCAATCGAGCGTTTAGAGATTTACGCTGAAATTGAATAGAGAATGTGTTTTTTTCTTGTTACAAAAATACAGCATTTCTTTTATATAACGAGAATAAATTACTCGTCCTCTATTTTATTGGTGCCCGGGTTTGTACTTTTTATACTTCTTACTGTCGCAGCTGCACGTCAGTTCGTTGTTTTTATTGGGCTTCAGGCACAGTCTCTTTTTTAAACTGGAGTGATTTTATTGACTTGTTGCACCGTGAAATGACAGTACCTGCAATATAATATTTTTTTATTTTGGAAATGTTGTTGTGTTTATAAAGTTGACCTTAGAAAAACGCATCTCATTTGTCTTGTAAAGATGTCACATTGTGCTTCATTGTGCGCCGTTATATAAGATGTAGGTCAAATAACGAGGCTGTTTGCTATGATTTCTTTTCTAAGGTGTTGGTTGTGTTTTGTATTACTGTTTTAAAAGGCAAGTTGCTCATATACGTTTGTTTTTTTCCTTGGTGAATTCATGAAAGTGTATTGCTATATATATGTACTGTATATATACTGTATGTGTGTGTGTATTTATATGTACTGTATGTATGTGTATAGTGTGTGTGTGTGTGTGTGTGTGTGTGTGTGTGTGTATTTATATATATGTATATGTAGATAGATGGATATAACATATATAGAGTATTGAGCTATTATTGGTGCAGAAAAAAAAAAACTGGAGGCACCTGGGTTGGGGGGACACTAACTTACATTTCTTTTAGTTTCTTTAAAATAAATCCTCCAAAAAGACACCAAAGCCTTTAAATAGTAAGGATTTACTGCATCTTTTGTTTATGTATATATTATTGTTATTTAACAGTAATAGTTAAATGCAAGTAAAAAGTTTAATTGTATGTTACTTGATTATGTTGACCTCTTTTTGTATGTCTCTTTGGATAAAAGCATCCGCTAGGCAAATAAATGTAAAATATTAGGTTCTTATGTAAAATATTTTAATGTAATCATGAAGGAATATAACTGTTAGATATTATTTATTTTTCTATGAATAGCAGTTATTTCCCTTTAAACAATCGTATGTAGGAAGAGTGTGAGGAAGCTGAGCCAGTTACAGCAGCATCGAGGTAGGAGGCCAGTTATTCATTTTGTCACACTTGAGAATTAACACAATTGTCTCTGTTCATTAACTGAAGAACCCAGTAAATACTCCTCCACATTAAAGTAGACAATCAGTACCTCATAGTGTCCACCTGGGAATCAAGCCTAGTCTCCACCATATTTATTATTAGTAAGCCAATAGAACTATGTAAATATAATATGTACAGCGCCAAATACCAGAGAAAGGCAATCCAGGGATGCTTCTAAGAGTCAGAGTTTCAAAGATAAAGCCAAATGTTAAACTGACAAATATAAAGAAAAGGTTAAAATAGGCAAAGGAACATAGATGTTGGACAGAAGATGACTGGAAAAGCGTATTATGCTCAGCATCCCGGAGTCATCTTTTCTCAATTACATACAACACTGGTATTTGGTGTTTGTTTAGTGATGAAGACAACCGAGGATCAGTAAGGTGTTTGTCTCTCGAACTACAGACTCTGACGTCCTTCTCCTCTTATGCAGTTGCCCATCTGGGCCCCCTTCTTTTTCTAGTCTAGTTAGACACAGTTTGTCCTCTTCTCTCAAGACAGTAATGGATACCTTTGTATGAAATCTTCAGTTTCTTGGCAAGCTGTCACATGGAATAGCCATCATTTTGCAAAACACAATAAACTGGCATGTTTCTTGAGAAAGCTGTTTCATTTTGGCCATTTTGAACCCAGAACTGAACTTTAGGAACGGCAGTACCTTTTAACCCACGTGATCAGAGTAACAGGTTTCAGTGGTGCTAATGCAAGTGCAAAGGTTTCTCTAATAACCAATTAACTTGTAAACATGACTAATAAAGGATAAGGTAAGGGAGGTTACTTTAAGGACACTGAAGGACTTGCTGGTGAAAGTGGGGCTTTGAAGCAATATGTGAGTAATAAATTAAAAATCAGTCATTTCATGGAGTAATGACTATTATAAACACTAGTAATGCCTTGGCAATTTGCCCACTCATATCTCATCTAAATGGTTGAGCAGGCTGGGTATTCGTAATCTTATCTCTGACGTTGTACCTGAAATGCCAGCTAAAACTTGTGAAACTTAACCCACTGAAGAGAATGAAGAGAACTGTGTTATTAATTCTGTATGCTCTGCTAATCATAATGGACTTGCTTTGCTAAACTGTGGCTTTCTTACGAATAAGTTGTCTTTTCTTTATGATTTAATTATCCAGAAAACCTGTGCCTTACACCTGATTTCTGAGATGTGGCGGCAACCTGGGAATTATATATATAATATATATATATATATATATATATATAATACCTTTTGGGGTACAGTATATCCAAACACTGTTTGAAGTGCTTATGTTGTTAGCATGTTGCCCACCCCACCAAAAGTTAATTTATTTCTTTTGTCTAAATTAGATGAATTACTTAAATTTGCTTTAGCCATGATGTTCTTTGATTTTATTAAATTATTATTGATATTATATTTTTATTTTAATATACACACAGGTACTATTTGTTTCTTTGCCAATGTTTTCTCAATGGGTTTTGAATGTTTTAACTTGATGCAACAAGTTCATTTTCCAACTTATGGTCGTGTTTCGTACATTAGATCTGTTATATTCTTTTGGTTTTGAATATTTCTAATCTTTAAATGTTTGACATGTATAACTCCCTGTTTGCTGGAGTTCCTATGAAAATGTCCAATAGACTAGAATATATCCAAAAAAACTGTTCAGTTCTCATATCAAGTGAACTAAGCATACCATTCCTGTTCAACACCATTTGCACTTTCTCTCATTACCTTTAAATTTTACAACGTCAAACTATTTATAACATATCTTACTCAACTTTTCCATCATTATAGTCTTTTACACACATCGGTATAGTCTTTTACACACCATTTGTTTATCCTTGGACAACAGATCATTCAGTGTTATGGGCCCCTGGATCTAAAAGTCACTATTTGTGTGACTACCCTTTACTAACTTGTTTTAAATCTAGACTGAAAGCTTCTGTTTGGTCTTACATTTTAACACTTTAACGTCATGATTGGTATTTGTTCTGTTTTGTTATTGTTTGTTTGTTTCTGGCTTATGTTTTTAAATGTTGTCTAAAGTACCCTTGGGTATGAGAAAAAGGACTGCATAAATAGAAAACATGTATATGTTTTTTGTACTGAATTGATTTTTTTAAACTAATAAAAATCTGTTCAACCAAAAAAAGATCCAGCAGCATCATGAAGTTGCTTTCTATTGCTGTATCCTGCACAAAAAGCTCAAATCACTACCAAAGTCTTTAATTTGTTTTTTAAAAAAGTAAAGCTCTTAGGATGCAGTAAAGTTTAATTTTTTCCTGTAGCTTGATTCAGTAAACAACATTTTTAAAGTAAATTATCGCATTAAAATATTTTAAAAATAGTTAAAAGTATTATCAGTGGGAGAGTGATGTGTGCAGTATTCAGATGTATTGTTTTTGTAGAGCTGTTAAATACAAAAAAAAAATCACACATTAAAATGGTGGCTTTAAATAGATTCTTAACATGAGAGGGTTCTACAGAATTAAATATATAATCCCTGAGGTTATTGTATTTAATTAGTAATCCTTGTTTTTGTATACAGTAGTGCATAGAAAACATGTAAGAGTAAAATGTAAAGTAGTTTTTGGAATAATCAAAGAATTATGTTAAGCACTGCCTCATCACACTTTGTATATCTCAAAAGTCTGTTGACATCTTTGTTTTTGTGCATTCTTTGTCTTTGAATACCATTGTGACTGTTATCTACTATCATATGTTGATAACATAAGCTACCTTGCTGTTGAGGAGGTTTTCTTATAGTTGGATGTTTTTTATATATCTAATTTGAACTAAATTAGTCTAATTATTCTCCCTTTTCAAAGATGTGTACATGTACTACAGTGTGCAGGTTATATCGATTATTCATTGACAGCTGTCTTTGACAATCTGATAAATTTGATCAGCTAATCATAAAAGAATATCATAGCATCACTTATAACTGCATGTACGTAAATAATCTAGTAGTGTCATACTCTGTTCTTAGTCGCAGCTGTGATACTGTTTTCTATTTAAATACAGTTGAAATTTATTCCTTGTAGTTAGCAGGATTCATTAAACACATTATACAGAGATAAAAAATTTTTTTTAGACATTTCTTCATATTTAATTTTTTTTTCTGTAAGACTAAACTATTTAATTAATACAAAATGTTTGCCGTTCTTTGTTACATCTTGAGCTATCAGTGCCACAGGGCAGAGGCTTCCTCATTTGACTTTCTTTAGATATATCGAGGAACCTCGTGGGTATTTGTTAAAACAACACATTGCCTTTTCATCATTAGTAAACAATAGTACCTGGTGCACTCTGCTCTCTGTCATGTGACTTCCAGGATGGGATCTTTAATAATCTGTTCCTATGGTATTGGTTAGTAGATCATAGAAAATGTTAAAGTCTTAAAGTTCTGAATTTAATAATATATTTATTACCTGAATAAATGGGTAATTTCAAAAAGAACTAAAAACCATAAAATATGAATGTAGTTTTCTATCCAAACATTGCAAATTCATTCATTTATAATGTTCATTCACTTGTGAGCAAACATCATTTTGTGAAAAAATGAAATTTTATTCACTAAAATTTCTTGACTCTTAGAGTCATCAGTGTTGGCAGCATGTACTGTATAACACTATTTTCTTAATGGGTTCCCATGGCATTTTTTGTTTTAAGTGTTTTTTGCTTTCAAATTGAAGTTACAGTATTTTCAAAACGGCTTAATCCAATTTAGGGGTTGGAGTCCACTTCCCTTTTATTGTACAACAATGTTCTCAAGTATAAGATTTTTTTTTTTTTTTTAAAGTGAACAATTTTAGGTAGATTACCTTCCACAGTAATGTATTTTCTCTGTCCCACTAGCTATTGTCTGTATAATGTCCTACAATGATTACTTACTAAAAATATAAATTACATTCCAGAGTACAATAAGTAGAAGTTAATTTATATATCAGCAAATGATATATGTGAGTTTTTGCAGTTAAAATGCTGCAAAGGTAACAGTGTATGGGAAGATTTCAGGCTTTAACCAAGGTACTAAAAGTAGAGTTTTTTTTTTGATTAAAAATAATTAGTATAAATCTAGTATTAATATGTTCCTTTTTTATCTTCCTCAGAGGATCAGTTGGTTCTTGGGAGCCAGGGTCCTACAACGTCTTTCTCCAGCTTAATTTCTCCTCCTACTGCAGTTGTATCTTCAGACTTGGTTAAGTCCATGGTGGAGTTTCCCAGGAAACGTAAGGGCAGTACAGATAACCAGTAAGTTAAAATTTACTCTATTCATTAAAATAAACATTGGTAGATAGTATGTTTGATTTAAGGAGAGTTTTTAAATGTTTAATATTTTTCTGATTCTTTATTTTTCCCCATATTCGATTAACTAAAATGCCTTTTTGCAGTAGTTTTCCCATGCAGCTGAAGTAGGAGTTACCATAGGGTTGACCCTTGCATTAATAAACAATCAGTGTTTGAGTTTTTGAGAGAAGACAACACAAACATGCTTACAGATTTTTTGTTATCATTTTTTATGTAGCATGTTTTCATACAAAAAATGTAGCTCAAAGTGCTTTGCAAGATGTCAGAGAGAAAGTTATAAGAAAATAAAAACAAATAAGATTGAAGTAAGAATAATAATTGAATAAGTAACAAAGAAAATAAATGTTAAAAATCCTTACAATCCATTATTTTATAAATCCATAATCTTATAAAACAGATATATAATTAGTAGAAGAGTGGTGTCCTTATATGTAATATCATATTGTAAGTCTCCAAAGATGAGTCAGGTAATAAGGTCAGATGGTCGGATAGACAGAAAAAACAACCAAAAAAAATCTGCAGGGGTTCCGAAGCCAAAAGAATGCCTTGCCCCCACTGGGCATTCTACCTGACATATACATGTGCTTAAATCATTCCTCGTTGTTTCCAGGTTTCGTCTCGGAGGATTCAATGCAGTTGGTCTCATAGGACAGCTGAGGCACCCACCTTCATTCCAGTATCACAGGTGTCTGCACAATGCCTCAGTCAGGTGATGGTGCAAAATGCCACCATAGAAGAATCAGAAAAGAAAGCAGAGAACAGTAGAGACTAGTAAAGATTGCAAATCCCTGAAGAATATTCTGTGGTCTATTAAGAGCATAACTAAAATGTAACTACAAAAAAGACAAAAAAAATGTGTTTTTGTTTTTTTTTTTTTTTTTTATATAAATGTTCCACAGTATTAGCCTGGCGCGTCTCTATTGGTAAAGTATTCCTGATTTTTGGTGCATAACTGCAAAAGGCCTCCTCACCACTTCTTTCATTCTTGGCTTTTGGAATTACTTGCATAAACAGACCACCATTAGAAGATTTAAGGTCACAACTTGGAGTGTGGAGGGACGGGCACTCCAAAATATGAGAAGATACAAAATTATTTAAGGCTTTATACACCAATATTAGCCAATGTACCAATGCTAGAACTGGTGAGATGTGCTCAGATTTTCGTTTTCTAGTTAAGATTCTTGCTTCTGCATTCTGCACTAATTGCAACCAATGTATGTGTTTCTTAGACACTTATGTTAGGGGTTTATTACAGCAATCTAGTCAACTAAAAACAAAAGTGTGAATTAATTTCTCAGCATCTTCCAGTGTTCCAAGATGTCTATATTTTACAATGTTCCTTAAGTGAAAAAAATGCAATCATAATAATCTGGTTATTGTGCAATGTAAAGTTTAGGTCAGAGTCTATGATTACACATAAGTTCTTTATCCCCACCTTGACTTTATTGTTAAGGAATCAAGTTTATTTCTAATACCCTCACTATTTCCATTTTTGCCAACCACAAAAATTCCTGGGTTTTTTTTCAAATTTTGTTTGAGAAAGTTACTACTCATTGATTTGGAAATCCATCAACTTTTAGAATGGTAATCAAATGTGAAATTAGAACATGTAGTTGAAAACGCAAGATGTATGACACTTATCGCAGCATTTCAGTATCAACTTTAACACCATGTTACAACAACCTTGAAACTCAGAAGTTAGTTTAAACTAACTGTAGGCCAACACTATCTGTTAACTATACTTTGGATGTAGTACAGCCTACTGTACTATTAGTAGCACATTGCTCTTTTCCAGTAGTTCATCTTGCTGGAATAGGCAGTATTTGAAGAAGAAACATTGAAAACATTAAAACTGAATTAATTTATAGTCATTTTACAGAACCTCACTGAAGTATGCTGATAAATCCATTTGGAAATGAAAGCCTATTATGTAATTATTACCAGCATTATTATATTATTGTTTTGCCACTTTAATTTATTAGTGTCACTGACTGCTCAAATATGCTATTTATGATGAAAAAATAGAAAGTTTCATAGAAATTGAAAAATAAACATTTTTAATGATGTGCTTCTTATGGTTGCTTGAGCTTTAAGGATGCATTATATAATGCTCAATATTGGAAATAATGCAAGAATAACACATTTTCCTTGAAAGAAGTTAAAGGGGCTATCACTGCTCCATTCTTTTTGTCAGCCTGTGGAGTCAAAATTTAACAACTACTAAAACTCCACAACTTGATAAACTGGAAAAAGAGATACATTCAAGCCTCTTAATTATGCCATTACATTTTGGGGATTTATATAAACATATAAAAAAGAGAAGTATTTTCCGGATCTTCAATTTAAAGAAATACAGTGTATTACGTTATAAATCCTGTCATCTGTAAAATACTTAGGCATTCATAATGTTATATGCATACAAGATAACATTTTCAAATGTGCTTAATCCAAAGTAGAGTTATGGGAATGCAATGCCTATCCTGACAGCAAAACATTAATCAGCCTTCAGGGACCTTGGTTCATTATAGAGTCCACTTACAATTGGTTAGTTTAGCGTTGTCAATAAATATGAAATGCATGTCGTTGGTGACTTGGGAGGAAAATTAGAACACTCTAAGAAAAAAATGCTTGCACAGAGAGAATATGCAAAGTAGCTTAATCAAAACTGTTGTGCTTGTGAGGTATGGGAGAAACATGTCTTGATTCTAACATATTTTTTTTTGGTCGTCACAACACATTAATGCTAAATAGTACAGGCTTTACAAATTAACCGTTTTACGATAATTTACTTACTAATCAAGGCTTTTAAGACCCTTTGTCACGTGAACCACAGTTAAACTGAATTTTCATGTATGGGAAGACTGACAATTTTCAATAGGCATTGCAACACATTCTTGACACACTAATTCCAAGACGTACTTCATGCAGTGTTCTCATAAAATATCTTTACAATAAAGTTAGGTTTGGGGGACTGTTATCTTATTCTATTACCCAGCTGTGTTGATCTTTCTTCAGTAATCAATGTTAAACATAAATAAATCAAGTTTTCAAGTTATTTTAAGTATCAAGCATTTAAGTTATTAGTAAGAAAAACTTTAAATGTATTGGATGTTTAATTATGGAATATTTCAACATACTGAATTTCTTTGATAAGTGGTAATTAATATTTTGAATACTAAATAAACTTGTACATCCTACTAATCTGAAAGTGGTACACACTTTCACCCCTAAAAGATCCTTTCCATTATTTTTCATAAAAATTGTTGCTTTCAACAAATTATAATTGTTGTTTTTTTATTTTTAACTAGTCCAAATGTAACTACATATTTTTTTTTTGTCTAATAAGAATTTGACCAGTACAATCTGTAATCTTTATATAAAAAAAGAAAATTAAGCTTGCCTGTGCAAAGATGCCACTCCAGGTCACAAAATGAGTCCAGTAGCCCAGAGTTACTGTAGTTCTAGACTCAAAATATTTGTTCTTTCTGATATTTTTCTTATACATTGTGACAAAGATTTGGGGGTGGAGTGGTGGTTCTGAGGCTAAGTATCTGTGCTGGTATCCCGAAGGTTGCCGGTTCAAATCCTCGTCCCTGCCAAAAGAGATCCTACCCTGCTGGGCCTTTGAGCAAGACCCTTAACCTGTAATTGCTCCAGGGGCGTGGTACAATGGCTGACCTTGTGCTCTGACCCCAAGGGGTATGCAAAAACTTAACAAATTCTTAATACAAGAAATTGTATAAGGCGAAATAAAGAACAAAAAAAAAAAAGACTGGTACAGACCTGTTAGAAACAGAATTTTTCTTTATAGTATTAGTTATTAAGCTACAAGAAAGTTTGTATTGTGTGCTTTTTTTGCCATAATTTATGGTGTCAATATTTGGTTTTATATATTTATTTTGCTTTTTTAGAGAAATTGTTGATGTGGACATGGAAGAATTACAAGACAAGTATGTATTTTTAAATAAATCCCATAGTAAAATATAAGATTTTAATATATGAAGTTTAATAAATAGCATTATGTTGTTGGACAATGAACAGCATCAGGTAAAGTATTCTGCTTGTCTCACTCCAGAAACTAAGAAATCTTTTTGTTTCTTTCATAACCTTTGATGGTCATTCCAGCTAACAATATGTTCTCTGTAAGTATATTTTACTGAATCAATAACAGTATTTTATTTACAAGCCTTTTGTACAATCTACAACCACAAAAATGCAGCTGGTACATTAGAAGTATCTATACATATTAATAAAAGGCAAAGCCCTCACTGACTCACTGACTGACTCACTGACTAACTGACTGACTCACTCATCACTAATTCTCGAACTTCCCGTGTAGGTGGAAGGCTGAAATTTGGCAGGCTCATTCCTTACAGCTTACTTACAAAAGTTAGGCAGGTTTCATTTCGAAATTCTACGCATAATGGTCATAATTGGAACATATTTTTTGTCCATATACTCTAATGGAGGAGGCGGAGTCACGTATCGCGTCATCACGCCTGCTACGTAATCACGTGAACTAAAAACAAGGAAGAAATTTACAGCACGAGTCAAACGCGGGAACGAAGGTAAATGATGTTAATTTTTGACTGTCTTTTAATACTGTGTAAGCATACATATTAACACATGTGCAATTAAACGTGTGCATTTACGGGGTGATTTCTCAGGCTTAAAAGCTCGCCTTTTATCAAACGCGGGAACAAAGGTAACTGACGTTGTTCACTGTCTTTTAATACTGTGTAACCATACATATTAACACATGTGCAATTAAACGTGTGCATTTACGGGGTGATTTCTCAGGCTTAAAAGCTCGCCTTTTACTAAAAAGGTAAATGCAAAACTATTTTCAATCATTCTATGATCTGCTTCTCACAACTGAAGGCACCGTGGCTGATAGTAAATGACGTTAATTTTTGAGTGTCTTTTAATACTGTGTAAGCATACATATTAACACGTGCAATTAAACGTGTGCATTTACGGGGTGATTTCTCAGGCTTAAATGCTCGCCTTTTATCAAACGCGGGAACAAAGGTAAATCACGTTCTTCACTGTCTTTTAATACTGTGTAACCATACATATTAACACGTGCAATTAAACGTGTGCATTTACGGGGTGATTTCTCGGCTTAAAAGCTCGCCTTTTACTAAAAAGGTAAATGCAAAACTATTTTCAATCATTCTATGATCTGCTTCTCACAACTGAAGGCACCGTGGCTGATGTTACGTCACTTGCTGTCCAACCATAAGCGTTACCTGGTAGGTAACCGGACACTCTCTTCACTCCCTTTCGGGAATCGAACCTCTGAGGTTTTCTTTTGTTCTTAATTAAAATTTAAAAGCAATACTTCACCGCTGCTAAGCCCCTCTAGCGCTGACGTCCTAGGTTCGATTACCGTAAGCAAGTGCAGTGAGTGTGTAATTACATTCACGGCATTCGTAGTCTGATTCACAATCTGATTGTATGGGTGGTTACCTACCAGGTAACGCTTATACTTGGCCACCATGTCAGGTCGAAGTGATCACTCGAGTAAAGGCAGCTTCACAAAAAAACAGATCCTTAACAAACTGTTATTAGTATATTTTCCCTCAATTTAAAAACGTTTTATTTTCTTCTTAATAAAAATTTAAAAGCGGTACTTCGCCGGTGCGAAGCGCGTGGATTTGACCGACTGACACATACAGACATATTCATGAGTGCAGGTACTTTGGAAAGAAAGCACCGTGTAAACCTAAAGTTTAAATTAAGTTCATAGACCTACAAAAGGTTGCCATTCATTTGAGGCAAGATTGCTTTTCTTCTGTACAACTATACGTTGCATTCTCAAGAGTGTGCTTGCACGGCTTCGGATATAGATATATATATATATGTATGTCTATATATAAATATGTAAGCTTATAAGTACTGCCTTACTTCTCTTTAAGAAAGGAAGATGTAATGATACTTGATTTAAACGATTCCATGTCTTCCTGGGTTTGCGTAGCTTATTGTCAATATCTTTACACCTGTTTTTAACACTTATTTACTGAAACGGGCTTTCACGAAAAAAGTTAGGGCTTTGCTACAGGATACACCCTCCACAAGTTAAGCAAGTAAAAATAAAATATATATTTCTGTTTTATTTAAACCTTTTAAGTTCGTATGCATAGCCCCATTTGGCTGTTTAATTTTTTTTTTCTTTCTTCAGTAATATTTAATCTCCTTAAAGAAAAAGAACATATCCATTTTACTTTTTTTGTATCTCTTTAGTAATATTTTAGTGTAAAAGAATAACCAGTATTTAAACCTTTTATGTTACTTTATACATTTATTTTACACAATGTTGAAAAATTAATAAGAAAGCTACATATTTTGGCAGCTGCTGCTTTCATTTTCAATGAAATGAAAAAAAGCTCTCCAAGAGAAAACGTCAATGAAGAAGAAACAGTTTGTACTATCTAAAAATCAGAAACCCTCATTTATAAAAGTTTGCTGCAGATGACTTAACTGAAAATAAATGAATAGTTCCTATGTGTATAATACATATTTATCTATTTTACTTATGCCTTTATTCCACCAACTTACAACATCTGAGGTACAATTTGTTACATTACTTTTGTTTTTTGCAGCACAGGCAGGTGAAGTGACTTCCTCAGGGTCACACAGTGGTGTCAGTACCAGGATTTGAACTGACAAGCTCCGGGTTTACTGAAATATTACTGAACAAAGAAAAAAAACGAAAACGGGCAAATACGGCTATGCATACAGATGTCCATCCGTCCATTATCCAACCTGCCATATCCTAAATACAGGAGCCAATAAGTACATATGTATATATACAGTATATATATATATATATATATATATATATATATATATATATATATATATATATAATATATGTGTGAATGTATGTATGTATATATGTATGTCTATATATATATATATATATATATGTAGATATGTAAATTTGTATATGTATATATATGTTTATGTGGATGTGTATATGTGTATATACGTATGTATATGTAGATATGTATATATATATATATATATATATATATGTATATGTATATATATGTTTATGTGTGTGTGTGTGTGTGTGTGTGTGTATATATTATATATATAAAAGACAGCAACACTCATAACAATGACAACACAATTACATTGACAATCATGTTACGTTATTTTTAAAATGTTTCCTTTTTTTTTTTTCATAACCTCTTTAACACACTACTTCTCCGCTGTGAAGCGCGGGTATTTTGCTAGTATATTATATATTGTAGGATTAATAGCTGAAACTCCAGCTATTTTAAATGTAATAAGGTTTTCTGTGTTAATTTCCACAACCAAACCATTTCTTAAATGTATAACCACTATACTATTTTCTTTTAAGTTACAAAATATGTAGTGAAGAAACATTTGTCCCTTCTTGATTACCCCAAATATTTAATATATAAATATTTAATGCTGTTTATTTTTGGGTCTTTAGACAGAATCTAAAACTAAAAAACACAAATAAAAAATGTTATGCTACACTAGGGCTGGGCGATGTGGAAAAAAAATCTTATCACAATAATTTTTTTGTATCAGTCAATAATGATGTTTATATCTATAATAATAAAAGGCAAAGTCCTCAATGACTGACTGACTCACTCACTCACTGACTGACTCATCACTAATTCTCCAACTTCCCGTGTAGGTGGAAGGCTGAAATTTGGCAGGCTCATTCCTTACAGCTTACTTACAAAAGTTAGGCAGGTTTCATTTCGAAATTCAAAGCGTAATGGTCATAACTGGAACATATTTTTTGTCCATACACTGTAATGGAGGAGGCGGAGTCACGTATCGCGTCATCATGCCTCCTACGTAATCACGTGAACTAAAAACAAGGAAGAGATTTACAGCACGAGTCACACGCGGGAACGAAGGTAAATGACGTTAATTTTTGACTGTCTTTTAATACTGTGTAAGCATACATATTAACACATGTGCAATTAAACGTGTGCATGTACGGGGTGATTTCTCAGGCTTAAAAGCTCACCTTTTATCAAACGCGGGAACAAAGGTAACTGACGTTGTTCACTGTCTTTTAATACTGTGTAACCATACATATTAACACATGTCCAATTAAACGTGTGCATTTACGCGGTGATTTCTCAGGCTTAAAAGCTCGCCTTTTACTAAAAAGGTAAATCCAAAACTATTTTCAATCAGTTTATTGAAACGCTCCCGTTAAGGATTGCAATAACATATTCGCGAGATAAAAGAACGAAGTAGGGGGAAATGGAGGAACAGCCGCAAACAGCGAAGAGCAAAAAATTTATTAAACAATTGAGAACGGAGCGAGTGAAGCATACAAGCATGTTCATAAGGGAAACAAAGCACGGTGTAAAACGTAAGTTTAAATTAAGTTTATAGAAACGCTCCCGCTGCGGATTGCAATAACATATTCGCGAGATAAAAGTTTAATGAGAAGACAGGAGGTATAAACGAACCACACGCCGTGGCGCAACGTTAGGGGCAACAGTTTCAACCATTCTATGATCTGCTTCTCGCAACTGAAAGACGGCACATGGCGGATGTTAGCCGACTTGCTGACCGCAACGTTAGGGGCTTCAACTATGGCGCTGATGCCACATCTCAGTGCCAACACTTTGCAGACTGTACTTCAAAGACACGCCCTCCTCACTGGACAGTTAAAAACACCAATCAAACTAACGATGACATCAAGTATTACCCAATCAAAAGTAGGAAAGGAGGCATCTTCATAAAATGCGTGTGGGATGATTTGCATGAGACGCTGCTTTAAAAAAAAAATGATAAAAAAAATACGGGATAAATCCCGTCCAGTATTGATTCAAAACGGGACGCGCAATTTCATTCTCAAACGCGGCACGATTCCGTATTTTAAAGGACGGGTGGCAACCCTACAGTGCCAGGTAACCACCCATACAATCACATTGTGATTCAGACTAGGAATGCAATGAATGTAATTACCCCGATCTACATACAAGGCGAAAGTCTTGCAACATTCAAAGATGATGGTTTGGGATAAGTACACCATACAACATAAAACAGCTTATGAAGCCTTGAACCGAAAAAAGCAAGATCTCAGAGATCGTAAAAAAAAAATAGGAGGTAATGTCGTTTTACTCGCTGTAGATTTTAGTCAAACATTACCAGTTATTCCATGAGGGAGACCAGCAGATGAACTCAACGCGTGTTTAAAATCCATGCTTCTCCCACGCTCTGTTATATGTCGCGTGTTCTCGGGTAGGTGCACCAAAAAATTTATACATTTAACCATGTAATGGGCAAACAAAAAATGAGGTATACCCGAAGGCACTGCAGTAGTACTTCATGTAACTTTACTTCTTAAATGTTAATGTTTTACTGTTTAATAATTTATACGCTTCTTATATGTTGTTCAAATTCTTTTATCAAAATACCACTGACAGCGCAATGCACGATAACATGGAGTGAATACACCATACGCATCCGCCCACGGCTGCCCTGCTGTGCGCAGATAGGAGTTGATTCTACAATAAAATAAAATAAACATAAAAAGAGTAAAACAATCATCACCCATAAACCGTGTGTGTGTGTATATATGTGTATATATATATATGTTGATATGTGGATGTGTATATGTATATATATATATATGTTTATGTGTGTGTGTGTGTGTATTTTATATATATAAAACACAGCAACACTCATAACAATGACAACACAATTACATTGACAATCATGTTACGTTATTTTTAAAATGTTTCCTTTTTTTTTCATAACCTCTTTAACACACTACTTCTCCGCTGCGAAGCGCGGGTATTTTGCTAGTCATAATATAAATCAAGTCACTATTTTTGTCAAACTTAAAGGTTCATGTTTACTCCTAAGTGAGATTTGAAGATATCATAAGGTTAACTGTGGTTTAAGTGTTATTTTTTTTCTGTCAGAAGTTGAACATGACAAATGTTCTGTAGAACATTATACAACTGTATTTCAAATAAGTAAAATGTACTCTATATGTATAAAATCCTAAGCCTAAAAGTGCAAAGATTTTATATGACGTTTTTATGTCATGTTTTTTATCACGCTTTAAATCAGGCTTATTTTAAAACCTACATATATATCTTCAAACTTTAGAATTTATCAAACTTTAATGTGATGTTAGATTTTCAGATTCTTACTCTGCTTTTAAATTATAAACTAAAATATCAAGAAAGTCGTGTTTTTTAATATTAAGAAAGTAATGGTTTTTATTTTTGATCGAGCAAACTTTCTTTCACAGGAACAAACTATTAAAAAAAATATCTATTCATAACACCAATGTTTGTATTTAGGTGATTTAGTTAGCTGAAAGTTGAGTTATGATGACCCATTGCATACCACTTTAGTTTTCACGTGATTTTTCCTGTTATTTAAATGTCATTTTTTAAAAAAAAAAAATTTTTTTTATCTATAAGAATGTCAGTTAAAACGAATTGATTATTTATTTAGTCTCTTATAAATACTTATTGAGCATAGTGGACCTCAGTTTAACTGGAATACTCCAATCAGTAAGAGAGTAAATATTTTATTCTCATTTCATGATTTTGACACTGTTAAATAATAGTTTTTCATTTACATGTTTATAGAATTTCGTGATTTTGACTCCAATAAATAATAATTTTTCTTTTGTACATTTACAGATTTTACTAATATTCTGGCCGCAACTGGGGGTTGAGCGCCAAAGGCACCAGGGGGGCTTGCCCCCTTAGTAGGCATATATAAAAAACTAAACTCTGACTAGTCAGCTTCTTCAAGTGTTACAGGAAAACACAAACAAAGTTCACAACTAAATTCTTTGGTCAGTTCTAATGCATAAAATAGGTAATACAAAATAAAAAAAAGTCTCAATTCAAGTCAAATGCTTCCATGTTTTACTCTGAATGCACTAAATTTGTTGGTCATCTCCAGATAAAATCTCAATTAAAAATTCTAAAATCTTAAATGTAAAACTGAAATCTTAAAAGTTTTCAAGTTTTACAGGAGAGCACAAAGTGAATTATTTGATCAGTTCCAATTAAATACAGTAGATATTAATACAAAATAAATCTTAAAAAATTACTTCTATATTGTATTCTTCCCCTTGTGTAGATTCAAACTGTTTTAAGTGATTTGGAAACATCCACAAATTAATAGACAAAAACCATTTTGTATATATTCTTTGCACAAATTCAGGCAGCTATCAAAAGTAAATGAAGGGTAACATAAACAAAATTGATATATTCACCCAATTACGGTCAGCTTATGCTCCAATGTAAAAAATTAAATAAAGGCACAAGAAATCCCCAGTAGTGCAGTGAAGTCTGTGAATTCGGTATTGTGTGTGCTCTCAAGGTTGGCACTGCTTCAGATGGTACAAAAGATTATTACCTGTCTTTGTGAATACAAGCTTTTGACACAATTTGAAGTGCACGCTACTATGCTTCTTGTCAGACTTTAAATAGTCAAAATATCTCCACACTACTGAATTCCTCTGACTCATCTTTTCAACAACATCCTCATCTTTTGAGCCTTGGATTTGGTGTCTTCTTTGGTAACAATGTTTTTTTGATTTTTTTTTTCCCCCCAAAGTTTTCATTAACATTTTCTGTTATTTTGTCCTTCATCTCACTCCCACTACTGACATACTGGTGTGCACAGCTGCAGTAGTCCAAACATTAGCGCATGTGATGCTGCTACTCCTCCGCTGAGTGCTGTGTATGTCTGCCTAACATGATGTGGTTATAACTTTATTCAAGCCATATTATTGGTTTGGAATGGTGCTATTCTCATCATCATTGGCTTTTCATGTTGTCTGTCAAAACATGGATGGAATGAGTTCTGTCAATGTTGTATCAATCATGTCTTATATTTCTATTGAGGAAATGGTATTTCACGATAATCTTCATTGTTTTATCGCCTGGCCGTATTAACTCCGACTGGTATCAAGTGGAAAAATTGCACTCCCCTCCCCCATGTAATTAACCCGGATGAAGGGTTAATTGGAGTCTAGTAATTAACTTCCTTAGCATTCAACCCAAAGATTACTTGGCCAGTGAAAACAGAGTTAACAGTCTTAGTCCTGAGCATTAGCTGGGTAATGGTGTAGATGCATATTCTCCTACTGTAGCTTAATAATAGCATCTTGTAAGAAATGTTTTTCAGCAGCCTAGGTGTTGCACGCTCTTAACCGTGAAACGATTCTGTCTTCAAGGCTGTGATATTGAATCAGATAGTGAAACCGAAAGTGATTCTGATGAGTCTGAAAATGACTCTCGTATTTGGATTTCTGTTGATTCTGCTACAGATAAACCAGCACCACCTCATTTTGGTTTTGTGGGGCAGCCAAGAATAAAAGAGAATATTGACAGCCAAGATCTGCTTACTTACTTTAAGTTTTTTCTTGATGATAATGTGATTGAATGAATTGTTGTTGAGATGAACCGTTATGCTGAACAGTTTTGGGTAAATGACCGTATACTTTTTCAAAGATATACCACACAAAAGACACATTTTGATAGTATATATGGCATTAGCATCATCATCATCATCATTATTATTATTCATTCCATTAGTATTCTTAATTAGTGTTGATCATAAAGTTTTGCCAAAGTGTTATTTGCAGCAAATTTGCTGCATTTGACCTTGTTTGTCAGATTATTTACATGGAGATTCCAGGAGGAGGCAGTATGGGGCTCACAGCAGAAGGATGAGCAGGCGCAGAAGGAACTGTCTATTGTCGGGGGGGGGGGGGGGGGGGGGGGGGTTTCAACTGAGCAGCAGGAGGAGGAAGAAGATAATCAGGAAGTGGTGGTCAGGGGGCACCTCTACAACATGGCTGCACATATGCTGCAGTGCCTTAGGAGGAAACCCTGGATTAAAACTATAAAACAGAGGAACGATTACTGGGTGGCCAACCTACTAGATCCCCGGTACAAAACCAAGATGGGGGAGATTATAGAGCCAAGTTAACAGGAACACAGGATGCATCACCTCTGTTCTGTCCTTACCAGCAAGCTGCTTGAGGCATACCCCCACTCTTGCTTCCCCGCTACCTCTCCACATGTCCATCAGAGAGCTGTCAATAGCAGAAGCAGCAGCAGCAACCATGGTGGTGGCAATCTGATGGATATGTGAAGAGAGTTTTTCTAGCATCAATGACCCAGTCTGACAAAGGGTGACAATAGCAGCAGTCACTGCAAGAGGCTGGACCGCATGGTGAGTGACTACCTGGAGTGCATCACTGCAAATGATTCAATGTGCACTGATGACCCCATTGAATTCTGGGTGATTATGCTGGATTTAAGTCAGGAGCTTGCTCAGTATGTGCTGGAAGTGCTGTATTGCCCGGCTTCCAGCTTACTGTCTGAGCGGGCTTTCAGTGCTACAGGCAGGGTGGCCACAGACAAGCGGACCCGAATCTGTGGACAGACTAACCTTTATTAAAATGAATGAGTCCTGGATCAGCAGTGATTTCCAGCCCCTGTCCGCTGATTCTAGGGACTAGATGGGTTTCTTGTCTATCACACACTATCACTTTAATTTTTGTTTTTTTTTTGTAAATCTTTACTTCAATTTTATCTCAGGGAGGCATGGGGGTGCAGTGGTTGGCAATGCTGCTGCACGGTTTGGGTCACCTATTTGGCCTCAATAATTGCTCCAGTATAGTTGAATAGTTGTCAGACATTTTTCTAGTCCTAAGGGACACCTTAAAGATGATTGCACCATTATAATGCAGTCAAATCTAGTTCAGTTAGTCCTTCCCCATTGACTTTAATGGATTTCACCAAGTTCAGCGAATATCATGAATATTTCCTTGATTTCGGGGAACTTGACGGCAAAGTGAACTTGGCAGTGTTCACTCATCATTTTTCATCATCATTATTATTATTTGTATAATTTTTTCACTTCTGACTTTGTACTTTTAATGTTTTGTACATTTTACAGTAGAATGGTGAGATTTAATAAAAAGTAATTTTCCAAGCCAAAAAAAATCCAAAGCTTTTTGGATTTTTTCTCAAAAAAAAAAACAAAACAAAAAACGTCACACTAAGGTTAAACACAGTTGGGCTTTAGTACAGCTACAGTATATAGACCTCATTTACTTTGATACTTTCCATCAGTCAAATTGTTAGCACAAAGATTCAACAAGCACATAATGCTATTATAGAAGCAAATTTCTAAAGAGTGGAGAAAAGTTGTTTATCATTTTGACAAGGGCTAAAAGGCTATTTTAACACTCTGGGACTCTAATTAATCACAGTGAAAGTTATAACCTCCAAATGGAAAACACTTGGAACAGTAGTGAATCTTCCCAGGAGCGGCAAGCCTGCCAGAGTTACTCCCGAGGGTAGCATAACATCATCCATAAGGTCACAAAGGATCCTAAAAGGCCTAAAGAACTGCAGGCTTCTTTTGCCTCAGTAAATGTCAATGTTCATTACTACATAATTGTTAGAATCCTGAGTAAAATAAGCTTTATTGGAGGAAGGTGGAAACCACTGTAAAATAAGAAGTGCATAAATGTGTGTGCCTCATTTGCCAAGAAACACCTGGATGATCCCTAAGATTTTTGTAAGAATGTTCTGTGGAGGAATGAATCAAAAATTGAACTTTTTGCACAATGTTTGTCACTTTTTTTCAGGCATAAAGTGATAATCACATTCCAACACAAGTACATTACTGTATATCATAACATGCTGTTGCTTCTGTGATACTGTGGTGTATTTGTACTGTACACATTAAGAATATTTATACTGTATTTACTGTGTATATTTTCAATCTATTGTTTATTGTTTTAGGGCTGATGGAGAAGATCAGCACACAAAAATGAAATGTTTCAGGTATGTTAAAATATTAAACTTGTTTTTACTAAGATTAGACTGGAAATGTAAAGTATTTCTGTAATTTATTGGCCACTTTTACCTGTATTTTATCTGGATGACTAAATTAACAATTGAATCAAAATCCTTTATAAGATCTTCTTATATAATATGCTACCATGGCTGTCCGTTTGTCTGTCCAGGATTTTAAATCACCTGCAGCTCACAAACCGTTTGAACTATTGACTTGAAATTTGGTACACATATTGTACGTGACATCTACTTTCCGCTTTCAGAGTGATGATTGACCTCCAAGGTTATTCTTCTTTCTATTTTTATTTTATTTTATTGTAGAATCAAGTCTCGGCAGTGGCCAATAGGGTGGCCGTGCGACACTTGCATACGGGCGCCGTTCTCATCCCCACCACCTCCCCCATCACTTCCCCTACCTCTTCATATCTTAAATCATTCTTGAGGCAGATTGAAGACTTAAGTCTAATTTAATTAGTCTAATTTAATCTAATTTAATTTAAGACTTAATTTAAGGAAAACATACCAAGTAATTGCAACACAAACACTGACTTAATCAGTTTTAACGCGAAAAGATGCAGACGAAAGAAGTGAAGAAGCGGGCTGCTAGGGTAGAGAAAAGAAGAGCTGCTCAGGAAGTTGCAAGCACAGCAACCGCTGATCAAACGAATGCTAAATGTACAGAGAAAGAAATGAAAACTAGGAATGCTCAAGTCAAGTGTATTCATGGCACAGTTATTGTGCAGTGCACTGCTACTGGTTTCTAATAACTGTCATTTAAATAAAAAGTTAAATTGTGGAGCTTCCTGGTTAGAATATTTACCATTTGCAGTTTTATTGCAGGTAACTCGTAATTTCTAAGTAAAGAGTTACTTGTAGCCTTTCTTGGAAATAATCTGACTCTATTTACTATTCTTTAATTTTCTTTTCTTTATTTAGGATCAGATAGCGGTTTCTTCATATGCATTAAACACCTCACTTCCAACATTATCCAATTGCTCCCTGTCAGAAATGTTTCAGGCTTAATTGGGAGCCAATGTGTGCTTCTTTGTTTCTGTGTTATAAAGGTTATTTGTTACTGATATTCCTAATGTAATTAATTAGTTATTGATTATTATTTGCATTTGACATATAACAGGACAGTGTAATGTCAAAGATTATATCAGTTATTTTTTTAAACAAACTAGTGTTATTCCAAAAGATGTGAATATAGTATATAACAAAAAAAAAGCAAACAGAAGGCCTTCCAGAACTCATTCTCTTTGGCCTTAGTACTTATGCCTGAACAAACTTATTTTCCATAACCAACTATGCAGGGTGGATCTCCCCCTTTCACACCTTCCAAGTCCACACATTAGAATTGCCCTCTGATCCAGTAATTGTGATAGAATTACAGTATGACATATTTTAAAAAGAAGTGTTTATTTTCGATTGCGTATTAGAAAGATTGGAGGATTACATGAATATTTCTGTATAGGTTCTATACATAGTTTTTATTAATTTTTCATACATTCTTTAAGTGATAGCACTGATTTTAAACCTACAAAAAATGAGGATCTAATGTCTCCAATTCATGATGTGGGAGTAGGAAGTGTAATTATTATAAATTTCAAATAAACTTTATTTTTCATTATCCTAAAATGATATACTGTATGAAGGACACCCATGCTTCTTCTCTCTTTTATGAGACATTGAGCTATTTTTTAAAGGGAAGGTGTGCTGCTTGCATTTGAAGGTGGGCTTAACTGCTATTTTCCATTTATAAATGCAGGACATTAAGAGGTCAGTACTGTTTTTTCCAAGGAAAGTGTTCAACTATATGAATGCTGACTGATACACCCTGTCCACTGTGGCACTTTTTCACATCGCAGTCCATATGATTGGTATTTAAGAATTAAATGGATTAGATAAAGTTTAATAAAGTGGTGAAGTAAAAGGCACATTTTTTTATAGGATGACTTGAAACACATTTAATTTGTGGATAGATTTATACCCTCAAAAACCTTTTATAGCATCCATCTATGATGTGAAAAAATATAATGAATTTTGAGGAGATCATCATTTTGATGTCTCTTTAATTGTTTTACCTTTTTAAAAGAGCTGAAATGAAGTACTTCTTAAACTATTGAGACATTTTTCATAAAGAGACATGATGACCTAAAGTTTGTCATTTTGCCATATCCATACTAAATCTTGCTCATGCATGCAGAGATTTAAAACACACACTAACTGACCGTAATTGTGCTTCATCTGGCACCACTGGAATTGGGTTGCATTTGGGCACCACAAAACTTCTGAAAAAATCTTTAGTGGGTTTTTTATTTTTTTTATTTTTATTTTATTTTTTTTTTTAATTTTGGAACAATATCAGTAAAATCTTCCATGTTTAGTTGATTATTGTAGGGAGGAGTATCCTATCTTCATCCTCAAACTTCTGGGACTTTTTTCCCTTCAGTTATCTTACATTTTTAGGTGTACTAACGCTATCAACCAACTCAGTTTTGTTAAACTGGTAGTTTTATCTAGTTTTGGAACTAATTCTAGTGTTTGGCATTCAAGTGATTTTTTGTAGTGTTTGTTAATCTTGTTCTTCTTATTAGCCACTTAAATATTGTATCTGTGTTCATTTTTTGTAAGATTTTTTTTAGATAATGGTGTCTGCTAAATAATTAGTAATAACAAATCATTCACTGATCATTAGAGCATGAAATTTTAATGTTTACATGTTTCAAAAAAGAAACATTTGAAGACTCCTGATGTATCAAGTTACAGTGTACAAAAGAGAGGGTAATATTGCCATTATGCGAGTAAACCTCTATATGCATTTGGTCAGAAGTAGCTACAAGAGATTAAAATGGGATAACAGCCTGATATATCATGTTTGAATCAAGTATTGGTTATTTTTTTAGGTTTTCTTTTTCAAAAACTTTTTATAGCCCAACTAAACATGACAGCTAAGAGCAAGCCCATAAAGTAATCCATGTACTTTTCGGATTTCTTTGTATTTCATCAGATTGTTCATACAGATAATTTGTGATTTACTGTATCTTCCCATGTTGTTTGAACTGTCATTCAAGTGCCATCCTTACCTTACTGTGCGACCTAGTGATCATATGGTGTTACAATGTGTAAAATTAGTGCTAACAAACAAGTCCAAATGATGTTGGGAGTTACTAACAGTCCCTTTTAATGATGATTGTCATACTATTTTGAAATGAGCTTTCAAGCTCTCAGATAGGAGTCAGGATGGTCACAGGCAATGTTGTGTCTTACCCTCTCTCTTCTCCCCCATATTCATATGGAAATGCCAATATGTTAAAACTGTAGGCATTTTCTATGTCTCTGCCTGTCATACTTGGTAAGGTCCAGCCTGTTTGAGTACCACTCTGGTGTTTCTTAAAGCTCCAGACTTCTTTAGAAATTTTAATTTGCTTTTGTTTGTAGTAGTAGGAGGTGTAGACATTTATTTAAATAACTACTGTACATAGATTTTGTTACAAATGGATGCTTAAAAATCATTGTAGTCCTTCCTTAGCTTAAATGTGATATTTTTGAATCTCTAATGGAAAAAGTAGTATTTAATTTTTAAGAATACATAGAGCTCTCACAGTTTCAATATTGGAGATGTTTACCACCTTTCAAATGGAGATTTGTTAATTGAATGTAAAAGCAAATTCTCTATTTAGGGCATTGAACATTACTGGTGTAGAGTTTATTGGTTTTTACTATTAAATCTAATTATCTCCATAAAGCATATTAAAGCAAAAATATCCGAGTTTGCATTCTCACTTTTTGCTTAATTCTTTTGTTTATTTCAGAGAACCACACAGCCAGATTGAAAAAAGAAGAAGAGATAAAATGAATTATCTGATAGATGAGCTCTCAGCCATAATCCCAACTTGTAACCCAATGTCTCGAAAGCTAGATAAACTTACAGTCTTGAGAATGGCTGTGCAACATTTAAAATCAATGAAAGGTAGGTAGAGTATTGTTGGTCTCAAATAAACTCACTTTTTAATATTATGAAATTGGTGCCTAGTAGTTTAATCTAGGAAAGGATTTTTAATTTAGCTTGTTTCTGTTTATTAGAGTTGTTAAACTAAATGGAGCTCTGACTACCTTGCATAGATGGATTATGATTTTAGCTTTTTATGGCATTGATAATGTGGAGAGATTTAGTTACTTGTAGCTTATTGTTTAGGGTAACACTTTTTGGGAAAAGATTTTAATTAAAATTTTTTAAATCTTTCTTTATGCTGCCTCACAGCTCCAGAGTTTCCTACACAGTCTCTTCTTTTGTGAATTTTGTTGTTTTTTTTCCCCCCAAAGCAAATGAAGCAGTAAAGCGTTAATCTGCTATTTTTAACATTTAGCTAAAGATTGTCTACAATATGGGCTAAAATATGAGATAAAATTGCCATTTCATAATTACTGCAACTTAAATCCTGTGCTCTGTTTGGCGTTATAGTAGCAATGCAAAAATGTATTAATGATTAAATTTACTGGTAATTGTGATTAATAAATCCTCTATAATACAGTGTTTTAAATTAATGATAATTATGTTTAAGCATCTAAACAAGTATTTTATGTCACAGTTCATATTCATACAAATTGATGCTGGCAACAAGGAACAAAATTAGTCAGTCTGCTGCTGTTGATAGAGGTGTATGTGGAATTAAAAAAAAAATACTATCAAATTGAACTGATGTATTTCTGACAATAAATTTCATTACTTGGGGGTGGATAATTGGTAGTTGGGATGCTTGGGACTACCAGTTTTTAATTCTGACAATTATACTACAGACCCCAAACGCCTGGCGTGTTTCCAGAGGTTTCGGATCTGCAGTATTTTTCTAATCAAAAACAAATTGATAAAAGACCCAATTCTTCAAGTACAATCTTAACTTGGGTGTCACTTTTAAACTAACAGGGCTTGCTACCACTGAGAAAATAAACTGAAATACTCTTTTTGTTGGTCACGTGTTGGTTTGAAAGTTCCAACAAGGCTCCTGTCACAGATATTCAGCATTAGGGATTGGACATTTACCTTTCAAAATCAGAGGGCTATACTCCGTTACAAACAGATCTTGTCTTTTGAAGTCACAGAAAGGGCATGATAGGAATATCATAAAAAAATAAGATGTTCACCATTAACTGTTATGTTACAATTTGTCCACCCCTGATTTCTGTATATATATTTTGATGGTTTCTGAAATAACTTCTCCTGAGTTTATTTTGTTGTAAGTAATGGAAAGAAAAGGAATGCTTGTTCTAATGGGTCATTTCTCTACATATAGCATTTGAAGCTTGGTGCTTCAAAAGAAGAGGTGGTGTTATGTCTGTGTAATTTTTATTCTGCCGTTTGCATGCAGCAGCAAAGAACAAGGTTTTGGTTTAAGTCATTGTAGTGCTATGCTTCATGATTTTTTCTGTTTCTTACTACTATCTTTTTTTAATTTATTCAGGTGCTGGAAGTTCTTTTACTGAAACCAGTTACAAGCCTTCATTCTTACCAGATGATGAACTTAAGCAACTTGTCCTCCGGGTAATTTATAAACAGACTTGCTTACTAGATGTTCTTTGTGTATTTAATGATGTTGGGGAGAAGGTTGTTAAATGAGAATATGCAACAATTAGTTATTGATTTTGTTAAAAAACAAAAAAGTTTTTATGATTTCTCCTATGATGGCTTTTCCCCCATTTTTGTCAGTCATAATTCATTTATGATACACAAGGAGTACAAACTGTTTATGACAGTATCATCTATTAATCAAACAGTTGAGTTAGGTAACATTAATTACACAAAATAGCCTGAACTGGAATTTCTGTTTAGTATATTGTGATTTTTATTTTCCTTTTAGCATTGTTAGGAAAGTTGAAATAATCAATTAGTGTGCTACCTCAGTTTGTATTGCTGTTGTCTTAATGTTTCACTTCTTTTACATAGCCGTTCTATGCCAAAATTGCTTTTCAGTATAAAATGTAAGTATTATAGAGAAAGGTTTGGTTGAAAAACTCTCGAAATTGATTTTTATTAAATGATTGAAGCAATTAAAGGTTTCTGTACTTAAAATATTAAGCAAATATTTACCTAAATGTCTGTTCCATTAATGGTTACTGCAAGTAGTCCGTATAAAGATTTCCCAGAAGGTCAACAAGGTGGATATATTAACAAAGTCTTAAATGTTGTTTTTTTTATGTAGTCCCCAGGATGTTGGGGGTGGGGCAGGGGCTGGAATTGCATAACAAAGTTGATGTAATGAGTAAGCAGTAACAAAGATAACAAAAAGAAATCCAAAGGGTAAATGATTGACAAGTAGTTGTTAAGTAAAGATAAGTACAGTTTAATGAATGCAGTATTTTTTTTTTTTTTGGTCTCTTCAAAAATGTTGTAATCTTGCTGGAACCTACTTTTGTTAAACCTTTTTTTAACTTAATTAGCATTTTTAATAATTTCCCTTTTTATAATAAAATTGCCTGATAGTGCTTTGTGATAGTTATGGCAATCACATCTGTGTTGACACCATTTTTCAAGATGACACACCTGATTTGCATTAAATGTAGTGCATCTTCCTAGCAGAGACGAATTCTGCACTTCTTTGGTATTATGTATTAATATACTATACATATTGAGCTAGGCAAACTTCAGCTGTTTATGTGTACACTCCAGTGGTAATTAACCATCACAAATATTGAAATGGTAATCATGGGTGAATTGGATTCCAGCCTGTCAGTGGCCGCACTTAAAATATTCTATTCCAATCTCTATGCCTTAATGAAATGATTGCTTATCTTTTACATAGGCTGCAGATGGGTTCCTATTTGTTGTTGGATGTGATCGAGGAAAAATACTTTTTGTCTCAGAGTCTGTTTCCAAGGTCCTTAACTATGGCCGTGTAAGTAGGTTCTTTTATATTTGTTGGTTTTAAACTATTACTGTAAGAATCGATATCATGGGATATGGCAATATATTTTTTATTAAATATATAGTTTTAAGTTATTTTGTTACATTCTTTTTATTATTATCTTATTACATTATTTATTTCTTCCCATATATTATATGCATTAAATTTGTTTCCAGCCTGAATGCAAGTGTTTGTTTTTGTAACCTGTTTCCACCCATGCCCATGTGTTGTTGCTAGTGAAGCTAAGTTGATAAATACAAATTTGTAGCAGTACTCAATTAATGCTTTTAAAACCGAGTAAAGAAATTTCTTTAAGACGTTAATTAGGTAACACTTTGACCTTTTCTTATTTATTTTGACAGCATATGATTACTGTTTGCTCAGTTGAGTGTAACTGAATTTTCTGTACATTTTTTGTTAAATTCTCATTTTCATTTATGTTCTCAGTGTGTGAACTTAGATTTCAGGAGTATGGCTCAGGTCTGTGGAACATGACAGTTTTGTTTACTTCCTGAAGGCGTTTCAAATTACTTTTCTCTTTGCCATGTCATAGGGCTACAATAGAAAAAAAAATATATAGCATTAAAGATGCATAATTTTTTTTACACTTACTCATTCTGAATGCTTCACACACTCATAATATTCAGAACATTTCATACACAGCAAATGGACAGAGGTGCCACAGTTGTTTTTTCATTGTTTTGGGAGCTTATTACTTTTTGCAGTAAAATCTTCTCAAACATGTGGCACTTGAGATTAAGCCAGCACATTCTAATCATGATAGCTACTTGTTGAACAACTTAATAACAATATTGTGACAGAAAACAAATAGTTTATGAAAATCAAAGTTCCCTGTTTTATTACTAAGAAAAGCCATAAAAAAATGACGCCCTAGATTTACAAGACAGAGAAGGAAAAGGTGGAAAGAAAGAACTAGCAGTGTTTAATAAATGCTAACAGAGTGCATATTCAAGGCCTTGAGCAAAACATCCTTAATATTAAAGGGTGTAAGCTGAAAAGCACAATTTACAAAAGTCAAATGATTTACATATAATTTTAGAAACAAAAAAGTCTACCCTTGTTGACACAATAATGAACACATTCTTTACCATGTAGTTCACTCCTTGAAGGCAAAAAGGATACAAGTACTATATAAAAATATTTGTGTATGTTTATCCATATATGAGGGAATGTATTGTAGGACAAAGTGGGCATTGCCGATTCTGCTAGGTTTTAGTGGCAGACAAGGCCTGTTAAGACAGTAGATTTAACTGGGTTGCAGACACCCAGCTTCTCCTTCCTCATTCAACTTTCCAAAGTAAAGAACTGAACTCTTCATACCAAGACCAGCCTGTACTTAATCTGATAATAAAGGTGTGAATCAAAGTTGAGCTGCCATCTTTGCAGAAGCCTCCCTGCCTGTCCTCTCAGTCCAGAAGGTACCAAATAGACACCCAAGAACAAAGATCAATAAGTCAACAAATGACAGCTGTGATGTACAAAATAACTTGGTTATGAGAATACACTGATTTTGTAACTGGAAGTGATCTTAATCCAATCACGAGAGGTTACAGTTTCTTCAAAAACTAGCTGCATCCATATATCTGGGGAAATCTGAGAAAACTCTTAGGTTAGCACTCCTGCATACTCTGATGATTCATCCGTCTTTGGAAAGCCAAGACCCCCTCTACCAAGCGAGGCTGTGCCAACGGTTTGAGAAGTAAATCTTGCTTCCGGGAGGGAACTTCAGGAGCTAATGTGCTCATGTGCCAGAAAAAGTAATGCCTTTCCCTAAGAAGTTGCAGACGACATAGTGAAGCGCTTAACTGAGAAAAGCACAGAACACCTCAACACCTGAACAAAGAACCACGTCGCAAAGAGTAAGAGTGCCCTCCAATGCAAGGAGAACTCTCTACACAACATCAGAAATCTTCTTTAAAGACTTGGTATTGTAAATTAATTATCTGTGCCAAGATAAATTAGAACTCTAAATAGGCAAACAGCAAACCTCTTCTGTGCTCCATGTTTGTCTGTCTAATAGGTCTTGTGTCCAGTCTTATGCAGATATCATATTTCTGTAATCTTTGTTATAATAATAAATTGTATTATTTTGCTTCTTAAAACAAGTGTGCTTCAGCTATCTTGACATACGTCTGATGGCCGGAGACTACCTTCTACAACAGAGAAACTAAGGAAAATGAAGTAAAAGTCTTACTGAATTAATTACCGGCATTGCTAAAGGCAAGACTGGTAATTAATTAACCAAGTTGAAGCTTAGTAAAGTTAAAGCTCATCCTTCTACAGTATCTATGTATATAGTTGATTGAGATTGTCCACCACCCATTAATATGTCTAATGTTCAGACTGAAAAGGTATGGTCGGATGATAGCAGAAGATCAAAGCCATTAAGAACCTATGCCCTGCCAGTCATCAGATACTCCACTGGCTTGATAAGCTGGCCAAAGGAAGAAATGAAAGCTGCCAATATCAAGTCTCTGAAATGTCTCACAATGCATGGAACACTCCATCCCAATCCATCATCCACAGATTGGCAGTCAAGTAGTAGATAGATAGATAGATAGATACTTTATTAATCCCAAGGGGAAATTCAAAGTATAGTATATACTATATAGTATAAGATATTCACATAGTATGGTGAGACTGTAAAGTGTTAAGACTATTATCCTGAATGAGACTTACAACACCTATGGACATATACAAGCAATGTCCTACAAAGATATAAACTGGAAGACATTGCCTCAAACAGAAACTGAATGTAGATGACATGTAAGTAGGAGAGGTGTCATGGCAGGATTAACCACTCTTTGAAATGTACAATAAACAGCAGTGTTTGCTGACATAGAAAAATTCTTCCAGTGGTTAAAGAGGGAAAGAGTGAAGGACAGTACAGATGCATTAATCATGGCAGCACAAGAACAAGCACTACACACCAGATCAATTGACAAAATCTAAGGTGCAAAACTATGCCAAAAAGTTCCCAAGACAAACCAGCACCTAATAGTAGGCTGTAAGGTGTGGGCAGAAACGGCATATATCAAGCAAATGACAGGGATCATACAGAGTAATATCTGCAACTCGTATTCCTTGCAGATTCCCAAGTTCAACTGGAAAGAACCAAAGAGAGCAGATGGAAACAGCAGACCTATGGTTTTGTTAAGTTCGGTATCTGGAGAGAGAAACAAGTACTAGCTAAGCAGCTTAGTAGAACAACCTTAGAAAGAAGGAGTATGACTAACTGGAAAAATTTAAGGGAATGAAAGAGGTACTAGAAAGGATTTGTTAGATAAAAATTGATTGTAGAAACACTCTGGACTATGTCACTGTGCTATAGTCAAGACCACAACTTGTCAAGATCGAATCAAAGTTGAGTGTAAGGGTATGTCAAGATCAAGTCCAAATGAAAGCAAGGCCAAGCCTTAGACAATTGTTTCCAGTTCATATCTGCGAATTCTGTGATTAAAGTATCTGAGACTCAAATTTATTGTTCGCTTGCAGATTCACTTTGAATTTTAGCATGTAAAAGAAAAGAAGTTGTTGAGTGTGGGGGTGCATACAAAAGAACACTAAAATGTCTTGGTCAACATTTAGCTCTAATCACAAACAAAATAAGGTTATACAGTAATCCCTCCTCCATCGCGGGGGTTGCGTTCCAGAGCCACCCGCGAAATAAGAAAATCCGCGAAGTAGAAACCATATGTTTATATGGTTATTTTTATATTGTCATGCTTGGGTCACAGATTTGCGCAGAAACACAGGAGGTTGTAGAGAGACAGGAATGTTATTCAAACACTGCAAACAAACATTTGTCTCTTTTTCAAAAGTCTAAACTGTGCTCCATGACAAGACAGAGATGACAGTTCCGGCTCACAATTAAAAGAATGCAAACATATCTTCCTCTTCAAAGGTGTGCGTGTCAGGAGCAGATGTCAGAGAGATAGCCCTATTGATTTGTTTGCTCTTCTCTGTTTGGCTTTTAAGTATGCGAAGCACCGCGCACAAAGCTGTTGAAGGCGGCAGCTCACACCCCCTCCGTCAGGAGCAGAGAGAGAGAGAGAGAGACAGAGAACAACAAACAGTCAAAAATCAATACGTGCCCTTTGAGATTTTAAGTATGCGAAGCACTGTGCAGCATGTCATTTCAAGGAGCAGCTGCACAAAAGATAGCAACGTGAAGATAATCTTTCAGCATTTTTAGACGAGGGTCCTATTGTCTAGGTGTGCGAACAGCCCCCCTGCTCAATCCCCCTACGTCAGGATCAGAGAAAGTCAGCGCAAGAGACAGAGAAAAGTAAGCTGGGTAGCTTCTCAACCATCTGCCAATAGCGTCCCTTGTATGAAATCAACTGGGCAAACCAACTGAGGAAGCATGTACCAGAAATTAAAAGACCCATTGTCCGCAGAAATCCGCGAACCAGCAAAAAATCCGCGATATATATTTAAATATGCTTACATATAAAATCCGCGATGGAGTGAAGCCGTGAAAGGCGAAGCGCGATATAGCGAGGGATCACTGTATTCGAAATTAGTTTTTTTTTTTTTTTTGAGTTATGTGTAAATGTTTTACTTTTTTAGATGATCATGTTGCAGTTTTATTTGCAATGATTAAAAAAACAAGTGCAGTGAAATAATAGTTTAGGGTCAAATTAAGCTATATTGTTTATTTAAAATAAGACTCTTTTACCTGGCAATTCATTCAAGTCTCAAAATATGTAACTCCACCCTTATGAAGGATGTTGTGCAGCACTGAAATAAAACTCACATCACGCTGACTTGAAACTGCAGTTTCATAGACTATGCTCCATCAGATTAAATTATAATGAATCACATAGAGTCAAATCATCTTTGTATTGTACAGGTATACCAGTAGCATTCTGTGTGCTGTTAAATAACTGCACATTGGTTACAAAGATAAAAATGGTCTATCCATATTGTATAATAAGCAATACATTAGTCACTTAAAATGCTCAAGCTGCAAAAACTCAACTTAGTTAGATTTTAAAAGAGTTTGGTACCTGCTCTATACAAATAATTGTTACTGCTTTCTAATGTGTGTTAAGAACTTATTCCATGTTGATAACATGTACTGTATGTGCACATCTGTCTAATTACAGTGCTCCTTACTACCCTTGCAGTACTACAAAAGTCAGTGATTGCACCTGCGAAGTAGAAGTTCAAGTTTCAAAGTTTGTAACCAAATAATATGCACACTGGTGTACAATATACATAACATTTAGTTAATTAAAAGCATTTTGAATGAATAATTATGTCATACAAATCCTGAGAACAAAATGCAAGTTGTTGTAGCTATTGTCGTTGGAAACAAATGAAGCCACTGTTGTTGTGGTAAAGGGACAGATCGCATTTTTGCACTTTTAGGGACAGACTTAGTAGTCTTCTAACAAGCAGAACTTGGTACAGTTAAACCCTCAATATTTTAGTAAATCAGATCAAGGTGCTAACCAAAAGATCCACAGTTAAGGCAGAGACAGCTGCCAGGTTTTTACCTATTTGTCACTAGAATTCTAATGAATGCTGTTTTTCCAGAACAAGCTGTTGCCTTGTGTTCATAACAATCAGATGCAGTGTTAAGCCCACAGTCGGTTCTACTGCCTAGTAACAACACCCTTGAAACAATAAAAATTCATTACAAAGAACAGGAGAATAGAAATAATTTCCAAAATTAAGCAGAATTAATCAGGACATTCTCTAACATGATTCCAACCAGTAACAGCAACAAATATATTTTATGAAAATACACAAAGAAAGTAAGCACAGTGAGCTCAGACCTGTACAATTGGAATCCAAGTGTGGTTCACATGCAGAGGAAAAAACAACAAACCAATCAAAAATATATAAATAATTAATATAAATATAATTTAGAAAGTGGCTGGTATTGCTTCAGGCCAAAGACCATCTTTAATGAAAGCAGCGGCCAAGACTGAGACAAGTCTGAGTACAAATACTCACCAAGTCCAGAACATGTTAGACAAGAGAAGAGACAATCAGTATACAAGATAGAGTATACAGTATTTACTGAAAGACTAAACGTTGGAGGCGTTGAGAAGCAGAGCCATGCATGATAAGATGTGTGGTCAGAATTGGAGGCCAGTGGACAAAGCAAAGCAAAACGGTAGTGTGGATAAAATGAGAAACAGAGTACAGTATTTGGCCACCCATATTTTGGTGGTGATAGAAGCCTCACCAGGGGCGAGTTACCATCTTCTGGTGAACATTTTAAGAGATGTATTGTGGCTTTCTACAATCAGCACTGAAAAACTATGGTTATCCACTATCATTAGAGAATAATTCAAGGTTGAACATTTGTTAATACTAGAATTACCAGAGCCTACGAAAAAACTCGTAAATCCGTCCCACCTTAAATCGCGTCTTAAATCCGTTTGCACCTCTCTGCCAGAGTCCTTTGTCATCTAAATGTGCTGATAAAGCTACTAGCAGCCAGCTATTCCATCCCCCCACCGACTTAGAATGAACTTCTCTCCTAGCTCAAGCCTTGCCTTGATTTGATTACCTGGGATTGAAGTGGAGTTTTACAGTGGAAATAATTCTAGCGTTATTTGGAATACACGCATTTCATGTGTGTTCCATTTCTATAGTAGGCTGTGCAAACACATTTTTAAAACAGAAACGTTTTTCATATTCTAATAGTAAATGACAAAATGTAGGCATAAACTATATAACGTATGAAGCCTGAAGTCCATATATCAAAGAAACACTTTCACAAAAGGTACAAATAAAAGAACACGTGCGCCTTCATTCAAAAAATTTAAAAAAAAAAAAGCCGCGTTAGCATGCCACATTGACTTTCTTACTACAACCGCCGTGGTGGCGTAATGGTATCAGCCCCTGACTGGGAATCAGAGGGTGGCGAGTTCGATCCCGTACGGCTCCACTTCGAGAAATGAACTGCTCTTATTCTTACAATTTTAGAATAACAACATAAATTTGATTTCAGTCTGTAACAGCCGGTGTAACTTATGATACTGGTAAAGGTTAGCTTTTTTTTTTTTTTTTTTTTAATTCACTTTTCATTCTCGCAGTCGCATTCAGAATCAATCCAAACAACCCCATCTGACACAGCTGGTTTCACATAAATAAAAGTGCACTTTTATTCAAGACTATAACCGAAGAATAAAGAAAGCAAGTTACAGTTGGTGGTTGATACAACAGCTTGCGTGGTGCAATGTTAAGAACTGCTGATTTCCGATCCGTGCTATATAAAATCATCACATTCAAATATTAACAGTTCCCACACACCCAAGGTCTGCCATTCCTACATTTACGACATGTGTACTTGTTGCAGTGTACACACCTCTCTGTGCTATGGTTCCTATTACAGTGAATGAGCACCTGACACTGTACTTTCTTCCCTGGGGGAAGCTGAGGTCTTAGAACGGAAGTTTGTTGGTGCTGTATTATCTTTTCTTTTTCCATCGCCTTTTCCTGTAAGAAGCGACGACGAAGTTCCTCTGCAAGGTGAGCCATGAACACTCTTCTTTTCTCAGCGGACCCCGTGCATGCCTTATACAGTACGTGTGCGTTCATCGCTGCTAGGTCAAGAATGTTGTAGAACACAGCAACCGGCCACCTGCGTGTTCCTGTTCGCACTGAACAAGCACGCGCCTTCTGGTCCATGATGTCAACGCCACGCTGGGGAAAAAAGAAAGACAAATATATGTGACATTTTGAAGAAATCATTTTATCACCAGAATAGCACCAGAATACTTCGTCACACTAATATGTTTTTCATTAGCATACCTTCATGTGGTTGTAGTCTGTGACCGTGTTTGGTTTTTTTTTTTTTTTATCTTGCCCAATCTCCACATCATGGTGCATTGTGCTGAGAATGCAGACAGACTTCATCTTTTTCGGCACATACACTGTCAGCATGGCACTGGGAGATCTAAACACCAGCGTGGAGAATTGTTCGTGTACTGAACTGACTTTAGCTGCAGGTGGAAGTTCCCGTCGCACTTTATTCATGGTGCCAAGCAGAGCTGTATTGCGGTGCAGCAGTCTATTAGCCAGCGAAAGTGACGTTAAGAAGTTGTCTGTTGTTACGGTTCTGCCTTTGTCCAGAAATGGCTCCATAAGCTTTATGACCACAGACTCGGAAAGTCTTTCTCCTGTGGGACGACTGGGATCTTTTCCTAAATAAGGAGTGGCATTGCACATGTACTTTGTCTCCAAATCTGCCGCAATCCAAAAAGGCAGAACCGCATATGTTGCATATGTTGTGAAGTCACAATGTTGACACCCTTCAAATAAAGTGTTACTGAAATTTGTCACATTATATTAATGTTCTCTATGCATCGTTAAGTACAGTGATCCCTCGCTATATCGCGCTTCGCCTTTCGCGGCTTCACTCCATCGCGGATTTTATATGTAAGCATATTTAAATATATATCGCGGATTTTTCGCTGCTTCGCGGGTTTCTGCGGACAATAGGTCTTTTAATTTCTGGTACATGCTTCCTCAGTTGGTTTGCCCAGTTGATTTCATACAAGGGACGCTATTGGCAGATGGCTGAGAAGCTATCCAGCTTACTTTCTCTCTCTCTCTCCCTCTCTCTCTCTCTCTCTCTTGCGCTGACGTAGGGGTGTGTGAGCAGGGGGACTGTGTACAGCTGCTTCCTGAAGGACATGCTGCACGGAGCTTCGCATACTTAAAAGCTCAAAGGGCACGTATTGATTTTTTTTATCTGTCTCTCTCTCAATCTCTATCTCTATCTCTCTCTCTCTCTCTCTTCCTGCTCCTGACAGAGGGGGTGTGAGCTGCCGCCTTCAACAGCTTTGTACCGGCGGTGCTTCGCATACTTAAAAGCCAAAAAGCCGTATTGATTTTTTTTTGACTGCTTGCTTTGCACTCCTTTGAAAAGGAAGATATGTTTGCATTCTTTTAATTGTGAGACAGAACTGTCATCTCTGTCTTGTCATGGAGCACAGTTTAAACTTTTGAAAAAGAGACAAATGTTTGTTTGCAGTGTTTGAATAACGTTCCTGTCTCTCTACAACCTCCTGTGTTTCTGCGCAAATCTGTGACCCAAGCATGACATTCTAAAAATAACCATATAAACATATGGTTTCTACTTCGCGGATTTTCCTATTTCGCGGGTGGCTCTGGAACACAACCCCCGCGATGGAGGAGGGATTACTGTAATCTCTTTTTTAAAAATAAATAAATAAATAAAGCCACCACTTCAAATATATCAGTGCACGCTAATTCAGTCAAGATAAAATTGATATGGAATTGGGGCATTGTGAATCAGTATGGATTGGAATCTAGACATCAGTGCTGATACCCAGCCCTAGTCTCTACTTCTCTAATAAGAAGTGAATTTATACTAGCATGTACTAAAGCATGTGGTTTCAACATAATGCTGGCTGAAACCAAATGAGAACGTTGTTTAGGTATACAGTTTTAAAAAACTGCATTAAAAAGGGACTTTTTTTACTCTGACTTTATCAATGAAAGTAATGCAATACTGGTCACACTTTGCTGAGTAAACTTTTATATATTGCTGCATTGGCTACCATTTGTTTAAGTGCTAGAAAACTATAGAGAAAATGTAGAAATGAGTTTAGAGTGCCACTTAATGTCACCCTTATTTAAACTTGTAAGCTTTCACTATTTGTAAAGAGCATAGCAATGAAATCATGATCATTGACATCTCTCGACAAATATAGCTTTTATTGTTTTAAAGTTAGAATCTGAGACTTCTGTTAAACCTCTTTTAAACCTCTTTTTGGAGTAGCAGCTTTTATACTCCAGTGAACATGATGTTTATTAGAACTTTTGTAAGGTAAAAAACTTGAACAAGCACAGCTTAATTTTAAAACAATTGCATTAGTACTAACTTGTATTCGCAGGCACATCTATTAACTCCACCTGTCAGTTGTACCTGGTGTACTTTACAGAATAACTATACAGTACTGATGTTACACACAAATGACAAGGTAATATGTATGAATACATATATAATAATGGCATCCTCACTTGGCTATACACTCTATGGAAAGCTAAGTATAGCAATTAAAATGTTAGTTTTGTTAACAATACCTTGGTATTTCCCCTTCCACACTCCAGGACTGTGAAGAGCTATTGTCTATAGTATTTGCAAGACATTTTCAACCAGTCTCTGGATCTGTGTATTGTTCCTGCTTAATTCAAGACCTCTACCATTATTCCAGTAGCAAAACAATCAAAGGCCACAGGCCTAAATGACTACAGCCCAGTAGCTGCAACCTCTGTGAATGCCTTATTCTGAATTACCTCAAGAATACTAGTACTCAAGAATACTACAATTACTTCCTGGACCTGTTTCAGTTTGCATACAGAGCCAACCAGTCTGTGGATAATGCTGTGAATTTAGGTCTGAGCTTCATTTACCAGCACCTTGATACACCAGAGGCATATGTGAAGATCTTGTTTGTGGACTTTAGCTGTGCTTTCAATGCAATCATCCCAGAATTCCTAGATAAGAGACTCACACAGTTCAACCTGCCTAGTTCAATCTGCCATTGGATCACAGACTTTCCTTACAGATAGGAAACAGTATGTGTGGATGGGCAGACATGAGTCACCCATTAACCCTTAGTGCTGGTGCACCGCAGGATGTGTCCTTTCCCCACTATTCTTCTCACTTTATACAAATGACTGCACCTCTGGCAATTATTCTGTCAGAATTCTTAAATTTGCAAATGACATAACACTAATAGGCTTTGTTTCAAACAATGATGAGTCTATATACAGACCAGAAGTGGAAAATCTGACATTGTGGTGCAGCCATAAAAATTTGACTAACATTCAGAAAAACTCAGGAGATAATAATAGATTTCAGGAAACAGTCACCTACTCACCTATCACTTGCTATAAATGGCTCTGCTGTTGAGATGTGTCTGGGCACTGTTCTCTTACAAAACCCTAAGTGGGACAAAAACATCACATGCATTATTAATAAGACCTATCAGAGAATGTTCTTTCTGCGTCAGCTGATGAAATCTCCCTCAAGCAATATTGGTTTAATTCTACGTAACCATCAACAAGACTATTCCCACCTCCTCTATAACTGGTTTGGTGCGTCATTTGTTCATGGCTAAGGTCAATCTGCAGTGGGTCATAAAAACCTGGGAAAAGATCATAGGCTGTATCTTACTATATATTGCAGCCATCTTCCTTACTCTGAACTAATATGACTTCAAAGGTCATTGCTGATCCGACTAACCCAGGGCATCACCTTTTCCAAACACTTCCCTCCACCAGCCATCTTTGTGCAGCGAAAGCTAAAACAACACATCACCTAATTTTTTTCCCACATTCATTTATTCTTACTAATCATGTCTGATCTCCAACTTAGTATCTATGTATACCTGCACACTAGACTGCCTGGACATTTTAATCCTATCTCTTATATTTTTTTGTTTCCCCTTTATGCTCCATCATATTTTATCCTTTTATATTTTATCTTCTTACTAGCAAAATACCCGCGCTTCGCAGCGGAGAAGTAGTGTGTTAAAGAGGTTATGAAAAAGAAAAGGAAACATTTTAAAAATAACGTAACATGATTGTCAATGTAATAGTGTTGTCATTGTTATGAGTGTTGCTGTCATATATATATATATATATATATATATATATATATATATATATATATATGTATATATATTATATAAACACATATATTATATATACACATATATTATATATAATATAATATGTGTATATATATATATATATATATATATATATATATATATATATATATATATATATACATATATATGCAGCGGAGAAGTAGTGTGTTAAAGAGGTTATGAAAAAAAAGGAAACATTTTAAAAATAACGTAACATGATTGTCAATGTAATTGTGTTGTCATTGTTATGAGTGTTGCTGTGTTTTATATATATAAAATACACACACACACACACATAAACATATATATATATATATACATATACACATCCACATATCAACATATATATATACACATATATACACACACACAGACTTTATGGGTGATGATTGTTTTACTCTTTTTATCTTTATTTTATTTTATTGTAGAATCAACTCCTATCTGCGCACAGCAGGGCAGCCATGGGCGGATGCGTATGGTGTATTCACTCCATGTTATCGTGCATTGCGCTGTCAGTGGTATTTTGATAAAAGAATTTGAACAACATATAAGAAGCGTATAAATTATTAAACAGTAAAACATTAACATTTAAGAAGTAAAGTTACATGAAGTACTACTGCAGTGCCTTCGGGTATACCTCATTTTTTGTTTGCCCATTACATGCTTAAATGTATACATTTTTTGGTGCACCTACCCAAGAACACGCGACATATAACCGAGCGTGGGAGAAGCATGGATTTTAAACACGCGTTGAGTTCATCTGCTGGTCTCCCTCGTGGAATAACTGGTAATGTTTGACTAAAATCTACAGCGAGTAAAACGACATTACCTCCTATTTTTTTTTTTTTACGATCTCTGAGATCTTGCTTTTTTCGGTTCAAGGCTTCATAAGGTCTTTTATGTTGTATGGTGTACTTATCCCAAACCATCATCTTTGAATGTTGCAAGACTTTCGCCTTGTATGTAGATCGGGGTAATTACATTCATTGCATTCCTAGTCTGAATCACAATCTGATTGTATGGGGTGGTTACCTGGCACTGTAGGGTTGCCACCCGTCCTTTAAAATACGGAATCGTGCCGCGTTTGAGAATGAAATTGTGCGTCCCGTTTTGAATCAAAACATGGACGTGATTTATCCCGTATTTTTTTTATCATTTTTTTTTTAAAGCAGCGTCTCATGCAAATCATCCCACACGCATTTTATGAAGATGCCTCCTTTCCTACTTTGGATTGGGTAATACTTGATGTCATCGTTAGTTTGATTGGTGTTTTTAACTGTCCAGTGAGGAGGGCGTGTCTTTTAAGTACAGTCTGCAAAGTGTTGGCACTGAGATGTGGCGTCAGCGCCATAATTGAAGCCCCTAACGTTGCGGTCAGTAAGTCGGCTAACATCCGCCATGTGCCGTCTTTCAGTTGCGAGAAGCAGATCATAGAATGGTTGAAACTGTTGCCCCTAACGTTGCGCCACGGCGTGTGGTTCGTTTATACCTCGTGTCTTCTAATTAAACTTTTATCTCGCGAATATGTTATTGCAATCCGCAGCGGGAGCGTTTCTATAAAATTAATTGAAACTTACGTTTTACACCGTGCTTTGTTTCCCTTATGAACATGCTTGTATGCTTAACTCGCTCCGTTCTCAATTGTTTAATTAATTTTTTGCTCTTCGCTGTTTGCAGCTGTTCCTCCATTTCCCCCTACTTCGTTCTTTTATCTCGCGAATATGTTATTGCAATCCTTAACGGGAGCGTTTCAATAAACTGATTGAAAATAGTTTTGCATTTACCTTTTTAGTAAAAGGCGAGCTTTTAAGCCTGAGAAATCACCCCGTAAATGCACACGTTTAATTGGACATGTGTTAATATGTATGGTTACACAGTATTAAAAGACAGTGAACAACGTCAGTTACCTTTCTTCCCGCGTTTGATAAAAGGTGAGCTTTTAAGCCTGAGAAATCACCCCGTAAATGCACACGTTTAATTGCACATGTGTTAATATGTATGCTTACACAGTATTAAAAGACAGTCAAAAATTAACGTCATTTACCTTCGTTCCCGCGTGTGACTCGTGCTGTAAATGTCTTCCTTGTTTTTAGTTCACGTGATTACGTAGGAGGCGTGATGACGCGATACGTGACTCCGCCTCCTCCATTACAGTGTATGGACAAAAAATATGTTCCAGTTATGACCATTACGCTTTGAATTTCGAAATGAAACCTGCCTAACTTTTGTAAGTAAGCTGTAAGGAATGAGCCTGCCAAATTTCAGCCTTCCACCTACATGGGAAGTTGGAGAATTAGTGATGAGTGAGTCAGTGAGTCAGTCAGTCAGTCAGTGAGGGCTTTGCCTTTTATTATTATAGATAAAAAGAATATATTTTATATTTTATATTGTCCTTACATGTTGCACCAATACTATCAAGACAAATTCCTAATACACATTAGTGTACCTGGCCTATAAAATTAATTCTGATTCTGAGCAGCTCCTCAGCACTCTTGGTTTGAGCATTATCCAGTGTGACCTGCATGAGGTGCTCCAGTTCCACAAACCCGACACAGGCGCAAGTTCAGCAACACATACAGGCTTTTATTCTGTGGGAAACGCTTCCCAGTCGCTTCCCACCACCAAAACACAGTACAAAAGTACAGTGAAGCACAGCAATACAGCACTCTTTGTTTTTGTCTGTCTTTCTCTTTCTTCCTCTCTGCCTCTACTTCTTCCAGCAAGCTTTATCATCTTTCTACTAAATCTGGCTCCTGGAAAGAAGGCAGCGGGCTTCTTTTATGCTGCACCCAGGAGAGCTTCCTGGTCCGTTATTATGGTCCCTGCAGCACCCACGAGGACCAACAGGGCTGAGTTGGCAAATTTTAATCCCCATGATGCCCTGTGGGAATATGAGTCACTGCTGCAACACAGAGAGGCTGCCATCTAGTGATCCATGGTTTGGGGATTGGTGTTGGGAATAAAACTAAAAAGAATTAAGTTAACAGAGAATTTCTATATTTTCACATTTAAAATGGCATGGCTGTCAATATTTTGGATACTTGGAATAATTCTACAGACAGATAAGGTAACATCTAGTCATTATATTAATGACTTGGAAATCACTATATTTTGCAGTTGTTATTACAGGTGTTACTTTCAAAGCTTACTTGTATATTACTGTTAAAATTAAGAAAAATAAATTGAGCCAGTCGGGTGCAACACAGGTAGAATATTTTTATTCTAAAAGCATTTAACCTCATGTGCGATAGTTACAAATATATTATGATTAAATGACCTACATCATAAACAGATAAACCAAATGTAGCATACATATATGAAGGTCAGCTGTTTAATCAATCTGCAATCAAACTACAAAATATCAGTTAAACACAAAAATGTTAGCAGATCAAGTACCACTATGCATTCCAAAAGCCGAAAGATAAAGTTAATGCATCTATATGCAAGAGGTGGATTTTTGAAATCCGTCCCAAACTGAATTTGGAAGGTAGTGCAAAGTGGAGTTGTATGTTTGTAACTTCTTAGTTCTAATTATGGTCCTTGCTGCCCTGTTTTGAATTAACTTTGTAGTAGTAAGTGAATGATTTGTATAGCTCAGTTATCTATTCTGTTAGAAATAACAGCTTTTTAAGATAATGTAGCTTAAGGAATTGTCTTATTTTTTTATTATTTTAAAGCAAATTTTAAAAAGTATTAATTTATCTTTGACACACTGGCAATTTTCATACATAACTATTGACTGGAATCTGTTAAAATAAAATTCAAATCCTATAAGTTAAGGTTTGTCAGTATTATTAACTGTTTGGAGTTACCACTTACTAAAACAAATACACTGCTCAAAAATTAAGAGAACACTTAATTCACACATTGGATCTTGATGAACAAAATATTCAAGTGAAAAATCTTTACTGAGTACTACTGTGTAATTCATTGTGAACAAAATGATGTAACAATGGTCAATGGAAACCAAAATCACCAACCAGTTGAGGACTGGACTCAATGTCATACCAAAAATCAAAGTCAAAAATTGAAAATACAGGCTAATCCAACTTGTGTGAATTTCTTCACGGCAACTCATAATGTGACTCAGTATTGTGTATTGCCCCCACATGCCTCTATGCACTCCCAACGTCTGGGCAAGCTTCTGATGAGATGGCAGATGGTATCATGGGGTATCTCCTCCTAGAGCTGGATCAGGGCATTGGTGCGCTCTTGGACAGTCTGTGGCAGCACTTGGCAGCATGGGATGTACCAATATGCAACATCACAGAGGTTCTCAATATGATTAAGGTCTGTGGAACATTTCGGCCAGTTGATGGCATCAATGCATTCATCATCCTGGAACTGCGTACACACTCTGGCCACATGAGGCTGTGCATTGTCCTGCACCAGGAGGAACACAGGACCCACTGCATCAACGTCAGTTCTGACAATGGCCCTGAGGATTTCATCCCGATACCTAATAGCAGTCAGGGTACCAGTGCCTTGCACATGGAGGTCTGTGTGACCCACCAAGGGTATGCCCTACTAGATCATCACTCACCCACCGGTATCCAGCTTTCAAATCTGAATTTTATGGATGATGCTATCCATCTGATATCATTAAACAGTGATTCTTGATGTGCACTAGAGTCATTTGCAGGCAAATGTGATGTAATCACATGAGAATTAGTACAACTTAATCTGGGGATTATGGCCACTGTTAGGAAAATATTTGCTTGCTCTGTCCATGTCATGGAGTACATTGATTTCTTATTCACAAGTAAAACCAGAGTTGGTCATGAAATTAACAGATTGATACATTTTAGCAACTTTGTTAATGCTGTAACATACTGAGATGTTGAAAAGGAGCAAAGTCCTCAGATGAGACTTTGAAATTTACTGGTCAGTCTACATCACCACTCCTCCTTGTTTCATAGTCTATAGGATGTGAGTGAACGGTAATGTGTACAAAAAACAGGAAAAAAATGCTTCTGCCCAATGATGCAAGGTGGATTCGACGTAATAGGGAGAGTTACTAGGAGATATGCAAGAACCTTGGAACAACATCACTGCTTCTCCAGGTCAGGCGAAACATGTTGGTAGTTTGTCTGAGTCTGAGAGTGCTTGAAAATTTCCAAGTATGTACTGGAGGCTATTTCTAAGTAACAGGGTGGCTTTATTTCCTTCTCCTAGGCACCGTCTCCTTAAGTATGGGAATGCTGTCCCTCTCAGTTTTGAATTGTTATTTACAATAACTCATTGCAACTGAAATAATTAAATAAAAACTGTAGTTTATTGACTAGTATTTCACTTTAGATCCATTTTATTAGCATTTCTTATCTTGGAAAATAAAAAAAAAAATTTGTAAAGTAAAATAATAATTTTTAATTTGTTCTTCATGTAAATATTTTAAAGGCTGAACTAATTGGACAGAGCCTTTTTGATTATGTGCATCCAAAGGATATTGCCAAGGTGAAGGAACAACTTTCTGCTTCAGATGTATCACCACGGGAGAGACTAATAGATGCCAAAAGTGAGTTGCTGTGTTTAAATATGCAAGTGTTTTTGTGTTAAGGTTTATGTTTTCAAGATATGCATATTAATTTTAATTAATTTCATCATGTAAAACATTTTTTTTCATTTCTAGCTTTAGGTGCATGGTATTTGAAAAAATGTTTAAAGGAGGAAATATATTTAGTACTGCATTATACAGTAAATGGCAGTGTATAGTTAAAATATACTGTTATTTTGTTTTATGTGTATTCAGGCTAAAACATAGCTAAACTTCTCTTGTGTGAGGATTTGGAATTCTGCAGCTGGTGTCAGAATAATGAAACTTTATAGTTTTTAGTGTTTCCTACAGAATATTTATACTGTATTAGTGGTATGGAATTGGTTGAAGGGTCACTGCTAGAGAGAATATACAAATAAACGAATAATAAATATTAAAAATGTGAAGGGGGGGCGTCACAGTGGCACAGTGGTAGCACTGCTGCCTCGCAGTAAGGAGACCCGGGTTTGCTTCCCAGGTCCTCCCTGTGTGGAGTTTGCATGTTCTCACCGTGTCTGCGTGGGTTTCCTTCGGGTGCTCCGGTTTCCTCCCACAGTCCAAAGACATGCAGCTTAGGTGGATTGGCGAATCCAAATTGGCCCTAGTGTGTGCTTGGTGTGTGTGTGTGTGTGTGTGTGTGTGTGTGTGTGTGTGTGTGTGTGTGTGTGTGTGTGTGTGTGTGTGTGTGTGTGTTGTGTGGTTTGCAAAAACCTCAAGTAAACTTTTTTCACATTGTCATTATGGGGTGTTGTGTGTAGAATTCTGAGGAAAAAAATGAATTTAATCCATTTTGGAATAAGGCTGTAACATAACAAAATGTGGAAAAAGTGATGTTCTGTGAATACTTTCCGGATGCACTGTATATATATAATAATATATATATATATATATATATACATACATACATATATACAGTATGTTTATGTATATACAGTATATGTATGTATGTATGTATATATATGTATGTATATATATGTGTGTATATATAATATGTGTATGTGTGTATATATCCTCTTTAATAAAATCCCTTTGTGTGTCCATGTGTGTGTGGCTTCTGGTGAAGTGCGCATGTGCGGGGCACGGTGCGATGCGCGATATTACTGTCAGAGAAAGTTAGAGGCGTTTTATGGAAATACAAACCAGTATTACTGCGAGAGGAAATTAAAGGTACACAATACAGTGATGCATATTACAGCCACATACAAGCCAGTATTACTGTCAGAGGAGATTAAAGGCATATTACCGACATGCAAGCCTGTATTACCGCCAGAGAAAATTAAAGGTATATTACTGACGTACAAGCCAGCGGACGTACAAGACAGTATTACTGTTACAGAAAATTAAAGACACACAATACACGGCGGCAGCCCACGAAGAACGGTCAGCTCAGCAAGTAAACATCAACAAAAGAAAGGCTGAAAGAAAGAAAAACACGACCAACAAAAAGAATGAGGTCAAAGTCCCTTGCCATTTAATATAGACTGTTCCTACTAATGTTTATGCACTACTGTTCTAGCGCCCATTATTGTAACTGGCTAAATGACTAGTGTGTATATATATGTATATATATATATATATATATATATATATATATATATATATATATATATATATATATATATATACATATATATATATGTATGTATATATATATATATATATATATATATATATATAT